>NW_027172559.1:1800000-2140000 GCF_018151085.1 Drosophila tropicalis
GTCGTTGTCGTCATCATCATCGTCAACATAATCATCATCATCGGCTTCAATGGCGGCTGTTTGCCTTTGTGCATTGTGCGCCAAGTGCTTTGTATTTGTTTGTTTGTCGCTTGGTTTTCCGCCCAAAGGCAAAAGACGACCATAAAAAAAGTCGAAAAGCCTTTTAATGCCGCCGCTTCCGCTGTGACTGTAGAGAGTAATGAAAATGTGCGCTTATTTTTAGAAACCAACCGCCATACACCAAAAACCATCTACAACCGCCCAGTCCCTAATGACAATTGTATTTTTAAACTTATATGCCAAGTATTTTTACACCATGCCAAGAGAACTGGTCTATTATATAAAAAAAAAAGTTTATCCAAGTATTTTGCTCTTTAATGAACTTGTAATAATTGTTAGAAGCATTTCACAGTCAAGACCAAAATAAGATTGTAATCAGCTAACAAGTTCATTGCTATAAATAATAGCTAATGAAAAATGTTTTGTCCCAGGAAATTAAGAAAAGTCTACAGTTAACAAATGAAGATTAACTCGTGTAACAAATTTTATACATTTCTAACGCTTGCTTTTCAGTTAATTAATGTTAGTTGTTCCATTAGTTCTATTGAAGACTGTGACTTTGAACCAGGTTAACATAACATATCAGACAGAAAGTTTGGTGTGTACCTGAACTAAACTAACTAATTTTTCACCTACGTACAACCACATGCTAAAGCCTTTACTAATTAAAGAATTTATTTATATAAAATCATAAAAGAAAATTAGAATGAGATTATAAAATTAACGAAAACGAAAACCATAGCTAATTATAGCTTACCGCAACAATAATTACTATTTTTGTCTACTAATTTCTAAGAATAAAGCAAATGTGTGAAGAACAAGAAATTTTTAATAAAGCACGTAAGTTTGTATATATAAATTATAAATAATCTCAGTGACGAGCTAGTCAATGATCTTTTTACCCAGACTGGTATGGCCCAGAAACGATTTCAACGGGCTCTTTAAGCTGAAAAAAAATGTTCAGATGCCTCTTCATGGGCCAATTTCCCAATTGCAAACTACAACTGCAGTATATTAATTGAAGCAGTCAGATAAAGCAGTTGATACTGTTCCAAATTATTGAAAAGATGATTCTCATTAATCTCTATCCATCCAGATATAATTCTTTTTCTTAAAATTTGTTTTCTATAAGACCACAATAAAATAAATTTATTGGTTTAAATTTTAGTTTTAGACAGATTACGACCTCGGAAGACTGGCATGATTTTAAACAAGCTTCTGATATAAAATTGTTATGAAGTTACTTGCTAACGTGTTGAAACTTTAGTGAGCCAAACTATATATACTTATTATCTATCGAGCGAGTTTCGTAGTGTATTCAAACTATTTGGTTTGCTTTTGTCTCATGTCAGACAGTCAACTTATAGCTTGTTTAACAAAAGCCTTTGTCTATCCATTGTTACGAATATCCCGTGTACTAACACGTGTTTCAAACAGATATATGTCTATGCGTGTGTGCATCACATTACCAAGCTCCCAGTGGGCCAAAGCAAATATGGTCATCGATTACAGCTGGCCAAACAAAAGCGCATTCCCTCATATGCAAAACAAAAAAAAAAAAAAAAAAAATATTATATGAAGAGAAAAAGTTATTGTTCCAGCAGCAAATAAACGTAACAAAATATAAAAATATATATATATACATGCAAAAACTGAAAATAAACATAAATATTGGCACAGTTTGTGCAAAAGAAATGAATAAACTTTGTGACTTTGTAGGGCGATTAATTCCAGGGCATTTAAATTTCTATGAGCAGGCTCAATATCGATCGGAAAATGTTGTTATAATTTTTTTTTCTTCCTTTTACATATATACTATATTTGTATGTGAAATTTTTATACTCTGACAATATGCAAATGCAAGTGTGCCTGCATTGCAGCAAAGCAGAAGTCTATGAAGAGATGACGGTGGGTCAGGGTATGGGGGAGGAACGTGCTCCATTTTGTAGTGCTCATAGTCAAAGGAGAAGGATTGGTCTAACAGACAATGGGGATGCCAGTTGACGATGTCGATGTCGATGTCTCCTTGTCGCAGCAGGAGACTGAAACATAGACTTTGGAGACGAGATGAGAGGAGACAAAACTTCCGCTTCTGATTGCAGATTAAGCACGTTCTAGCTGTCTGACAGAATGGAGGAGACCCAGAATGGAAGGAGAGTCGGATTGATGCGTATTGATGCTTCTGCTGGCGCTGCGAAACATGCAAAAAACATCTTTATTTGCTCAAGACTTGGCATCCGGTCTAAAGTTTCAACCCATTCTGCCTACCACATCACTCTTTAGCCGCATCATAATTTCCATTCTTTTTTTTTCCATTTGCCTACCCCTCAGTGTATGGCTTTTTTTTTTTGCGTTTTTCTGTGTCTGGCTAGGAAAATTTACATTGTAAGTAAAACCTTCGGCTTGGCAATAAATTGCTTCACCCCTGTACCCTTTTCTCTCTTCAATAAGTAACCTTTTTGTGCAAAATGTGTTTTCAGTGGACTCTAATAAAATTAATTGCATTTTGCATCACATGTCGAGTTATTTGTGGACACATCTGGCCTTCTGTGGCATTCTTGGATTTTCGATTTTCGGATTTATATTTGAATTTGGGTTTTGCAAATTGCTCTCCTGAGATGAGTTTCTTTTGATCTGTTTGTCTAACTCTAAGCTGAATTGCAATTTGCATTTTGTCTTAGATTCGTTTTTTCCACAAAAGAATTTCAATTGGTTGAACATTAAATTAAATAACACTAATATTTTTCACATTAATTCATTTCAAAATTTCATTACCTTGTTTAAGGCGTTTGCACGAAATAGTGTAATAATTGAGGCAAACAATTTAATAATCAAGCAAAAACAACTGTCAACTGGCTAAACACATAAATCAAATTAAACAATTTGTTATGTGAAGCCATCAAAAGGCAAATATAGAATTGCCGAAGCTCTAGGAAATTCATCATATTTTCTTTAATTAGAATATCAATTAAGTACCCACACACATATACAGGTACATACATACATACATACATACATACTTATGTACTCACAGCTGTAATAATATAATTAAAATTTATTTCGACTCGTCAACAGGCTGAGAGGCCCAAGACAAACCATCATATGAAATCAATTAATTCAATTTACGAAAATGAAAATATTAATTTCCTGTTTAATTATTAATTACCTTATCCGTATTAGAAATTATTTTTAAAATGGCTTTCGACAAATACACACATACATACAAATGTATCATGTATGTACATATGTGGCCTGGGTAAACTATCTAAGTAAAGTTTGTATCTACCAAATCTAGTATATTTTCCATCTCAAAACTATTTAAAGTTTCACTTATAAAATATATATAGGTAAAGAATAAATCAGATTCGTTAATTTTTGTCATTTTTTACGAAATTAATTGAAACTCTTTTTCTTATGCTAAAGTGTTTAATCAAGCATTTTCCTTGATAGATGTTTATATTTATAAAATACTCTTAGTCTTAGCTTAATAAACTGGAACCCAATTTTCATTAACTGGCAAGTGGTCTGCGTGTGCCTTCACATTAGTTTCATGTGCCGCCAATAAATATGTACTTCCTACTTCTTGCTCTATATTTTGTTTAGTTACATTTTTGGCAAACAAAACAAAAACACGAGAAAATAAAAGAAAACTGGAATAGTGTGCGCCACGTTTACTTAATTTCATTATTGTTGCTCGCTTTCGATTTTTTTTCTTTTATTCTTCCATTATGTTTGTGTTTTCTTTTTTTTTCTCCTTGGCCTCCACTCCACTGACTTGGTTCAGTTGCGGCAGTTGGCCAAGTTGCCTCACTTTGGTACTTTCTATGGCAAGCGTACGTGACCTCATAATAGGAAAATAAGATTTTTATCTATAATTCAAGTGATGACGACGCTCAAACCCCTTGTTCTATTCCTCTACGACTAGTAAGCATCAGCAACCTCTCTGTAATAATAATCATTTCTTTTTTTCTGGCCAGTCTAGACGATATTGCATTTGTTGCTAATTATTTCGACTACAATTGGGCTAAAGACTAAAAAAATACAACAAACTAAATTTAGTTTTGTGTTCTACTTCAAATGGGAAACTTTCACTTTGACAACTTTCCACGGCTCGCAAGAAGGGAATGGGTGGAAATGGGAGGTAGATGGGTGGGTAATTGGGTGGTTTGGTGGTCGGGGTATGGTTAAGGCAAAAAGAAAAACATGTCCATATTTATTTATTTAATTAAATGCGGCTTCGTGAAAGTTTTTGTACAAACTAATGCATCCATTAGCTAGACGCTGGCAGCAATCAAGCTAATTAGTTGAAGGAAATATTAATGAAAGTCAAAGAAATTATTTAATCCTTAGTACTTTTGTTGTCCTTTGTAATAGCACAAATTTTAGATGAAAATGCATGAAAAAAACAAGACATTTTAAGTAATGCTTTTAATTGATTCAATTCATTTGATAAAAGTCTTAAATAGTCAGGTAGAAATGTGTTGAAATCAAACTTATATCTTAAAGTTACACATGTGGGGAAAGTAACAAAGATTAAAATGCAATTACTCATAATTCTTATAGAATATTATGGCATAATCTAGATAAAACTCAATCAACATTTATAGAGGAAAGATTTTCAAACAACATGCCGTAAAGTATAGAATCGAAATAGTTTTGAAACAGAAAAGTTAAAGTTAACTTAAATATTCCTATTAGGCTGAAACAAAATTAAAATTTTCTTAAGAAGGGTATACAAAATCTTAATTTAAGTTTTGTCTTTGGAGATGTCTTGAACTGGTTAATATAAATGTAAAAAACCACAAAATATAATGAATATTTGAGATAGATTCTGATGCCGTATTTGCTGCTTTAATAATCCCAGATCAAATGTTTGCCTTACTCATTCTTATTCATTTTGAAAACCGCATCAACAAGACGCCAGTTAATTTTGTTGATATTTTTAAGTAGTTTGCATGAACTTAATTAAAAATAAATAAGGCAGCGGCAAAAACTTGTTTATTAATGCGGCAAAGGGTCGTGAGACAGACGCGGTTGTAACGATAAAGCGTCTGAAGGAGATGCCAGAGTTTTTGTGGCCTTCGCGGGCCCCGCAAACTTTTGCGGCGGATTTGGGTGAGATATTAGCAAAATGTTAAGATTTCCACAGTTGCCTGGGGCAAAGTGCTCCATGGTATATCGATTTTAAAAATTTGCAACTTAAATGTAATTACGAGTGCTACTCACCTCTGCATAGTAAAAGAAATAGGATTTGCAGGACCAGAAGGGAACAACTTTGTTCCAAACTTCGTTGTCGTCTATTTGCCATGGTTTCTATGTATTTTCTTTTCACCTTCTCTTTTACTCTATTAGTGTTTCTCTTTGTAACACTTTTGTTGCTTTTTTTGCTTATTTTCTCTCTATGTCCTTTAATATTTCAATTTTCAGAACAATTTTGGTTTGGTTATTTCTCTTTTAAAATTTTCTTGGCGTTTTTCTTCTGCATTTTCTTGTTGTTCTTCTCTCATTTGTGGAATGTAATAAATTTCACTTAACAGTTAACCAATGTTGTCTTTCATTTATTTATTTAGATTTCGTTTTTGTTTTGTCGTGTCTTCTTTGCTTCTTTTTTTTGCAGTATTTGCCTTTTCTATTATATTCTATGTCCTACGCAGTTCCATTTTCATGTCCTGTCTATTTGCAATTGGTATTTGCCTGTTTCATCTCCTCTTCGATTTCTATGCCAAACTTGGGCTCTATGTATGTGCTCGAATTAATTGAAACATCAGCAAAATGTCAGTTTTGTTCATTTCCAACATGTCAAATATGCAGCTCTCACTAGAAAAAGAAAAGAGAAAATGTTTGTAAAAATTGTAGGATTTCTTGTTTAAAGCACTAGGACTCGTAAGAGAAAATAACAAACTTCATGCGGAAAAAAATAACATGTATATCCGATTGCATCCGCCCATGAATCTTGCATGTAAAACTGATTTGATAGGGCTTTGTTTTCAGAAGCAATTGTCAATGTCTTAAATGTGTGAGGAAATAAATCGATTTATTCTGCCTACTACCTATTAACTTGGACCATTTAGAAAAGTATGAATTGTACTTCAGATTTCAGTAATTCAATCTATAAAATTTTGTTGTTTTTCTTGGATGTTTTTAAGTTTAAAAAATTAAAGATGTGTACTTGTTCAACTTTTCTGAATGATATTACACACATTTTTGTGTAACGCAGCAACAGAGACATTTGCGACGTCTTGATTACGGCCCTCGATAAGCAAGATTTTAAATGAACAAAAAAGTTTCCTGTGTTCCATTCCCAGCCCTGTGTATTGAGGGTTGGTTTTTGTCACTTTAATAGAAATACTATCGTTAAAATAATGAACTTTAAGGAAATACATCTCACAATATGAAAGTATAAACAAATGTTATTAGAGTAGGTTTTGTAAGAAACATCCATATGAAAAAGTGTTATGAAATACAAAAATGTATACTTGGGAACTTATTCGGATCCTATTCCAAGAAATATGTTGAAGGAATGCCCATGATAGCTTCTTTGATAGCTTCTTTGATATTTATATCTGAATTGAAAAGAAAAAACATGAGATTTCTTATCTAATACATCTTATATATCGAAAAAAAGCAACATTATTTTATGCTTCTTAAGTTTTTAAACGTTTTACTAAGCAGTCTCTGAAATAGTTTTTCTGGCTCTGCCTTTCCTATAAGAAGGAGCACATCATTTCAGTTTGTAGCAATACAACGAAACTAAATAGTTTATAATAATTGTTTATTAAACTTCATGTCAAATCAAAGACAAGACCAATTAAAGAACGTAGTTTTTATTTCGAGCTTTTGACGTCAGGCAGAGTTCAATCACATAAATATATTGTTACAAACAAATTTGCTCTATTGGGACATGCAAGGATTCAATTAGGTAGTGATATTTCTAGTTGACTCTATGTCCTATCCTTGACTCACAAATGCATATGTCTAATCTCTCTACCGTTTGCTTACATACGAAAGTTACTAATACAATTATTTAATCATACAATTCTATGGTCAATAACAATTAATATGAATTAAATATTCAGAGTGCAATGTTCTGCCCTAAAGGCAAAGAAACAAATATTTTCCATTACCAATACGTACATATGTGTTTAGTTTGGCAAATATCGAAATCTATACCTAACTACTTACTTAAGTAAGTGCATAAATTAATACTATTGTGTCAGAGCAAAAAGGGCAAATACAATGAAGTGAAGTAAATTAAATTTACATAAAATCAATTAAAATAGGCCTCAAGCGAAACATGCTCAACGACACCAACAACAACTAACAGGGAAACTGGATGATGATCATCATCAACAGCATGAAAACTGAGCTGTACTGATGGAAAACTTTTCAAATGAAAATCATGTTTTATAATTAGAAGTCATGAATAATTTTTAGCACCTTGTTGTTGCTGTTGTCTGACAAACCAGACGAAACGTAACGAAAGGAAAACGAGACATATTCACATGTTACGACTAACTTTATGTAAAATAGTTTTTGGACAACGCTGCGTATGCTTGATGTGGCAGTAGCTCAAGCTCAGTCTCAGTCACTAGCTTTAGCTCTTGGTATTTTTCTCTGACTTTTGCATAATTAATTATGTGCCAAAGAATGGCGCTGGGCTTGTTAAATATGCAAATATTCATGCACAGGATCTAAGAAGCAAGGACTCAGGACTAAGGACAAAGCACTACAGCTGCTGTCAGAGGTCACTCATACGCTGTTTACCTATTTATAAGTCACATGACTAAGAAAACCACACAGATTTCCTTTCTCCCCACAAACCTCTCCGCTCTCTTTGTGTGTATAAGCAAACATTGCCTAATGAAATTAAATTGCGCATACGCCGCATATGCCGGTCTCTTTAAGAGGCACAAATTTAAAGTGTATGAGAATGTGTCTCTGGGCTACCGAGACAAACCAACAAAAAAAAAAAAAGAAAAACATGGTTATTGCCATGTTCAATGGCCATCTGTACACACATATATAGACACACACACACAGAGAGAAGAGCAAGAAAAAAAACACAATCTCTCACTCATATACAAAAGGCACAAGTTGAGTCGTGTTAGTAGGGCAAACTCTGTGAATGCCTCGAATGAATGAAGAAATGACTGAATGCCTGCACTGACAGACTGACTGACTGACTGATATACCTCCATATGTATGTTTGTGTATGTTTTGCCATTCCATTATATGAATGTGTGTGTGTGTGTGTGATGGGGCCACGGCCAGCTGGTTGCCATCTCCACCTCTCTACGTTCACTTTGATGATGGCTTTTAGGCAAGCATTTGCTTTAAATTTAAACAAATCAAATTTATACCCAGCTTCTATAAAAAAAAAAAAAAACATGGAAGTTATTTTTTTTTTATAAATCGAGAAATCGATAAATATGAGACTGTAATAGTTCTTATTTCCCTTTAAACGCACCTACGATAAACACGGCTTACTCCGCCCATTTCTGTTTCGTAAGAAAGCGATGATTTTGAGTGCTTTTTATCGATATCTTATAGGATTATCGGTATTTATGCTCCTAACATTTGGTTAATTGGACTTCTGAGTATTAGTTCAAGCACTCGATCACTTCTGGGGTTTCTAATTTAGTATATGATCCGTCATTTTGCCGATTAACTGTAGACATAACAAATCTTATATTATAATAAGTATATAATAATAATACATAGTAGAAACTTAAAAAAAAAAAAACTTGGCTGATGAAGTTATCAAAAATATTATTTGGCATAGTTTCTAATATTTAAATTTATGTTCAAGACAGTTCTGAAAATTGCAAATGAGGATAAAATAATTTACTTTAACTATTTTTTTGCTCCTAAAAGCAAAAAAAACTTTCCATCAAATTGTTAATTAAAATTTATTGTCAAGGGCTTTTTTCTCCTAATCACAAAAAGAAGCACAAGAGAGAAATTTCTCGGCACCAAATTGGACTTGGTATTCTCTTGAATATATTTAGTTTAAATGGATCTTTCTTGCAACTAACTAAAAACAAGCAGATACTTAAAAATTTCTTAAACATGATCAGAACTTTTCAGTAGCTTGTCAAATGTTGTCAATTGTTTTAATTAGTTTAATATTAAAAATAGTCAAGACAACAAAGGAAAAAAATGTATTTATAGTCTTCGGAGGCAATTTGGTTGTCTAGAAATTTATGATGGCCATTTGCCCCAACTGCACAAAGTTTTGGGCTAATAAAAGGCCGTAATTTAAGAGTCTTAAATTAATTGGCATTACACGAGAATTTCAATGTACCTACACTCTGTATGTATGTAAGTATATCTATGCATAGGAGATACCTATACAATTTCATAATTGTAATAATTTATGTTGACACCTGAGGCGCGTGAGGTAGAAAATTAAACTGTAGAAGTTAATAAAAGTTTAAGTTCAATTTGTGTGTGTGTGTGTTGTGGGCAGTGAGGTAAATATAGGACAAAAAGCCAAATGCTTATACTTACATATATTTTTTGTTGTTGTGTGTTACTGAAATAGGATCTACTTTTGCTTTCGTTTATTTTTTTTTTTTTTTTGCCTTGTCCTTTTTTTTACCGGCAACAACAATAATAGGCGCACTGCTGATGAAGTCCTTTTTGAGATATATGTATGTGTTGGTGTCGGTTGGAGGATGGAGGCACAGTCAAATAAAGGTTTTTTATGTTACACAGGGTGACCAGTTTTTTCTAACATCATTCTCATTGTTGTTATTGCTGTCGTTGTTGTTGTTGTTCGTTTTGGCCACGTGCATCATAATAATAACAAATTATTAGTTGTCACGCACGTAACGGTACTTTCGTTCATAATTTATGCATTTTAATTTGTCAAACGAAATGTGTGTGCGAGACGCGAGGCATCAGCTAAACACTCTGAAGAATTTGGCGAGTTTATTGTTGTTGTTGTGGTTGTTGTTGGATTATGAATATGAATTGTAATGAAACAAATTATACAATAGTTGCAATTGTTTTTTTTATTCTTCTTTTTGCTTTTCCTTCTTTCTTCGTTGGCTACGTCACTTTTTGTTATGCTTTATTCATAATTTTTTTTTTTTTTTTTGCCTTCTCAGCAGCTCACTGAAACACTGGCACACATACAAATTAAACTCATACACACACACTCGTATATATTAAACACATACAGGCGCACGCCCCAAAAACACACGAGTTTTTTTTTAGATACTCGCTTCGCTTGGTCGCCTCATCGGCGATGTCTTTTGTTTGGTAGGTAGCCTGCCGCTAATACAGAGTCCTGTCGTCTCAACCACACAGCACCAATAACCGACCAAGACTAAAAGCTTTGCTCTCCTTATTACCTGGTTTTTACTTGAGGCTCACACGATGTTTGATTCGGGGCATTGTCGAACGCCAATGCCATCCACGACCGGATATCAGAGGATAAGAAAATACCCGAGTCCAAGTTGTGGTACCCTCGAAATGTAACCCAAAACGTACACCAAAATGCCAAACGCTCGCACAAACTTGTTCGCATTGTCTGAGGTTGGGGTACTACGCGAGAGTTCGCGAGAGAGTCCAAGAGAATAAAGCACATTAGGGAGAGAGAAGAAGAAACAGAGAGCCAGTGCGAGAGAGAAAGTTATGCCGAAGGAAAGGTCTTGGTCGTGTTCGAGTGGGTGGTTACAGTGTTTCATTGCCAATTTGCAACCAGCAGCTGTATAGACCCCTTGGTAAAATCTATGTTAAAATACTGGGAAATTTCTATGGTTTATGGCAAGTTAGTATATGATTTGAATTAAACTGTCACTATCATCTACCATCGACGGTTGCAAGGCTAAAACAGAAATAACTTCTTCTTTTTTAGCGTTCAAAGTCTCTAAGTCAATTTTCTTTCAAATCGGTAACAATATAATTGTAATTCATATAATTGCATAGTTAATCATGTCCATATTAATTTAAGAAATGGGTCATTAGGCGATTTAACTTGCTGGTAATGGTAATGGTTTTATTAACTTGATTTTTCCATGCAGATCATTGCAGGGATTAAGCCAAGTTCATACGGCACTTGCGGTTATGGATGGCTCTTCAGACTTGACTCTAACAATAACTCACTTCCATTGTTCCTTGCTCTGGTAAATAGGCTATAGATTTTGAGGTAACACATACACAAAATGTCCAGCTATAACTCAATCGTTTATATTAAACGTGAAAAATGCGGTTAAATTAATCGCTTAAAATCAATAACAGAATAAAAATCAGTATTTCAGAATAGATAATGATATGAAAGAAATCATTGTAGTATACCACAAAATTTTGAATAACTAGCAATTGTATTATTAACACGTTTTATTTATTATTATTCGTCGAATATTTTTAGCTCTGTTTTATACACAGTTAAGCCTTAATGGGAGCCAGCATCAACAGCATTTTCATTGATATCCAACAGTGATGGCGACAGCAGCAGCAGAAGCAACGACAACTACATGAAGCCAATCACCCATCAATAGCTATACCAATAACATCGACATCATCCTTCGCATCATTAGCCCAAACAAAAACTGCTGACACTACCACACAATGTCTAACCAAATCCAAAGGATGCGACTACAGAGGATGGCCAAAGTTTTTGTGCTGCAAGCACTGGGGAGTAGAATCTCCAGTTTCGACTAGGGCTTCTCCTAGGCATTGGCATTGGCTCATTGACAGTCATAACGCTGAAGTGCGCCTCAACTTGAACTAATTTGTGCGCAATTTGTGCAAAGAAAGGCAATGAATGAAAAGAGAAAGAAATAGAGCGAAAAGTAAGAGAAATATAGATAGACTGATAGGTAAAAGAAAAAGAGGAAAGGGGAGCATTTGCACTTTTACTTAAGCGTAAAACTTTTCTTTCTGCAGGTTGCAGCAGTTGCTAATTTTACCACTTTGCTTCACATCTGTGTATATGCGTGTGTGTGTGTTTGTGTGTGTGTTCTGTGTCACCTAAGTGTTGAGAAAGGAAACACAACTATAAGAAAACCTTAAAAGAGAGTATGTAAGGCAAATGAAACTGATTGCATCAACTTTTTGTTTTGTTTCTTAAGTTGCCCTGCATCATATTCTCTACTACCATCGAATTGCATAAATCTGATTATTCGAATATAGCTCGGTAGGTGTAACTTTTCTGTAGGAAGCTAGAAAAATCATTTAAATTCTCCACTTGCGCCCATCTTGGGGAAGGCATTTCACACTTCTCAAGGACTGTCTGCTACGTGTTATCCCTTAGTCTTGTTCCCTTTATCTTATTCCATTTTATTGGCCTTTTGTTAGCTGAAATGGATTCTCCTACAGCTTAATTGCCGTCTCCCTGTGTATATAATATTCATGAACTGATTGAATCTCTTACACTCCACAGTCTTTATTATTTAACGTTTCAATTACATACCAAGACCAAGTCCATTTCGAAATCAAATTTGTACTACTTGGCTTATTTGAGCAAATCAGACAATGCCCACTCCACATGAGAGTGTAGGCATAGTGGCATGTGGACCAAAACTGAAACCAACAGACAGTCAGTCTAGAAGGTCGTCATCAACGGCTTTTAGTCACTGGAAGCTATTTAGCATGTAAATGTAAGTCAGTGGCAAATAGTTGAGCCATGTCACAGACTCAGTGTAAGAGACAAATAGAGAAATACAAAGAGAAAGAGAGAGGAAGACAAGAACTTGGGGCAAGTGCGTCAGTTTCAGTCACCGGCAGCAACATCTATTTTGCATACAAATTACTTTTCTTTATGTTATGGTGAGTAGAGAGAGTCTGGAAAATAATTTAAATGATTCATTAGATTAGAAAATGCTCCACAGCAAAACTGAATCTTTGCTTGGGCCTTCTCTAATTGTCAACCAAAAATAAAAACAGAAAAATAACAAACTGGTAGAAATAAATTTTGTAAAATATGACATTTTTGCATTTTTGACAACTTTTACAAAAAATATGCACACAGACAAACCACTTTAATTTATATTCTTAATTATAATAGTCCAAGCCTTTGCAATTCTCACTTTTCACTTAGCTGCAGGAAACTCCTCTCTAAAAAACGACGCTAAAAAGCAGAAAAACATAGCAGAAGCTCATTGTCGTCTACTTTTGTTGCACTACAATTGAAAGCGTTGGCGAAAAGGGAGAGTCCTGTATGAATCCCATAAATGCGGGTACATGCAACTGGAGGCAGAAACTCCACACACACCATCGGCTCTTCCTTCTCCACGACCGCATAAATGTACAAGTGTAACAAAGAACTCGGTCATTTGGTATGTAAGTATGTGTACAAAACACTGCCAAATGCAAGCCCACGATTTGTGCATGCTGCTAAATGATGAAAAACAAAAGAGGTGGAAACAAAATTTATAACAAGGAAAAAAGCAAACTGAAAAGGAAAATGGTATGCACACACACACACACACACACTCTTACACATATTAACATACTTTATTGTATGGTGTGTTTATGTTCGTACATTGACATGTGCGGTAATTATGCAGTTGCTTTTGAATGTACATAAGCATATATTTCCGTCTCAGGCGACGAAGTAAATGCCAGAAACGCTTTTAAACAGTTTTTAAAATATATATTAATAATTTGTTAAATTTATTTGAAAGCTGTTTATCCTTTTACATTATTATAAGTATAGGATATAGTTGTAAACTATCAACCTAATATTTTTACAAGCACTGGCAACTAAGGCTTTCGGCTTACAATTAGACGAAAACTACATCCATACACTAGTCTGAGATTCGAACCCGGATCCTCGTTGTTCAGTTGCCCAATGTCTGGGCCATTAAAACAACTCATCTACCGAGGACTGCAGCTGTTGTGTAGTCTTCGCCATATAAGCTTAGCAATCCTTTGTCAATGAATATTACATTTCTATGTATTCTAACACGTATTCCAAAATTTTTGTCAGCTCTTTTAGCGTTAACTAGTTTCTGTAAATCTTAAAATATTGTTTTATATAGCTTGAGATGTGGCAGAACATCATAATAAGTATAAAGTAAATTCTTTCTGTTTAGTCAAACGGCTTAAAACACCATTAATAAGCATAAATTTAGGTTAATAAAGCCCACTTGATATCACTTGATAGCAAAGCCGTCGCGATCATTGACTTGATTGATTTTAACAACAAACAGTTTGTAACTTGTGATTTTAACTTCCAACCTGGCTGGGTTTATCTAAGCTCTTATTTTATATATAATATTATGAAATTAAAATCACGTATATGCTATTTTTAGAAACATATTTAAATGGAACACACAAAAATATAAACTTATTATTATTGCGAACTTGCTTCTCTATCTTCAACGTTCACATTTGCTTATCTCATAACAGATTAGACTGTGTTGCCAAGCTAGGACTGCATAATGATACCAGTGACCCATTAAAAAATGAATAATTTTGCATCCAGTATGGCAAAGTCATTGCACTCATTCGAATAATTAATATGGACATGTGCATTATTATCACTTGGCAACTGACTTAGAAATGCGCCCGACAATGACTGTCGACAAAGCAGGAAACTTGACTTTTATTCCACTTTGCTTAATACGAACCATAAAAGCAGGAAAGAAGATTTTATTTGTCTTTGACAAGGTTGAAATTTGTATACTCTTACAAGCAAGACTTAAGATGAGTAAGTTTAAGTTTTTAAATTTATGTCAAAACTTTACCAAAACAAAAGATTTGTAAACACAGCTTTGTTTAAGTTGGGGTTATAAGTTTCTCTTTATTAAGAGTATAATAGGATAATTACTTATGGAATCAAGAAATCTATGGTCGGTATTATAATCAGCGATTATACTCAATGATTATTTGTTTGTTTTGATTTCCTTGTTTGCAATGCATTCATTGTCTGAGCATTTATTACACTGCAGTTTCTCTAATCAATGCGACTAGCTGATTAATGTTCAACATTAAATATACAAACAGACAAACACTAGCACACTGCTCATACATACATTTGTATATATATGTATTCGTTTATTTGATCATATACATATTTAAGCCACACAATTCTATGGTTTTCCATAGTTTGTGCGCTATTTATAAGGTTGCGGCTTGGCATTCCAATGCATTGGCTTCAATGAATAATTAAGCGGTTTACACGCATTCATCAGGCTGCCAAGTAAAGGCATCAAACCGCACCACCCTCATCCACACCTATTCATCAACACCCAACTTAGCCTCACACACACACATACGCGATTACACTGACTCATGTCAAGCGAAAAAGCCGCAACGTCTTTAAGTTCCTTCCACATTTTTCACTCTCGTCTGTAGTAATCCAATGTCAAAATAAAATGCCATCTAATTTATAGGACGTGGCGGTTATTTTTCAAGTGCCATGGCAAACAAATACAAATAGAAATGAAAGAAAATGAAGCATAGGAGGACCATCAAACAAATGCCACCATCACCACTCACATTTCATCACGTTCAGGTACAAAAAGAATAACACCAAAAATTTAGATATAAAATATATGGAAAAAAACGCAAAGAGCATCAATATTTTTGTGAATTTCTTGTATTTTTGCATGTATTTTTAATTTATTTGCATTTGCTCATTGAAATGCAGCACAAACTGAACGCCCACACCAGCACACCAATGCCACGCCCCATACAGCCAAATGCCACAAGCCTCAAAAATAAATGACAATTTATGTGTCGCCGGAGCAGAAGAGTCTCGACTGTCATTTTTATTAGAGGGTATATCATTGGCATTTGGGGTCTTTAAGGCTTACAGATCTATACAAATATTTAATATCCTCAAAATGATGTTCTTTTTCAAATCATTTTAGTTAAATACAAAGTGTAAAAAGCTGCAAAAGTTATTTGTGATGTTATAAATTCTTTTTTTTTTTTTTAATCAAGTTCTAACACTGGGTAAGAAAAATTGTCACCAACCCAAGGGGAATGTTTTTTCTATATATTCTATATGTGAGCCCCTAGCAATATTTTCGGCACTCGCCAACACCCACAATATACATATACAGATATATATAGATAAATGTTTATATATGTACGAAAATACGAGAAATGCTAAACGAATTTTAACATGCAATTCTTACCTTCCATCGTTGTCCGTTCGCTGCCTATCATAAATTCTCGTTATACAATTTAAAAACATTTGCTAAACACGCATTTCCTGCATGGCAATGTCCAAATAACATAAATTTACTTTTCCTTTTTCCCATGTTTTTCTTTTTCCCTTTTTATTATTTTTTTTTTTTTTCTGCTCGTTTTTTGTTTTTTGGTTTTTGGGTGCCCAATGGTCGGCTTTTGGTCTGGAACGAGTAGGGACGAAAGGCAAAACTGATAAAATTGTCAAATGTTTGATGAATGCCGATTTAGGAATGTATAAATGTTGAAATGAAAATTTATCTACCATGTGCGAGGGTTGGCTAAAGGCTTCAGGTTTCTGGAAGGTTAATGTTTTTTAGATTTAAAGATTGGAAAATAGTTCCTCAGCCGTTATGTGTTTCTTAAATTTGCCAAGAAAAAACTTGTATGGAATATTACATTTCTTATTGAAAATGTAAGACAATATTTCAAGATTTCAAAATACTATAGGAATTCAGTTAGAGTAGATTAGAGTAACAGTTAACACAATAAATCAAGGAAAAATCCTCATCTTCGTCTTCTTGATGCGAATACTTCGCTTTCTTGATGAATTTGCTCTGTCGTTTCTTACTACTTATTCTTGAGGACTGCTGATCGGCAATGTCAGAACCAATCTTACAATATATATAAATTTATATTGCAAGTCATCAATTAAGTATAGAAACATATAAGTGAAAGAAGACCTGCTTCTATTCTCCCATGTATAAGCGGCTTAAAAGATAATCAGAGACAACTTTTCAACCTCTTCTCGTAGGTTTGTGTTGATTCTGTATTCATAGCCATGTTATTTTTATATATACACACATATATTTCAATGATATCAGCTAAATTTAATAAAAAAAAATAAATATAAAAAAAACAAATAACACCATAAAAATGTGTGGCTCTGTTTATTTGAGTATGCAAAAAACGTTTTAAGTTAATTTGCCATGAAGTTTGAAGCGATAGCCCTTCCAATTATTCTTTTCGTACCGCCAAAATGGTTTTCCCTTTTAGCGTTTTTGAAGTGTTGAAGCTGAGTAATTGATGGCAATGCAGAAAGAGAAGTAAAAATGTATTTCAATATAAATAAATTGAGATAAATGTGAATACGGAAAAAGGAAAAATGGAAATGGCTTATCAGAGATTATTTATTAATCGAAAAGAGCAATAATTATAAGTAATTTAATTGAAAGCAAAATCGAATTATACCCTTCTAATGTCTAATTTTTAATGAAATTTCTAATTTTGAGTTATTGTTTTCTTTAAAGTCGCATTACTAATATGGAAAAGAAAAAGTTTTACTAAACAGTAAAAAGCATACAAAATGCATAAGACAATGCCTTTAAAAGATTCCTATCTTTTGACTTTCAATTTAAACTTATATTAAAGTTGTTCACTAAAATAAATCAAGTTTACCAATATGCCAACATAATGTTTCAAATTAAAATCCTTTTGCTCTTTATTAGATTAGCTTGAACTAAATAAATTTTTAATAATTGAATAATCCGCTTATGCTTCTTATTAGTAGGAAAACTAAGTTAGCCAATTTCAAGTCATTTAGAGCATTAATTTATTGATAGCAAATTCTAAATTGATTTATTTACCTATAAAATAAAACTTTATTTACTAGCAAACATATTTATTGACAATCTAACTGACACTTAATTCTATCTCTCTCTCTATTTATTTTTCTTCCACATTTCTAAGCACTTACTGAACTCAATTTTAGTGATATTTTGAAGCTACCATGGTAGACTTTTGCCCATTGAACCACAAAATTAGTGTGGGTTAATTTGCCATCCAGATGGTGGATGATGGTAGAATACAACAAAACAAAACACGTGTCAATTTTCGCACACAATGGCAAGTGGAACAAATGTGCGGGGCAAAAATGTTGGGAAATGGACAACATGCCGTGCCACTTGATAATTGTTGCCTTCAAATTTTATTAACACATGCCAATCAAAAAAAAAAAACAGACGACCAATATCGTACTTTCCATTCATGTTTCAATTAAATGTTGCAATAGATAAGTTTTAAGTAAAAAGAGATTAAGCGATTTAATTTTTATAGCCTTCCCAAATGGAAGACTAATTTTGGTCAGAACTGTGCAACGCATAGAAGGCAGCATTTCCGACAATATATTATTCTTTATATATTCTTTATTCTATATACATATATTTATCAGCACGATGAGACGAGTCCAAGTAGCCATGTCCGTCTGTCCGTTCTAGACCGTTAAAGCTACAGGGTGGAGATTTTGCATGTATGTAGCTTGTATATTATGCACACTTTGTATATCTCGGATTCATAGTCCGTATAAGACCACTAGATCATATAAGTACCTCCCATACAAACGGCAAAGTCACGAACAGTGACTTTTCTCAATAACTTTGTTACTTTCTAATTCCTTTCATGACAATCATAAACTTAAATATTGGTGAGTTTATTACACCTTTAAACAACTGTGCTTATATCATATATCTCACATAGAAACGATCGGTGGAAAACAGTGAGTTTGATCATTAACTTCGTTGTTTGCTATGGTAAGATTGTAAGCCGTACTTTTGCAAACATTCGACTTTTTAGATAAAACGTTTTTCCACTTTGACGGCTATAATGAAGGAAAGAGGGACAAACTTTAACTTTACTTTTAATCCTAACAATTGAACTAAATACCTGTTCATTTTGAGGATTCAAATAATATATGTATCATACTTTCTGCAATGTGTTATAGTAAAACTTTTCTTGAATTAAGAATAAAGATTTTTAATATTTCTACCATTGAACTTCTCGTTAACTTTGCCCAAAAATCGCTTAAAGTTTTTATTGCATTTAAAAAATTTGCTTTTGGGCTTGTCAGAGCCCATTAATTAAACCAAACTTAACTAACATCCGTCTAAACTACAAGAAGGCAACTTTACAGCAGGACTGAAATAAAAGTTGTTGAAGCAGAATAAGTGAAAAGTTGTTTATATATTTATAAACGTATGAAATCTTCAAAACAATATATTAAAGGTACATGTCGAATTACATAATAATGATAAAAGAAGTTTTCTAACAATGGTTGTGAATTAATTAAAGGAAAAATAAATGTAAATGTCCATTAAAATTGACAAATTGATGCTTAGATATACAACTCACAAAAATCTTTACCTTGAAAAAGTAGCCCATTGAAGTTGACCAGAAATATAAGTAATTGAAATTCTTGTAATATTTTTATATATGTCGCAGAAATATTTTCGGATATTTTAAAAATCATTTTTCATCAGCTAAAGTAAAGCTCACTTTTCATAGGATTTTCTAATAATATGCATATATATATTCCTGGTTGAATCAATTTCCGGAACACACAGCATACGCCAATTTGGCTGGGCGTGGCTCAAAATTACAGTCACGTTTTCGATTATGAAAAATTTTATTTCCTTTTGTTCTTTAGCAACTGATTTGCTTGCGCTTTTGTCTGTTGTAGCCTTGATTATATAGGTGAGTCATTCTGAACAATTTGTATATTATTTAGCAAAGAACAAAAGTGAATTTTGGCAAAAGAAAGGGTAAGTCATATTAGAAAATGCACATATCATGAAAAATAAAAAAAATATATGATATTAATGCAGATGAAATTGAAATAACTACTTGGTAGCCGGAAGAGGTGGGCTAACAAATAAATTGAAATTGTTATTCGAGTTTGACAATGGACAGGGATGAAGGCATTGAGATGTTATAATAATTGGCCCGCCTGTGGTTTAGTTTGTCCGAAACTGTTAATTGATTTTGTCTTTGACATTAAACTTACAACCCCTTCACTCTCTTGCCCAGTCTTTTTCACATTTTCTCACTCCGTCTCTGTCTTTGTGTGGTTTTTGTGCATTGGGGCACGGCATTAGCTTCGAAAAACTGGAAAATGCTGAGGGAAACTGCTTAACTTTCATGCAATTTGCAGCAAAAGTAAACTACTTTCGGGCCCCGCATAAATCTAAGGCCAACGAGAGAGCCAACGTTGAACGACAAACAATTTTATTGTGCACACACACACACACACACACGCAGATACAATACGATATGAGTGAGGTTAGTGGCCAACAACTACGAAAATTGCAAAAGGATATGACTTTCACACACACACACACACATAGTACACTCATACACATCCAGTTCATGTGGTTGCAGTCTCATGCGTTCCAGCAGGCCACCACGCCCCCCATCTACGCCCATAACCCAATGTCACACAATGTGGGCGGTTTGAGTAAGAGCATTTTGCTCTCGACTGGCACAGCTTGATCCTTTTTTATCTTCTATTTGATTTTCATTTTTAATACGAAAATAAGTTTAGCTTAAAATTGAATTATTTGATTTATTTTTACAGAAAACGAGAGCTGAACAGAGCCAAGAACTGCATATATACATATGTACATGTGTGTGTGTGTGTGTGTGTGTGTGAGTTAGTGGATGTCCCTGGAAAAGTTTTCGTATAGAAAGCCAAAAAAAAAAAAAAAAGGAGCTTCCTACAATTTTCTGTTGGCCACTTTTGTCGTTGCTTTTGACTTTGAGCATAATTTAATCGGATATTTGTTGCTTCTATTTTTCTATTAAACAATTTGTTTTTATTTTTTTCAAATAAAATTTCTCGAAAAATAAAAAATATCTTTGGAAATTGGCTCGAAATGGCCCTTTGTTGTAGTCGAAAAGATTTTAATCATTTTAATTAGTTTACGGTTTGCCTAGATAAAGCGAAATAACCATGCCCCAGTAAACCATTTGGTCAAATGAAAAATTGCATCTGCCAGGTGCTTCTTTTCCTTATTCCATTCGTATCTGAACATCTGTCCATCTGTATGCCGGTTTGTGTGTGTGTGTGTGTGTGTGTGTGCGTTTACATGTGTGTTGTATATGCATGCCAACATGTTTGTTAGCCAAATTGAATTTATGACCTGTGGCGTTACACACAAACACACGCACACACACAGGTGGAGCACTAACCGGGTGTAGTGCTCAGGTTCACCTTGCGACATTGTTAAATTTTCCCTTCTAATAGCCAAAGTGTTGCAGTTGTCAGCTAAGACAAGTCGACGAGACAGAATGTGCATGTCACTTGACTCTCAAGTGCTTTGCCCTATGTCTAGTTTAATATGCAATGTAATTTCGTTGAGGTTTTTATTTCCAGTTTTTCCTTTTTTTTTTTTTTGGATTTCTTCTTTTCAGTTTTTCTTCCTCATGGAAATTGTCTGAGAAGTAAGATTTATTATATGCAGCTGAGGAACTTTACAAATGATAATGTAGAAGATGCTTTTGTTGGACTGGTCGCTAGATGTAATCTAGTTTATGACATAAAACTAAATTAATAAAACTCTATAAAGAGGTCCCAAAACAACTTCAGAAGGTATCTATAAAAAAAAAGAAAGGACAAAAAGCATGACAAGTAACCAGAATTAAGTAATTAGTAGAATTCAAAAATTGTTAAAAATTAAACAACAACAATAATAATATACATATGTATTAAGTGGGTAAAAACTTTCAAATTTTATTTTAAAAAAAAGGAGTTAAACAAAGAATTTATAACAATTTACTTCCTGTTGTGGTAACTGTGGAAAATAAACATACTTATACTTATTGGAAACTATAATACAAAACGGGTTTTTAATAGAAATGGCAGGTGAAGGTCAAAACCTTTTTTTAACTATTGCCATTACTTCGAATCATTGTAACCAATTTATGTAAATTTAAACGAGTCTAAGACAAGAAGTAAGAACAAGTGACTATAACGAAATGATTATAAACTATTCACTGAAAACGAAGTAGTGATAAAATTTAAACAGAAAATATTAAAAACAAAAAAATTAAGATTCCAAACCAAATAGTCCTGAGCCGATTTGAGACAAGACTTATACGCATTGAACCAACGATCTGCTCGAAGTCCGGAATTGCTTATATGTCTCCAAATCTATTGTTTTAAAAGCGGTTTATATATATATACCTATATATACCTATACCTAATCTTCTCTGTATTAGTAATATTGAATTTAGCGTCTTCTGAAAAACAGCCTGTCAACCAAACTTGACATAAGCCAACAAGTACTGAATCGAATTGATTTTGGAGATTGTTTTTAAGATTTATTCAATTCTTAGCCCTTCTGGCGCACCGAAAATCATTTAAATATTGTTTTAAAGTTGGCAGAACAGTGCACAAAGAAAAACTTTTTAGCAATCTTGATAAACACAATTGTAAACTATGTCTTTTTTTAAGTTTGGTTTTTTTCTAAGATGGTAGAAATATCTTCACGTTATTAGTTATAGCAGCTGGCAAAAGACCATATTTTCACCCTATAACTCCAGAATCGATAGAGATGATCTGATCAACTACAAAATCAACATTGTATTAATCAAGAGAATTGAGAATTTGCAAAAGTAATTAAACGTATTATTACTATTAATTAATATTCCCAAAACTTTCTGTATGTTTTGTTTGGGCCCAGTTGAATACGTCCTAATAAGACATGGCCATAAAAAGCCACTTGAATCTCACCAAAAGTCAATGGAAGTCAGGTAGCATGTGGTTGGGTCCACCTATTTGTGGTGTTGAATCGGTCGAATGATCCTTTGGTGATGCCAAGTTAATTTGCCAAAAAATTGCTGTACTTCACACTTACACACACACACACACACATTCACAAAAACATACAGACGCGTAATAGCGTTCTCAACATGCATAAGCTGGTTCAAAAACACGCATATTTTGCTAGGGTGTCAAATTGCTTGGTCGGCTTGAGCTCCTGGTAGTTTTGTTTCTGCAAGGACGTGCCCATTCGAAGGACATTAGCATAAAAGCATCACTAATACACACACACACCCATGCTCTTACAAGGCAACAGGACTACAGCCAACAAGAAACACTTAATGAAGCAATTTTTGAGCTACAAGAAGTAGAAGCAACGAGGCCAACTGCAACTTCTGTTGCTGCTGGCATAAAAGCAACAACTTCCTGTCTAAAGCCAAAAAGGCTCACATGGAAGTGGCACCAGAGGCGTAGCAACAAACAGCTACAAGGAACTAGGATCATTTATTAAGGCTGATATCATTAATAACAAAAGTGGCAAATGGGAAGCTACATATATACAAATTTTTAAAAGAAGATGACGATAAGTAATGATATTTTTATGTTTATCTAGAAAAATGCCCCCTTTAAAATAGTGTCAAACTGTGCTCAGTTTCGAGTGCAGTTCTTCCAGCTTTAGTAGGTGTGTGTGTGTGTATGGAGTCTGCCTTGTTTGCTTGTGCAAAAGTGTGTACAGGTGACTTAATCAACATGCAACTCATTTTGTTTTCCATGCAAGTGTGCATAGTGTGTGTGTGTATGTATCTCTCTGACTTGTTTGCTTAGGCATGGCTACACTTAGGGGCAGGGGATTCTAGGCGAGAGGTCGGGTATTTAGGAAAAGCTTTGCCTAGTTGCATGTGAAACTGCATGGCATAAGACACTAAATTGTGTTGATATCAACAATGAGCCCAAAAACATAGCTCCCACACATGAGTTCAGGCCAGGAACAGGAACAGGAACCCAACCACTGACAAGACAAAGACACACACACACACACACACTCACCCCACATACATACAACTATACTAAACGTGCTGAACTCTGGCTCAGTTGGCCAAATGCATACAAATGGGGCAAGCTTTACCTCAATCTGCCTTCGCTCCGCATATCGCGCATAAGTTTCCAGGGTATTGCCTAGACTCAGGTGCAGGATGGGAAATTCTGCACATGGAAATATGTTGTATTTTAAGCAATGGATACTTTTAAGGTTTTGACATGGCAAACATATTGATGCTCACCACTTAAACTAATTTCAACTTAAATAAACTATGATAACTATTTAGAACAACATGTTCACATTCTTATGAAGAATTTTTCTTAATAAGTTTAGTACAAACTTTTACTTGCATAATAGGACTTATTTGTCTCGGTTTCTCTCTATTTCAAAAACTTAATACTACCATTAAGAAGAAATATTTAACTAATTTTCTATGTGTAGTTGTGAGTGTAAAATACAATTAAAATTTCCTTTGTCAAAGTTTCTATCTCGTTGATTTATTACTCATAGAAAACAATCAATGATTGGCACCGCTTATTTTTAAATTTCTCGGTCTTTAAACATTTATGACTTTCCAGCCGGAAATCGTCCGAGCACTTCGTTTTTGAATCAAAGAAGTAATATATGATTATAATATTTTGTGGGCCGATGAAACTTACACTTCTCCACCATCAGCATTGTAAGCGCTGATGAAACTGCCCCTGCTGAAGCGTCAGTTTTGTACTCACTGATGAAAATCTCACTTCTCTTTCGTCAATGTTGTAAGCAATGATGAAAGCCCCCGCTTTTCCGGCAGTTTTGTAAACACAAATGAAAATTTAACTGTCCAACCGTCTGAATTGTTTATATATGTATAGACATATCTTTCCAAATTAAGTTAAAAATTTTACAAATGAAGCAAGTAAGTCGACTCGTCGACTCGGGTATACCATACACCAGGTGAAACAAATTTTTTTAAATTTCGAAAACCAAATGTACATACACTCATGATGAATATAATAGGTACACCCCTTAAAATTAATTTTTTTGACTTTAAATTAGCACAACTTTTTTTCTTTTACCTTAATCACCAAAATTTAAATGCACATTTGTTTATTGAACATTTGTGTATTGTTTTCCATAATTTGGAAAAGAAAAATTATTTTATTCAAAAGTTACAACAAAAAATATGAAATTTCACAATTTCGTGCTTGATGAAAATAATAGGTACACTTTAATTGACTAAGTTTTTTTTTTTTTTTTTGGTTTTGAAATCACTGAAAATCTATTTTTGTTTCATTATCTGATTAATATGGAATGTATCCACCTTAATTTTACCGTTACTTTTCTCATCCGACTGGGAATACTCTTAATCAAAGCTTGGCAGGACTCTATCGAAGTCTTCTTCGACGCACTCCCACAATTGTCGGTTGTTGCCACTTTTTTCTGTTCGAGACTGATCCTATAGCTCACCCCACAAGTTATCGATGAGATTCAGATCCGGAGACTAAGTGGGCTAGGTAAGAGCGACCACTATATTGACCTCTAACCAAGTTTTTAAAATTTTGGAGGTGTGTTTTACGTCGTTATCCTGTTGATAAACCCACCACAGGGACTTTTTTTCCTCTAAATATGCTAGCATAATATTTTCCAGGACATCCCTATAGTCAGCTGCTCCCATCATGTCAGATATTAGGAATATTGGATAGTGTTCTGACCAAGACAAACAACCCCACACTATAATATTTTTAACACCATGCACCACTGTAGCGGTGATCAAAGTTTTTGGTTATAGGGCGCCTTAAATGTTAGGAACAGTCATTTCCGAAAAGATAAATTTTAGTTTCGTTGCTAAGAAGGATATTAGGCCGGTTTTTTTGAACTTCAGATGCTGCCCATGTGAAGTAGTCGTTAAGAAATCTTTGCTACATGATCAAATCTTTGGTTCGCATCAAAGGAACCCTTCTTGCGATACGAACTGATAGATTAGCCATTTGTAGTCAAATCCTAATTGGAAAAACATTAATATCATTGTCCATTTTGGATCCAATGGCTCTCAAGGACTCGAAAGTGTCCGAATTTCCTAGGTTAGGAGTGGTTTTCTCTTGACCCAGTTAGTCTCGTGATCTGAATCTCATCGATAACTTGTGGGGTGAGCTATAGGATCAGTCTCGAACAGAAAAAAGTGGCAACAACCGACAATTGTGGGAGTGCGTCGAAGAAGATTTCGATAGAGTCCTGCCAAGCTTTGATTAAGAGTATCCCCAATCGGATGGGAAAAGTAACGGTAATATTAAGGTGGATACATTCCATATTAATCAGATAATGAAACAAAAATAGATTTTCAGTGATTTGAAAACAAAAAAAATTAAATATGACTTAGTGAATTAAAGTGTACCTATTATTTTCATCAAGCACGAAATTCTGAAATTTCATATTTTTGTTGTAACTTTTGAATAAAATAACTTTTCATTTCCAAATTAAGGTAAAGAATACACAAATGTTCAATAAACAAATGTGCATTTAAATTTTGGTAATTAAGGTAAAAGAAAAAAGTTGTGCTAATTTAAATTAAATTTTAAAGGGTGTACCTATTATATTCATCATGGGTGTATGTCTATTAAATTGTTTTTACATGCTTCATACTATGTGCTATCTCGCTGACTCTACAAACACACGAGCACTCTAGCGCCGCCACTAGCCAACGGCCAATTCTGGCCTTGTGGACCGCTTAGTAAAATACGTTCATACGCATATTTTGCATGTTTCTAGTCCGATTTCAATAAAATTTGGTAGTTTTGTAGAAATAGATAAGATTAATTAGTCTGCCGAATTTGAATGCGATGGTCAAAAAACTACGGGAGGAAATCGGTTTTTTCTTAATTATGGAGGCGGAAGTGGGCGTGGCAAAATATGAAAATATATATACTCTGCGCGCATACTAAGCCAGTATACATACTAAATTTGGTGCCTTTAGCTTTGTTAGTTTTTGATAAAATCAGTTTTGTTTAATTTGCGGGGGCGGAAGTGGGCGTGGCAAAATTTTTAAATAGCCAGTTTCTGCGCGTCTATTAAGCTAGTCTGCATACCAAATTTGATGTGGGTAGCTGTCATAGTTTTTAAGAAAATCAGCCAACTAAACGAGTATATAAACCAAATTTGATGTCTCTGTTATACTTTTTAAGAAAAACAGTTTTATGTGATTCCTGGGGGCGTAAGGGGGCGTGGCCGAAATTCCAATTAACTCTATATATGTACATAATACACGAGTATACATACCAAATTTGGTGGCTCTAGCTCTTATAGTCTCCGAGATCTGCGTGTTCATACGGACGGACGGACGGACGGACGGACGGACGGACGGACAGACGGACATGGCTAGATCGACTCGGCTATTCATCCTGATCAAGAATATATATACTTTAAAGGGTCGGAGAAGCTTCCTTCTGCCTGTTACATACATTTTGGCGACTTTAATATACCATTTCACCATATGGGTGTATGGTATAAAAAGTAAAGTGTTTTTTAAATTTTCCAAAAGACTTTTGTTACTTAACCGAGCTCAAATTATAGTGAAAAATATAACATTTTTTATTCCCAGATTCAAAGAAACACGTATTATTTTTCTCGACAACCACGATGAAATATCATAATCTCATTTAATATAATTTTAAGTAAAAAAATCAAAGAAGCTAAAATCGGCTATGCCGAAGTTTATATACCCTTGCAGTCCTTGGTAATAATAATTTTACATGTTCAAAATTTGTTTTCTGCAACTCAATTCATCAATATACAAACAAAACAATTTTACTCTCATATTATCACATATGTAAATTTCATAGCATACTCGATTTTTATGAAAATGTTTCTTCTAGTTCTTCTAGAGCTATATGATATAGTGGTCCGATCCTTATGGTTTTCATACTTTATTTTTCCCGGGTAATAAAAACCCCGGAAAAAAATTTCAGCTCGATAGCTCTTAAGACGGCTGAGTAAAACGCGTACGCACAGACGGACGGACAGACAGACAGACGGACATGGCTATATCGACTCAGCTTCTCACGCTGATCAAGAATATATATACTTAATGGGGTCGGAAACGTCTCCTTCTGTGCGTTACAAACATCTGATCAATTTTATAATACCCTCTGCAAGGGTATAAATATTGCACAAAGAATCTCTATTTTTAAATGATATTTTAGAGTTAGAATATTATTTCTATGTGTCGTTTCACATCGAGTCCTTTTCCGTCCTTGTACACATACACACTTTTGAGTTATTTACATATTCATCAGTTACTTTTTATGTGTGTAAGCGATATTTCTCAATTCAATCAAAACAAAATGCAAGAAAAAAGAACAGAAATATAGCATTTTCTATCATTTTAGATTAGGGCCTAAGACAGTTGACAGCTGGAAATGTAGGACCGTTCTTGGGGAGGAGTAGAAAACTGCTTACTTCGTAAGATTTATAATGTTCTTCATTTGATGCATAACTCTTTTGCACTGCCTTTTCCTTGACGATGACATAATTTAATTTCCTTTTCGAAAGCAAAACTGTAAATTGAGAAATATGCAAGAGGCTGGTAATCAAGATTGCATATGGAGAGAAAAACCATTTCGAGAAAATTCCTTTTGGTGTTTTTTGTTGGTGCTGCTGCTTCTAATTGTCTCAATTTTGGCAGCCACACAGTTTCAATTAGGCAAACGCAAGTTGGCTTTATGGCTCTCTCCTTCAACACACACACACACACACAAACATAGTCTATATGTATGTACATATGCAAATTTTTAAGCTGTTTACCATGAAATTATGCTATAGTCGTCCCCATTGCTGCTTTCAACGTCGTAGCTAATAAAACTATGCGACGCCTGACTGATGAGGCAAGCCAAGCGTTTGCCATAATTTATGTTGCGGTAAACCGACCTCGACCAATTTCCCACGGCTTTTCTCGCTCCCTGTTAGTTGTTCATATTGCTTATTTAATATGTGCGCGGTTGTTGCCTCGCTTGCTTGGATCACAACATCAGCAACAGCAGCAGCAACAATACCATTTATTGAGTTATTCTACTCAGTTACTGCGACAGCCAGTCATAACAATGAAGACTCATTGCGCCCAAAACCTTAAATAGTAGCGCGTGTCAATTTGGCGCTACAAACCTGGCAATTTACCTTGACTTTAGTTGCTCTACTTGTCAACCTAATATTAGAAATTATATTTACCTGCGAAAAGTAGACAATCCGCCACAAAAAAGACTTAAGAAAACACATGGAAAAAATATATCATAAAAATTGTATCACAGCTTCTACTTTAAAAAAAGAAACTAACTTAATCAGATCCTACAAAACTATTGAACAGTTTATATTTGTCTAAACTACAAACAACTTATGAGTATTTCAATAGAAAGTGCCGAGTATAACAGGCGATGCTGCTCGCGATATTTATTTGATGCTTGAAGGAAACGTAAGAAGATTTGTTGTTCCAGTTTCTTGGAATTACTTTTATCCAGCATTTTTCACAAAAAAAGTACTTAGTAATAAAAATACGTTTGTGTACTCTACACTTTTTGCAGTTAGTGTAATTCCCAACTAGTTAAAGCGACTCAACTTCCCAGAAATCTAGCCAGAACCCAAGTATGCGTCACTGCAATTATCGATAATTTGCTGATAAGTTCTGATGTTCCAAGAAATTTAAAATTTCTTGGGAATATTATAATATTATTTTCTTGAGAATTATTTTAATTAATCTTATTTGTTTATTATTATGTGTTTTAGGTGTCAAATGTTCCATTATTATTAGGTCATTGAATCGTTCCAATAACCCAATTTCCTAGACAGCTTTTAAAATGCTATTGAAAAAATGAGTAAGTTGATAATGAAATATTTTCATATTTAAATTACCCGCGTCAGAACGCAACGAGATTTTCCCGCATATATGTATACATTTGCGTCACTAAATAAAAAACCAAATTAAACTCAATTGAATGAGTAAACAATAGGTTTTATGCAGCTATGACGTGAGGTCCTTTAGGGCCTCGGATAAAAGACCAATCAGCCAATTGCCGAAAAGTTCTTTCACTTCTTTGTTTACCTTAATCAACGAAAATAAAATAAACAACTATAACAAAGACGGGAAAGTTTGTGATTATAAAACTATTAAAATCGAAATTAACTACAAGTCGAAGTTAAGATAATAAAATGTAATAAAAATTATTTCGATGGATACTTATCTGCTTAAAGAAAATTAAATTATTAAGCTGCATAATTCAAAATCAAAAATTTTCTTCAGTACTTAATTTTAACTTTTTTAAGAAAAATTAACTATTTTCCCTTGCTACTTAGCAACTTATTTTAAGCAAAAAGCTCATCTACTACACACACAATATGACATATAAAATTTCATGTGTCATTAAAAATGTCATAAAAGAAGAGAAAATGGAAAATTTTCATAAAGAAAAGACAACAATAGAAGGAGACAAAAAGACTAGCACCACGCTGCTGTGATAATCATTATCACAAGAAATTTTCGCAGTCTTTAGCTAGCATAAAAATTGCTCCAATGACACTGTACTCACACATGAACATATGTACATACATATATGCGAATGTATGTGGGCAGATAGGTTTTGTTGTCCAGGACAACCATCAGATAGACTTACACAAATCCAACACACACAAAAAAAACATAATTGCCGCATTAAGCAAATAACGTTTTGCCGTCGTCCTTCCTTGGTAATTGTCGTCGAATTTCGTTTGCAGGATGAAAAGAAACATAAAGGATAAAGCGAGTTAAAATGGTAAGAGAGAAAGGATTGTGTCAACCTGAGCTAAGTTGAGTTGTTGATTAAGTTGATTCCACTTGTTTTAGTTTTATCAGAGCTTAACTTCTTTCTTGGATGGCCCTATTACAATTACAATCTAAATATGATTGTAGTGTTTCCAAGTCATAGCTATGCATAAATATATCTTTATTTTACGCTCTCTTATCGTCCTTCATTCTGTGTCCTTGTTTCCCTTATTTGGGTTCCTCACTCAATTTGTTTTGGCTGTATGTGTGGGTGTGTGTGTGGTTGTTTGCTTTGCGGGCTAATTAAAACATACATCCAGAGAGGAGTCAGCAAAGAAACACAAGGAGAGTCGAAGATAAACGCAACGCTATCAAAAGTGGAAACTGAAAACTTGACTTTTTTAATGTGCAAAAGTTTTTTGTGTGTGTGCAATAAATATAGAGCACAATGCTACCAAGTTGCGAGGATTTGTTTTCCCCTTTTCTTGGCAACACCAAAAATAAAATTCTCCCATTTTCGTACCGTGTATCTATGACATGAAAGAGTTAATTCAAGTTACTGCCAGTCTAGAGACAAGAGAGTTTCGTTTTCATTAGAGAGTTTTGTTTTTCATAGGATTAATATAAGTGAACATAACACCACTTTCGTAAACAGTGTATTTTAACCCTTTTTGAACCACTGTTCGATTTTTTTGATACGTCGTTCTCCGCCAAAAACCAAAATACGCAGAATTTTTCTAACTCTTTGCAGAATAATCCGAAATGGATTGATTGTATATTTAGGTTTCAAACTTGTAAGATTTAAATATATGTATGTATACATCAGACAGAACGAAACTTGTTCTCATTAAAACCTACTATGTATGTAGAATATGTTTTTACAAACTTGAATAAAAACTAAACACGACTTTTAAGTATAGAGGATGATGAAGCTATCAAAAAATTTGATTAAGAAATTCTTAGATGGTTGAAAAAAAAAAAATAAATAAATTGGATTCGCAACCAAAAACTTTCTTAAGTTACCAAATAATCGATCGATAAAGATGTTAAATATTCACTTAAATATTTGCAAATAGACGATCAAAAGATGGCAAATATTTTACTCTGAATTTCTTTAGAAAACGTGTCAGTATGAATTTCTTATTTATTATAATATATATAAATATTCCATATTATTAATGAAATAACGAATGGACCAAAAATTTAAAAAAAAAACCGCATCAGTAATATTTTTTCTTGTGAAATCAGCAATTAGTTCTAAGGAACTTGGTTAGCAAGAACAGACATACATACATATGTGTGTAGGTACATATGTATGTGTTCATACTTACTCATTTATTAATACATAAAAAAAACGCATTTATATACTTCTTCTGATTCGCTATTCGATGCTACGCTATCTTATTTCAGGGAACATGGCGAATGAAATAAGGCGGAGCTCACACCGGCTAACCAATCGTTATTACGAAAAATACGATTACACACCGAACACACACAAGTTTTGATGGACCTCGTTCTATTTTATTGCCCATCTGAAATAGGTATTTGTCATTATCATTAGGTTACTATCATGAATCTTTAATATAATTAAATCAATTTTTTATTCCGCCTATTGGATTAGGCTCTACTTCTGTCCATGAACACGTTGATATTGACATGATAAATTTACAACTTCTGATATATGTAAGAAGGACTAATATTTTTTAAGAAGGAATCCCGAAAAATGTAACAAATGCTGTCATGTGGAGATATATTGTTTTAGGAAGGACTTATCGAAACAACAAATGAAATTAGCCTTCTTCTGCATGTCGTTCACATCCTCTGAAAATCTTTATATAGATATATCTTTATATCTTTATCATTTTGACATTCTCTATAATCGATGTGATAAGATGTTTATTACCATTTATCATTATTTGTTTATTTGTTTCCTAATTTTTGTTATGGAAATAAGATGTCGGAAGGCGTGAAGAGAATACTCACAGACGAACATGACTACGAGCTGTTTTAAGTGGAAAATAAATTTCTAAAAACTTATTGTATTTTTACAGAAAAAAAAAATCCCTACTTATTTGTTATTGTTCTTGAATAAATACGTATATTTAACAAAAGTGATAAGAAGTTGGCAAATTGCGTAATTTTATATTAAGGCACAAGATTCAAAGTCAGGCTTCAGTATTTCTTCGAACTTCGACTAAGCAACTGCGGTCTGTCCTCTCTGATTTTTTTATATTACAAATTAAAGCATTTTGTACAAAATATGGAAGAACTTTATACGAAGCAGGCAAATGAAATGATCCAATGCGAATATATCAACAATTTGGACGACGAGGAGAAGATCTACAAAGAATTAACAAAACTGACATTTGATTTTGTCAAAAACGGAAGTCTTTCGGAACAACAACACTTTATATTGCTGTACAATTTTTTGAACGATCTTCTCAGTCGGATTAAAAAGATGATTAGTCTATCAGAAAATAAAGAACGAACTCAAAGACTAAATGAGATTCAAAGACTTATACAAAGTAAACAATTTAATCTACAATCATTATTGAGTAACGTAAGCAAACAACCACCTCAAGTTATAAAATTAAACACAGAGTTTGAGGTGATATTTCAATGTCCATACTTGGCTGAGGATGAAGACGAAGAGTTCCAAGTAAATTGCATGTTAATATCAGGTATGTTAGAAAATCTTAAGTTTATTAATCTGTAATCCAAAACCACGATATTCGCAGGCAATCAATTTCAAGAAATAAAGGAAAATTGGGATCTTGATAGTCCAAAGCCTTACTTAAGCAGTGGAATCCTAGAGAATTCCTGTTCAATATTAAAGAATCAAAATGGTCAGCGTTGTGCCATTTTCAGCCAACTGAGATTAACACGAGACAAAAAAACACAATTTGCGTTGGATGAAAAGTTTGCTCTTTTCTTTTACACGACAATTCGAATTTATAATCAACCGATACGTATTTGGAGCATATCGCATCCACTCGTTGTGATATTCCATGCAAATCAGGAGTGCTTGGCTCAGAGCACAATTTGGTGGGACACGGAATTCCCTGACACGCCGCGAGAGTTCTTTTCAGTGAAAGATTTAGTAAGATGCGATGCGGTAGCCGAAATGTTGGCCAATTATGCATATACATATACTCGGCACTCTTTGGACAACAGTAACATAGATTTTATTCGTAAGTGTCGAAATTCATGGTTATTTTTACAACGTATTTGAAAAGTGCGGACATATTATTTACAGGTGAAAAACTCAAGATAATCGCAGGCAGCGATTACATTAGTTTTAAAAAATTTAGCCGAGAACTCTTACCAGGGTGCGTATTTACATTTTGGGAATGGTTCTACAATATTTTGAAGCTATTGGAACCCACTCACACAAATCATGATGGGATTTATTATATAACACTGGATGATTCTGTGCCTAGTTTGTGGGAACGAGGTCTCATAGCCGGTTTCGTTAGCAAGCAAGAATCCCAAAAAATGCTTCAGGAACAACCGATTGGAACATTATTGATACGTTTCTCTGAAAGTCAAAAAGGTAAGATATAGATGTAACTAAAAAGTTCAGTACAGTGATTTCACACTATTTCTCAAACTCTTTCGTAGGGTCCTTGCACTTAGTTTATAAGAATGCACATGATTCTATACAAATGTTTGCACCATGGGATCAATGGCAGCTGAAAAGAATGAATCTCGCAGCTACATTAAAACAATTGGAAGAAGCTCAATATATATATTCACCTCCCATGGGTCTTCAAAAACTTCATCATATATTGTATTCATTCCGCGACATATCGAAAATGAAAACAAAAGTATGCAATACAAGTTTTGGAACATGGAGAACCCTTTTTTTCTTGGTTTAATGGTGGTAAAACGAATTCTTAATTTAACTCCAGTACTTAACCATTCAGTATATATTTAGATAAATAGGTAGAAAAATACCAGGACCAACCGTATAAATTTATCTAGGAATATAAAACAAATTATTTAAACAATTTTAAATACACATATCTAATAAAAATTCTTCTAGCGCATTCACAATTCAGCACGACCGAAGGCAGCAGACCAATTAATATTTGTATACCCTGCATGCTTGGTAGTAGTAAATGGGTATATTTAAGTCACTGAATTGTATATAATATAACATTGGCATTCCTCGCCTTGGAATGATTCATATGCATTTATTTGCATCTTTTTCTATGAGTTCATTGACCTAACAATCGATAATAAGAAATATAGACTGTGACAGAGTAAAGATTAATTCAGATTGAGAGCATCAGAATGAGGGTACAATCCAAGTGTCATACCACTAATTTATTTGAGAGAACATATAACGAGATTAAAAATATATTTCGTAGCTTCTGGGAAAAAAAACATGATAAGACCATTTTTTTCCAAAAATATTAATGAATTTATTTGCTCGTTTACTGTCTTGATTATACCCTGCCGCTCCGAAGTTTGTATACCCTTCCAAGCGTTGTTGGTACTCTACCTTTACCTACAGCCGCCAAAGTGGAAAAACCTTTATATAAAAAAAATACCAAAAGAACGGGCTACGCTTAACATTTATCATTTTGATCAAATTCATTAAAAGTTGTATTAAACTGGCAAATTTTAACTTTTATGACAATAACTTAAAAAATAACCAAGATATTTACAAAAGTCACTGCCTAACAAGTAACGATCTTACTGGAACTCTATGATATATTTTTACGATATAGTGATCCGATCAGGCGGACCAAAATTAATAGACCCTTTTTGCAAGAATACAAAAACTAACTAAATTTTTGCTCCTCAAGAATACAATTACTGAGTGCAGCAATGGTTTGGACTTTCCTTTCAATGTATCTCATAAGCGCAGGGTATATAAAAACAAGGGCAATATTTATCTGGAAAAATAATGTAAATGTTCTTAGTGTTATTGTGGGAAAATTTTTATGAATGAATATGAAATGTTTACCCATAGTTGATAACACTTTAAATGAATTAACTAATGAATCATTTAAAAAAATTTAAATTTCTACATTATTTTAGTTTGTTCCACGAAATGCTACTGAGTAAGCAATTAGCAGTTAGAAGAGTCGCAGAGACAGATTTTTCTGGAATTATCAGAGAATTGAGAGCATGAAATTAGACTAAAAGATCGTTTTTAAACGAGAGACAGTCGTGACTTTTACCATTTGCCGAGAGACTGTAAACAAAGTCGCATGTCGAGGTTAATCGTGAAGCGTGTTTTATACCACATCATTTTTAATTACTTTCAAATTTGTTAGCATTATAACGCTGAGAAATCAATTTCTTACAAAATAATTAGTTCACTAATTATTATAATACATATTCGTGCGAATTAAGTGTTTAATATGAATCGATTGAGTAAATTAGGTACTAATAACGATGAAATTAAATAAGGAATGGGGGGAATTCCGAATTTGGGGAATTCCGAATTTGGGGAATTCCGAAACATCATCATAAAAAGAGTCGATGAATTGAAGCTTTACATAAATAAATTTATAGTTAAGTTCAGGAGATGGTATTATCTCATTGTCTGAGTCTTGAAATCTAAAACTTCTATGCAAGCACATAGCAGCAAGTGTATAGAAATTGCGGTGGACAAAAAGTATATTGAAGTTCTTTCTTCTTATTGTTTTTTTTTTTTTTTTTTTTTTTTTTTTTTGTGTTCATCGGACACATAAAAATTTGTCGCATCAAATTGCGTAGTCATCTTAAAGGCTGCGGGGACTTTAATAGTTGGTTTATACTCGAACTGCTGACATGAGTTTGGCTTTTGTGTCCCAAGCAGGTTGATTTATGCGTTGGCCAGAATGCAAAAAATAACACAGTCAAGTGCATGGCAAACACTTGGCCCTAGACGCCGCAGCTAACCTTCCATCTTCCTTCCTTCCTTCCTTCCCTGCTTGCATCCTTCCTACCAGTCTTAGTTTCTTCCCCATCCCTATGGTCTGTATGTACTTATACTTACTTGGCTTTTTTGTAATTTTTCACATAGGCTTGGAGCATGAGTATGGGTCGAGGGGCAATGGAAATGCATAAAAAGCCAGACAGCTGAGCATAAAATATTGTTGTTATATGAAAAGCAGCCTCGTACTGCCTGGTTGGGATACAAAAGGAGCTGCATTGGCTGACTCTGTCTGGGCGCGAATGCTTTGAATGAAAAATGAACTGCTTGGCAAAGTGTCGTTGCCAGTTTAGTTAGGCTGCGTTTTGCTCAGTCATGGCTGGAGTGGAAGCAATAGCAGATATTACGTATACGCAACGTGGTTGGCCAGTCGAAGAGCAAGCAATGAAATTCCCATAGAAACTTGCTTCGTTTGACTGGTAAATGTTTGATAAGAAGCCAACGAACACAAAGCTATTGATAGACGAACAAAAAGTTTGTGCGGTATAAATTGAGCCAAGGAAAATGCACAAAAGTTGTGTATGGGAAAATGTTAGATTTCTTCTTTTCTTTTCCAATCTGAATAGAAATGAAGAATGAAGAACTCGGACGAAACCATTTTAAGAAAAACAAAATATAAAAGTTGAAGTAATTATTATTACGTATAACTAGACTTACATTATTTTTCCCTTTTCGTAGGTAATCACACCACTTACTTTTTCCAATGTACTTATAGCATATATGTATGTATTTCTTTTTCAGAGTTTTGGCGATTACTTAGCTCATTTCTGTTTAATATAACGCTTAATGCGTTTACACAATAACCATGCGTTCCCACTGCATACATTGCTAATGGCCTTATAATTACTGTCCACGTCCATGTCCGACGAAAACCAGAAACCAGAAAAGTTTTCTCCCAAGTAAATACAGCAAAAATTACCAACACAAAATACATAAAAATGCAACGGGTTTCATTAAATGCTTAAAACCAAAGAAAAAAAGAAAAATGTTTTGCTTTTCTCTCAAGATGCTTTTTGCTTTCGTTTCTTCTTCATTTTTGGCAACTGTTTATTTGTGTCTATTTCGAAATTCTCTCCCCTCGCTTAAACCCAAATACACCAAGACCAAATAAAGTCAACACTGCCGCTGCTGCTGTGAACAGCTTTTAGCGAAACGGCGAAACGGAAGTGCGTCGACGATACCAAAAGATGAGAATTTCGGTATCCTTGGAGTCGCATAAACTATGCAAAAGCGTCTCGCGTTTAGAGCTTAGCATTTTATGGTAACAGCAACAGAAAGAGGAGATAGGGAAAGAGAGAGAGCGAGTGTGTGAGAGAAAACTTTCAAATAAGAAATATGACTTTGGTGAAGAAGAAAACCATAGTGAAAATTTCCTGTCTCTATTTTTATACCCTTGCAAAAAGGGTATATTAATTTTGGTCAGAAGTGTGCAACGCATAGAACGAAGCATCTCCGACCATACAAAGTATATATATTCTTGATCAGCACGACGAGACGAGTTCAACTAGCCATGTCCGTCCGTCCGTCCGTCCGTCCGTCTGGATCAACGCAAACTCCTCCTAGACCGTAAGAGCTACAGAGCTGAAATTTTGCACGTAGGCTTGTATATACTGCAGGCGTTGTATATCTCGGATTCAGCCGGATCGGACCACTATATCATATAGCTCCCATACAAACCCCAAAGTCACGAACAGTGACTTTTCTCAATAACTTCGTTATTTTCTATGCTATTATCGTGAAACTTAATATTAGAGAGTTTACTACGCCTATAAGCGACTATGCCAAATTTGATCAAGATCGGGTGACTATATCATATAGCTCCCATACAAAAGGCCAAGTCACGAACAGTGACTTTCTCAATAACTTCGTTATTTTCTAAGCTATTGTCGTGAAACTAATATAATATTAATATTAGAGAGTTTACTACGCCTATAAGCGACTATGCCGAATTTGAGCAAGATCAGGTGACTATATCATATAGCTCCCATAGGAACGATTGGTCGAAAACAGTGACTTTTGTAAATAACTTCGTTACTTTTAACGCGATTGCTTTTAAATTAAACATTTCTTAATTTAATATATATGTTAATGACTGTGCCGAATTTGATAAAGATCGGGTGACTATATCATATAGCTCCCATAGGAACGATCGGTGGAAAACAGTGACTTTGATCAATATCTTCGTAATTTTCTATGATTGTAGGCCTTTCTTTCTCAAGCTTAAGCCTTTTTAGATAAAACGTTCTTCCACATTGATGGCTAAGAGGTAAGGATAGAGTTACCAAAAAAGTTGCAAGGGTATACAAACTTTGACGCGGTCGAAGTTAGCCTTGGCCCTCTGGTTTTGTTTTTTTTTTCTCTCTCTTTTTCTTTTTGATCTATGAAAAATTCGTTGAAAATTTTACTCATGGAATACACAAAACTTTGCTCACAACACATACAAAAATTCCTTTATTCATACACATACATGAATATGTTATTCATATTTATCTTTGGTAAAGAAAATAAGCTCTATTTAAATATTTCATCTAAGGCTGAAGCTGCAGTTTAAATACAACATTTATTTTCGCAAATCAGTCGACAGGTGTAGCAATGAATTAATCATTTCAAAATGTATGTAATCTGATTTTCTAGAGTCATAAATAGTGAAAAAGATTTAGAGAAATGTTGGTCCTGATATTGCTTTAAGAATGTTTGATTAGATTTACAAAATTTCATAAAATGTTACATTATACATACTTTAACTTTACAACATTCTTCTTTATAATTGCCTTAATCCTAAAACATTTATACAAATAAGACCACAATTCCATTAATTCCAATTAAAAAAATTAAATAATTTAATACAAAAATTTGATCTCTTCGTTGGACAACAACAGCAAACAAATTCAGATGGCAAAAATAAATCAAGAATTCTATACTCATTAATTTATAACCAATAATTAGGTTATCAAAAGAGAAGTTGTACTATCTACACTTCTATGCTTTCCAATGCGTCTCGGCGAAAATATATGTATAATCTCCATTTTAAAGTAGAGGATATCTAAGAAATGCAAAGAAAATTACCGCAACTTGTTTCACTGCATGGTTAGTTAGAGTGCATTTCCCTTTTGCACATTTTGCATTTGTAACAACATGCATAATATATAAAAACATATATATGTATATATATGTGCATATATTCAGAACATACACACACAAACGGAAGACCCACACGACAATTTGCATTTCCGGTTGATAGTTTTGTACTCCTTTTGGGGGATTTCATTTCACATTGTGAGTAGATGCTCGTTTTTCCTATTCTGACTCTTCTTTAAAGACAAAGTAAACAATGGGACAAACAATGATGCAGTGATGCACCAAAGTCAACAAAGCCAAACAGTTTTTAATTGAACATTCTGCCAATCGAGCGTATCCAATAGATTGGGCTCTCATGTCTGCTGTCTATCTGCTCTCTATATGGGACTGCAAAATTAAACGAAACAAAAAGCAAAAGGATTCCAGCATGTGAGCACTTTTCCTGCATTTCTGCAATACAATACATTGAGCATTATGTGGAAATAAAGATTTTCAGACCAATGTATAGCACTTTTCTACCAATTGAAAGCTTCCATAGGCACTAAATCATATCTCACTAATTATGAAACAGTAACCTAACATTGACATGTTTTCTTTTCAATTATGCCGATAATGTAAACTAAACACAAACTGAAATAGATAAACTATCAAAAAGAAATTGCAAGAATTAGAGGTCAAGCCATAAAGTCAAACGAAATAAAAGATTCAATGATACTTGTGAAATTCGGAAAACAAGTTGTTCCTTTAAAGGGATTCTATGTAGTTGAATCAAAGCAACTAAGCATGTGCTTGTGTAACTAAAAAAATGGAAAAGATAAACAACTAACTGTTTCCTTATTTCTAAAAACAAATACATCTGGGGTTTCTCAAAGTCTTTTTTAAATGCTGTTGCTTTCAATTGACATTAACTTTACAGAATATTATTAAGAATTGGAAAAAATTAAATAAAATTGTTTGATTAATCGGCTATTTTTATCTTTCTTCGACCAATCGAGATTCGTAGTAGCGATTAATGAATTTATTTGTCATCACTAGATATAGCAATGGTTTCATATGCATATTTCTAAGTTGGATTGGCCACCTTGGGAAGACTTTTAACTTTTGTTTATGTATTTAAGTTATCTGTATAAATATTACAAAAAAAAAACAGATAATTTGGATATATTTTCCAAATGTTTTCTGTCTTGTAATTGCCAATGTTGAAATTTTTTAATATGAGGGTTATTCACAAAATTTGAGACAGGAGATCTGACTAACTTCTTTCGTTGTTGTACTTATAAAAACTCGTCTATTAAGAAATTCACAAAAACCTGAAGCATAATTTAAAAAACCTTCTGACATGTTTATAATTTTTGCCTTTTTTTCGTTTTTGGCTCTAATGAGAAAGGTATTGCTATAGAAAATAGTCATACATTTTAGCTTTCCAAAATGTTGCCCTTTGTTCGAATTTTCGAAACATTCAATTGATAGATTTTAAGCTCTTGTTACGTGTATCTTAAATCTGATTTCATTTGACCATTGTGACGACAAGGTGAAATTCTCCCCCGTACTTTACCATTTTATTGCTGATGATGATGATGATGATAATGACGATGCGGCGGGTGGTCTGGTCCAAATCCTGAACCTGGCATTGCCACACACAATGGACACTAACTAACTCCGCTGTCTGATTTGAATGTAATGGCTTTGGTTTTGCGCTTTGACAACGTTGACAAAAAAAAACCAAAAAAAAATGAGAAAGAATGGAAAAAAAAGCAGTTACAATTTGCGCATAGACCTCAATCAGTTGTTGTTTTGGGCCAAGTTGCCCTTTGACTCTTTTTCTACTTTATTTCCTTTTTTTTGGTGTGGTTTTTATGGCTGCTTATTGGTTTTCTCTTTCTCTCTCTCTTTCCCTGGTTTGTTATTGTTTGAATTTTTGCAGGTGGGCCAAACCAACAAATTTTATGAGCTTGTTATTGTTGCCGGCCACGCCTTTTTGTGGGTAAGTGTGCGTGTGTGTGTTATACGTTTATGTGTATATGTGTATGTGCAGTCAATAAAGTTGGCTTTTATGGCATTGTGTATTGTTGTTGTTTTTGTTGTTGCTGCTACCGCTGGTCAGTCTCCTAATTGGAAGTTCTAAATTTCATTGTTTGGCTTTTAAGCTTCAATTGTTTGCGGTTAAAATGGTCATAAATATTGAGTGGGGTGCTGCTTATTTCTATCCTTCTTTCTTTTTTTTTTTTGGCTAGCATTGGTCAATCAATCGACTACCACACAATTCATTTCAAATGAAAAAACTAGGAGAGAGGGAGACGGAGAAATGAGAGAACGCTAAAGCATTTCCCAATTTGCCTGCCTAATGTAAATCAATTGACCTCGTATTAAAAACTTTAAGACCCACAAATTGTCTGAACTCGCTGAACTTTTCTTAACTTTTTTAACTCGGACTCGGCCATTGCTTTTTGCTATTAGCGTAGAAAAGTCAACAATTTAACACACACACATAGATACATAGACGTCCCGGTCTGCGCTAACACTTCAAACCAAAGTAATCTGAAAGTAAGAAAAACTTTTCAATTTGTACGAAGGCCTCTGTGCTCTGTGTGCCTTGTGACTTGTTCCCTATTCCTTGTTTCCTTGTTCCTTGTGCCCACTGCCAGAGACTGGAAGATTTTGCGTTTGATTCGTAAGAAAAATGTACACAGCCACTTGGACTTCCGACAACCGACCACAGAATTCAGACCAAGGCACGCAAATTCTGTTTGCCCAAGTGTAATTTCTTAAGTAAAAGGTAAACACTTTTAGCGCGAACGACCCCATCGACCCCCACCACATTCCATTTCCAATTCCAAAGCCCCAATCTAACCAACCCAATCTGATGGGGTGGGCGTGGAGCCAGTGTAATACCAACTTTAGCGCAATGCAAATGACAGAGGGAACTGACATCAATGCCAAGTGGCATGAAAGACGTTGGGCAAGTGCTCACACTATTTGCAGTTCAATTTGCGCTTTGCCACGGAAATGGCAAATAAAAAAAACATTTTTAACCCGATTTTACAACAATACGAATCACATTACAAAATCACAAAATGGCAGAGCATTTCCATAGTGTAATGTTTGTACCATTTTTTGAGGCTCTGTCAAAAACCTTTTTGCCAGTAAACTTCAAACTGCAATACATGAAAAAAATATCAACGTTAGATGACAATATATCTGACAAATCATAGAGGTATTAAAGGGTATTATTGAAATGAAAATAATCATCTTAAAAGTCTTTTCTAAAAAAGAAGATTATCAGATATCAATACACAATGGTAAGAAATTTGGGAAACATTTACAAAACTAATTTTCAGGCAATAAGTAAAATAATAATAACTATTTTTAAATATACATTTTAAATATGTACAGCAATGAAAAATAATTCTTGTCATTGTAATTGAAATTTCGTTACATGTGTATATTTTGATAGATTTATGAATCTCTAACATGAGATAAATTTTGTTAATTTCTTCTTAAAACTTGCTGTCGATTTCAGTCAATTATGCACTGGTCAAAAATTGCTTACAATGTAATCTGAACTGCCAACAACAAGCAAGAAACAAGATACTCACATTGTGAAATAGATTTATTTTGTATGCCTCACTTAAATATACAACATTCAATGAATTTTCAATTAACTTTGATTGGCACTTTTCCTTACACACTTCAGTAGACAGCCTGGACAGTGTAGTTTGACTTGACTGTGATACTTACGTTACCCCTTTCGTTCTCTCTCTCTCTCTCTCTCTGCTCTGTCCTGCGGTTGGAATGGAGACGAGGACACAGAGCTCAAAATGATAGACTGGTACACTTGAGAATTGAGAGATGCAAAAATTGCCCAGGAAATTTGTATACAAATTTGTATATAAATATGCATATATTTATATGTAGGTACATATATATATTTTATGCTCAGAAACATTCTTGGTTTTGTTATTTGCTTGACTTAAGTAAACAACAGGAAGGCATGTCAAATACTTGTCTGATGGCTAGTATTGCTTTTAGATTAATATACATTTGTAAATGTATTAGTTTATTTATATTTGCCTACATATCTATGTATGTCTTTTGTATACTTACAATGAAACAACAGCAAATAAATGCAGAAATTTTATATTGCCCTCACATGGTCATGTCTACCCATAATTTTGGTTTGCCTATCAGAAATTAATACAATAATATCGTATATCAACAAATTAGAAATTTCAATCGCATATTTATTGCATTTTATACTCTAATTTAATCTCCAATTTGCTAAGGTAATAAATGCTTAAGGCTCTTATTAAAGAGTTCATTGGCAGCTCATTTGACAGGCTTTTCATAGCAGCTGACAATTAATTTTCCATCAGTTAGTTTTCCTCAACCCAACAAAAAAAACTAAAGTGACACTTTATTTAAAATTGAAATTTATTTGCTTTCCAATTTGTTTACAAATTTTAATACATGATTCGAGGTTGTTAATTTTAAGACTTGAGGCTTTGGTAAAAATCAAACTCAATTAAATTTGTAGTTTAGAAAATAATGTTAATCTATTGAACATTAATAATACAATTAATGCCTTATAATTCATAAAATCAAATTGGGAATATTAAAATAGCTAAAAATTAAACAAATAAATAATAATAATGAATATTCAACATATAATAACAATAAATAATACAAGAGCCATTATTTTATTTATTACAGAATTGAATTGGCTACCAAAGAGTTGGACTTATCTAGTACCCAGCAAGTTAATATAGTCCTTGCTTGTTAATTGCGAAAATTGCAAGGTTATAGAATTTTTTAGGCTTAAAATAAAACATTTTTCTCGGTTTTCTGGCCAGACAAAGAGCCTTTTTTCTCCTTTTTTGTATGAGTTACTTAATTGTTCACGTTTCAAGTTCATCTAAGCTGTAGAAAAATTGGCACACAAATGCCAGCAGCAATCAAAATGCAAAGCTGTAAATAGGCAAAAAAAAAAAAAAAAAAAAACGAAAAATAAACAGAACAAAAGAAAGAAAATCACAAAAAGCCCAGGAAAATGTGAAAAATGGGAGTGAAAAATTGCTAGGCACAAACAAACTACGACACGCTTGGCAAAAGGCTTATTAAAAACGCATAAAAGAAAACGTCACGTTTACAAAGCATAGGCGCACACACACACACACACACTCACAGACACACCTATACATATGTATGTACATATAAACATGGGTGCACATATGTATGTACACATGCCGCCTAGGCCACTGCCATCCCTCCTACACATGAACCCCATGCATGAGGCACTCGGGCGCATAAATCCGCGCTAAATGAGTTTAACACTTGGCTTAATAGTTTGGTTTTTATGAAAAGGAAAAATAAAAGAAAAAACGAACCAAAGAGAGAGAGAGAGAAAGAGTTTGAGCTGGGGTAGGGTAAGGGAAACGACCATGGCTAGAAAAACGTCATGATGAAAAAAAAAACAAGAATTTTCCACAGCATACTTTTATGCGCAATAGAAAACTTGCAAATCGCTTTTTGTTTTCATTGCAGCGCGGGCACACAGCAGTCCGCCTTTGAGCTTTTAACTTGGCTTAGTTTGTTTTTCTCTCTCTCTCACCCTTTTCCCCTTTACTCTTTTTTTCTCCCTTCTTCTCTCTATCTCTCTCTTTCTCTCTCTCTGTGCATGTGAGCTTGTGTGCAGTTTTGCTTTTATTTCTATTAGCAGACTGGTTGGTCGACTGGCTAAATGAAAAGTTGCTAAAGCCTGAGCAGGCAAGATGATGCAAATGAAAAAGTAAAAAAAAAAAAATGAAAATAAATAAAACCATAAAAATGAAAAAAAAAATCATTTTCCACTGAGCGAGGCGAATATCCTGCAGCCCCATCCAAGGCAAATTATTGTTTGCCTAAGGTTGCAAAGCAAACTTTTCATATTAGGATTTAGTTAGCCAAGCATCGGTTCAATTTCGATTATTGTCTATCAGACGTGGACAGCCTTGGAAGGAGTACATTAGACTTCAGAGCCGTGAGAGTTTCGTAAATTTCTTATTTTTCTGGTCAATGAATTGTAAAATATTCAACAACATATTTAACTTTACAAAGACCTAATTTAAAAGACAACGTTTCTGGATTCATCTCTGTTAGATACCTTATTTACCATAAACTATTAAAAAGAAATTAGAATCAAATACTTATTTTGCTTTATGCGATGTGTAATAATTTCAGTTCATCTATGTTGGCCAATTGAACCTTAGTACCTTGTACCTCATTAAGATGAATTACCAAACTGTTTTAACGATTAAGAATTTAGAATTCTTTAGCAAGCACTGCTGCTAAAGAGTCTGCACTTGCCGATAGAACTAGATCGTTCTTGAAATAAACAGACTCACCTTTTTATGTTGCCTTTCAACTAATCTTCTGTTAAACGTTCACGTCAAGGCGGTTTAAAATACAACTAAAAACTTAGTTTAAAATCTCTCTGTCACTATGCCAAACCAAAATCACAAACCTCTTTGTTATTTATACATTTTAGGTAATAACAGCGAAGAAGATTGTATTAAAATGTATCCGCAGGTGTTTTACTAGTGCGACGATGACAATTGAGTTAAATTATTGTTTTAGATAACTTATATAATCACACTTAATATTCACAGAAGCACATTGACGTGTGACTCAGTTGACCGCTTTTAAAATGTTCTTCTTTTGCAGTTTTATTAAGTGTTGCTTAAAGAATAACAAACTTTTTTTAATGTTTTATTCAAATATTATTGTAAAACTCTATATGCTAAGAATGTTATTACAAGACAAAACAATCTGGTCACCTTTCATGAATAAATATGTTTGAGATCTACTCTTCGGATTCGACTGACTAGATAACATTTTATAGCTTCCAAAACTGAGTTTAGTTTTAAGGACAGTATTCAAAATGGTTTAGTCACATAGCTTTTATAACTTTATTTCTGAGATTGCAGTTATATAATTATAGTTAATCATTTGACCATTTGACTGTGTGGTGTATTTAACTATTTAAAATATTAAATTTTTTTAACGAAACTCACAGAAGCACACGTGGCTCCTGTTTGGGCAGCATGTGGCATGCAGTAGTTAATATTTCACAAGCTTTTTACTTTCAACATAATTACAGTTGTGGTGGTGTCTGGCAAGCAAGGCACGCGGCCAGGTTTTTGGGCTACAGGCACTTTGAAAAACTATTTGCGCATAGATACACACACACACACACCAATACACACTCACACGCTTATGCAATGTAGATACACACAGACACGTTCACACATACATTATTTAGTATAGCACTTGGACAACATTAACGTATGTAGCAAAGCGCTGAGTGCTGCGGCAGCTTAGGATACGCCTTGCTAAACACACTCACACATACACACAGACACTCACACACGTGGACTCATGGACTGCACCTGCTGTGCATATTTTGCCAGCTAATACATATATAATTTTCACTGCCTTTCCAGTTTTTCTTTATTCCCCATACTTGCCTCACACCCCGCACTTTCTTATGTATTTTATTGGTTGCCTCACAGTAGCTGGCTGCACTTTTATGTCATAATGTCCTTGGTTAGGTCGCTTCTCTTTCCATCCTGTTTGAGCAGTTTTTTTTTTTAATATTGTTTGCCTTTAGCTACTTTATACTTAAGTGCAGTTCTACAAAATATATTCTTTAAAATATAAAAAACAAAACAAAAAACACATAAAGAAAACTTAACAAGTAAAGCGTTGACAGTGTGTGTAAAATATTCTTTTGTTTTTGTTGCTATTCGCTTTTCGCGGTTGCTGCACAAAAATATTATTCATACAGAAAGCTTAAATATATGTAATGCTCTTTTTTCATTTTTTGAAGACAGTATGGCAGATGAAAAGAAGGGAAGGGAGGTAAGAACAACAACATCTTTTAACCTATAAGCACACTGCTCAGCATACTAAAACATGCTATTTGCCTTTTGTGTTTAGTCAAGAATTATTATGAAAAATTCAAAGAAACGCTGAGTAAGCAACTATTTGTTGTTGTGGTCGATTTCAGAAACATTGTCAAAAATATATTTGAATTAGGATTTTAAAAATCCAACCAACAATTTCACAACTAGCTTAAATTTATCAGTTTTACAACTAAAATTACTTTTTACTAACTGAAATTGACAAACTTTAATACAATAGATTGCTTTAATTGAATGTTGTAAGGCAAATATTTAAAATTTAAATGAAGTTCTTATAATTCTTTAATCAATACAATTTGTTATGCAAAGAAGAAAGTGTGAGCTACAAAAAGGAAAGGGGCTCAAGAAATTCTCATCAAATATCATCTTAGAACATAATCGGGATTTTTTAGCAAAGTCAGCTGGTGATAGAACTATGAAATGGCTTTACAGACAACCTGCCCTTTTTTTTATGCAGCTTATAGTTAAAAATCTAATAAATTGTCCAAATTTATTGCATTCAGCACTAAATTTTTGGTAGATGGAAGAAAAGTCAAAGAATAGTTTATAAAGAGGTGGAGCGGCGGTCTAAAGGGCAAGAAAATTTGATCATGTAGTAAGCAAACCCAAACTCAGAATACAAAAACATAATATTGAACCCAAAAATTCAAATTTGAAACTCTAATTTCCTGAAATTTCCTTATTATTTGCTTGGCGAAGGAGGTCTAATAAAATTATTTTTATAAATTGCAAATTGTTACCCAATATTTTGTTTTCTCTACCACATAATTTAAAAGATTATTATAGAAACTAAATACAAACCTCAAGTAAATTCCATATAAACCAATTGTCTTTTTTTTTTTTAACCAACTCTGATGTTGTCTAGTAAACAAGAGCTGGAAAAGTTTTTACATATAAATTAAAAATTTAATTTAACATTAACACACATAAGAAACTTGTATGTGAGTGTAAATGACGCCAAGGAGTAAAGTTAATAGAAGAGAGATATTATTTTACCCCTTCTACTGGGAGTATGTTAAATCTTTACAACAAACAATTAAGTCGCACAATAACAAACGTTTGTGTTTTTCATAAGAACCATTATGTGGATGGGGTTATAGTATATGGTACATACATATACGTATGTGCATGTAAATATATATGAAAAGTTTTTAATGCCACACACTTGCGGGTGTTTGAAACTTCACTTCACTGCCAGATAAGCAGTGTGCGCAAAAAGTTTTTCCAAAACCATAGTAACAGCTAAGAGAACTACCCAAAAGTACTTACTATAACTGCAATAACTACCATAAATAAGAGACAGAAAAAAGGCAAACCAAACTTACAGGCCGCAATTAATTTGTGGCCACGATTGCGTGGCTGAACTGAGGTCGGGACTGAAACGTGCCTTGGCGTTATCATTATGGAGTCATCTTGTATTGCCATTTAAATAATTACGCACTAACCGAACGTAACGAAACCAAACCAAACCCAACCCCAAACCGCCACCCAGAAAACGAACTGAGCCACTATCCCAGTTCAAAGTATTGCGTGCCAGTCGGGTTAGTGGGGATAAGAATTAACAAATATGAAACAACATTTTGCCACTACTTTCAGTTATTTATATATTTAATATTACTTTATTTTAGTTTACTTCTTTTTTTTTTTTTGACTTTGCCGGAAGTGGGCATAAAAGTTTATGGAAATAGTTGCCTAATGATAAGGAAATGTGGAAAATTAGGCAAAGATAAGAAAATGTACCAAAGTACCAAAAATCATAGCAATTAAAGAGTTTACTAAAGCAAAAGGTCATGGAGGTTGTATTAAACTTATAAGTTTGATATATTAATAAAGCTTGTTGCTTCACGTAAACATTTGCTTTTGTTAGACTAGAAAGGCAGTTGAAGTATAAACAAATTCATATGAGTTTTCAAATAAAAAGTGTTTATTTTCAAATATTTCATATGACTAGACTCCTAAATATAAGAGAGATTTTTGGATTGAACACGAAACCATGCAAGATTTAAGGTAGTTTGAAAAAGCAAATTTCAAAACATTTTTGTTAGTATTAAAGAATTGCAAATAAAATTCTCAAAAGTGACTTGCAAATTGAAATTTTGTAAATGTTAAAGTTCAAAATCGCCGACCCCTTCAGCCGCTTGCTAAAACAACAAGGACAAATGCAGCTTTTGTTTTGGCAGCAAGCCGCGCGTGGTTTTCTTTTTCGTTGCCTTTCTGTTGGTTTTTATTTCTTTTTTTTTTTTTTTTGCAATTCACTGATGAGCAACTGCCACGCCCCGCAGCCCTTTTGGCAATAGCACACATGGCAGCGAGAACAACAAGAACAAGCACAACGACGACAGGAAATTGTCAACAATAGCAAACCGCGTTGTCTGCGGGTAATTTGACATCGGATGATGGTGATGATGATGATGATGATGATGATAATAATGATGACAATGATGATGATGATGACGCACGAACGAGTTGCTGGGCGCTCACGTAATCAGGAATTTGCATTCAAAAACTACCCCACCAAGTACCAAGTCCGGACCTTCAAATCTTATGCCAAGTATTTGCTAATTTCAACTTCAAAGACAATGTCAAAGTGAAATTTGAAATGCGAACTTTTTTTGCGTTCTTTTCTTTCGTTGATTTATGAACATTCTTTTGGAATGGAAAGAGGATAAAAGAGGAGAGAAAGAGATTAAAAAGAATAAGGAAATGGCAATAATATGCCTCAGTGGATCATTTTATTTTATTTGTTATAATGCAATCAAGTAACCAAAGTCCATGCCAAGGGCACTTCCTCCACACATCGATACTCACTCACTGTGGCACTCTAATGCACTTCACTGATTTACTGTTTGCTACATTTCCGGTTTCCGCTGTCACTTTATCTCTCTTTGGCTTTGCCGTTTTCTTTCTTGCCGTCTATTTCTAGTTGTTGTCCCATCACTATCGCCATCAGCCGTCGTTGTAGTCGCCATCATCATAGTGTCCACTTCAAAGCTCCATAATATTGTCTGGCCAAGCGTTGATTGTCCTTTGCCTCTTTCAGCAAACACACTTTCACTTGTTGTGGTATATGTGTGGGATGCAGCAGAAGCGGCAACTGAAAAAAAGCTTGAACACTCTGCCACCACAGTCTAACCACGCCCATCCACACTTTGCTGCGGCCTTTCCGGTTATCCTTTGGCTATTAAGGCGTAATTGACACTTGCTTGCAGTTAGGCAACACAGTTTCATTTACCCGTTTGCCGCAGTTTTGTTTTTTTTTTTTTTTTTGTGTTTTCTTCGTTTGCCTTTTTAGTTTCAAAGCCATTGCTCGTTTATTTTAGAGTGTTATGAAATTTTATGCCGTCAATCAGATGAAGTACTCCGATGCATAAGGATTGGAAAAATGCATACACTGACCGAAAACTGATGAGTATTAAAAGATTAAGGTTAATATCTTTTAGTCAAAGAAGATCATGACTTCAATAAATTTTTAGTACCATTAGAATGTTGGAGTTCCTTAAAAATCATTTGAATTTAAAAAACAAAAACAAGTGATTTACAGTAAAAAAAATTTCTTACTGGGACCTATTTGTTTTGCATCATGATGGAATTACGAAATTTAAAAATCACTTTGTTGACTGCAAGACAAGGCAGTATTCCAATTCTCAGCGTCATGCCTATTATTGTACTTATTCTCTTAAATCAGACATAAACTAACTCTTGATTCAGAATTAAGTTTAATTTAAGTCGCACTTAAAACTAAAACTTTAGAAATGAACAGCATGGATCAACAAAAAGGAGTTCTTGATTCGGTTCTTCTATAGCCAACAGCTTTTTATTCCTGCCATCTGTTTGTTGGCTCATTTGTGAATTCACTTCGATTGCCACAACACAAAGGAAACTAAGTGAATTTGATTGTAGTTCTCAAATAACATGCATTTCTTTAACTTAAATTTCCCGTGAATTCTCAATCGAATCTATGTATGTGTGCTTTATCTATGTATGCTCAAAAGCAAAAAGGATACTATCCACAGTTGCATAAGCAAACATAAATGAAATGTCAAATGTAAACAACACGCAGAATAAATGAATTTTTAACCAAAAAAAAAAAAAAAAAACGAAGAAAACAAAAAGGAGAAAAGCACTAAAGAGTTTTGAGGACAAGAACAAGTTGCATACATCAAGTAGCAGATGGAGAAACTGGTACTGAGCTGATGCTGATGTTGTTGGTGCATTGCAAATGCATAAACACAGTTTTGATATTATTCCATTGCCAGCTGTGCACATTGAATCGTGATGCAAGGAGCAACTGCTACTTCTGAGGCACGCGACAATATCAAAAGGAGCAGCACATTGACAGCCATGGTCTGACATTTTCCACCGTTTCCAGGGTATCATTCGATATCTTTCTCTCTCCCTCACTCTCTTTTGCGCTGGCGGCATAAAATATTCAAAATATTGTAATCGCAGAAAACCAAAAAAAAAAAAAAAGGAAGAATTTGTTCGGGTTTTCCTTGCAGCATTTCTAACGTTCGATGTGCATAATTTCCACTTTCGGTTCGCTGCACTGCATCCCAGCAGCGTTACATCCCCTTCATTCGGTCTTCCTCTCCTCCTATCGTTTCATGACGTTGCTATTGCCTCACACACACACACACACACCACCTGAATTATTTATTCGCCCGTATTCTGTTTGCTCGGCAAATTTAACAAACTTATTAATAATGCATTTTAGTGCTGACTCTGCACACCGTTACACAGTTTCACAGTATTGACTGCCTGTCGTTAGTGCAGTTATTTCGACTACATTTATTTCATCCTCTCTTTATTTTTGGTTTTTTCTCCTGCTCTATACAAAAGGGTGGTCTGTCTGCCGAAATTTTCATTCTATTATTATTATTATTGCATTGTTCAACAAATCTCAACTGTCAATGATTTCGTGATTATTTTGAGAGTTCAGCCTGTTTGTCTGTCTACCTTTCCTTCTGTCTGGCATGTCGTCTAGTCATGGCTCAGCGAAAATTTACAAATTTCAACAATAAGTCAGCACAAAATTATTATGTTATCGAATGGCTCATAGTATATACATACATATATTGTATGTACCTATGCAAGTACATATTATACATATCTAGGTACTTACTTATCGCATGAACAAATCGGTTTGACATTCGCCACAGTGGAAACGATAATTGTTCGTGTGGCAATAAGTTAAGTTTAATAAATTATGAAACATTGTTTTGAGAATCACAAAAAAAATCATACTTTTCATATATAGAAACTCTTGTTATCCACTTTAATACCCTTTATGTTTAATTTCAACCTTATAGAATCTTAGACCCTTTCCTAACTATAGTAAGATTGAGCATTTTAGAATTCGACTCCAGTAAGATATTTCATTATATAATTTGTGAAGATGTGACTCAATGCTCTTACTGAGCATTGAATTTATTAAGCTAAATAATAAAATTGAATTGAACCTCACTAAATTTTGTCTTCTTTCATCCACTGTACACATGTAAATGATACACCACGTCAAAAAACAAAAGCCTAAAGCGAAAAGGAGTAGATACAATTTGACGCCTGTCATCTTTTCAGAACTGTTAAAGCGATTTTACACATTTCGATGCGATTTCTAAATACATATCCACTGTAAGGAAGTTTCAACATTTTTAAGGTAATTTTTTTTGTTAAGCTACTGAAGCCCAATCTGCATTGTTTTATGTGGTGGGCCAGACCATAACTCACTCAATCACCGAGCAGCTGCCTATGTTTCCAGTCCTGTCTCCGCCTTTGTCTGCTGTGCGCTCTTCTGATTGACAGGCTTGACAGGCAAAAATCGGCGGTGAAACAAAAAATATTACAATCTAACAAAGTGTGGCCAAAAAAAAAAAAATTATAAAAAGGGAAACAGCAACAAAGAAAGGATAGGAAAAAAAACCTTAGGGAGTGAGAGGAAGCTTCTTTGCGTGGGTAATTGAACTGTAAGTACTAAGTACCTAAAAACAACGACCAACAATTGTCTAACTTAAGGGGCGATGGAGGAAATTTTCGTACGTTGGAGCGGTGAGAGCAAACAGTAAATAAAGTTTAAAATTCAATTACAAGGCAATGGCTCACAAGTTGATTGCCAGCCTCTGATGGTGGTCAACTGACTAACTGATTGAGTGACTGACGGACTGACTGACTAACTGCCGGACTGCCTATCTGACTCGGTGACTGACTGCCAGACCAAGTAAATGATAGAGTCGAATCCTGGGTAGAAAGTCCATCCTGCCTGCAGTTCGAAATGCCTTTTGTCAATGCCTGAAAATCAAATCCTTTATTGCTGCTTGCTGTTGGATCAATTAACGTTGAATGTGTGCGCAAAGGCAATACCGCAAAAGCCACATACACACACAGAGAGAAAGAGAGAGAGAGAGAGTGAGCGCAAAAGACAGAGTCATGAGTTCAGGAGCGTAGCAAGGTAAATTTTAGGGGCTTAACCAAATAAAAAAAAAACATTGACGTACTAAATTTGTTAAGCAAATAAAATAAAACTTTTCCTTTCAAAAACTTTTTTAATGCACATTTTATGCCAACGTTGTTTAGGTATGTGTGTGTTGCACACCACTGCCACACCCACATTGATACAGATGGCGGTGACCACTGACAACCACTCAACTGCCTGCAGTTTTTCGTTTAACAATTTTTGTGTGCGAGTGTTGACAGTGCAATTGCAATTGCAACTGCAACTCGGCCGATGGTGAACATTTTTGCGGTGGAACGTTTATTTTCCACCGAGTACCACCTTTTCAACAGTTTGTCAACTCGCATTGGCTATAGAGAGAGACAAAGGGAGAGAGAGAGACCGGGGGGAGTGGATAACGCTAGCGGTTTACCCATAACAATAACAATAAATACAACCAATTTTCAATTCCAGCAACACAATTCAAATTATAACCAAAAATCCATTTACCAGTTTTTCTATGTTTTCATTTATTGCCTTTTTTTTTTTGTCGGAAAAGAGGGTTTTGTAATTTTTGTCCTTCTTGATTTCGTTACGCTAGTCCTGAGTGAAGTAGGTAACGTAAAATTTGCTTTTAGAGACGCAAATTGAAAAGTGTTTGCGTACATGGAGCACTTTGGTAAATATCAATTAAAACTGATTTACCCAGCAGATGAATTTCAGGTTTACCCTCTCTTTCTCTTTCTTCTACTTTCTCCTTCCCTCTCAACCCAACAATCATTCGTTAATCTTAACTCCCAGTTACCCCTTACGTATGAGAAAATGCGAATTTCGTTAATTTGGTTATTTTTGCCATTTTGGCAAACAAATTCAAACAATTCTCTTAAACAAGTTTATAGCTTTTTTACTGGTTAATTAACGTAAATGCAATCAGATTTAATCGGTTTAGTTTATATAATTGTTTGATAATGCCAAGACGATTTGGTTCTAAACCTAATAAAGGGGTGTGCGTTTATCTCTTAACATCTTAGGTGAGAACCCGTTAAAATAAAATTAAGGACTTCTTACATTGGAGAAAGCCAAAGTAGCTAAATCCATTCGTGGAATTTTTCGTTTACGCTGAGGAAAATCTGACACACTTTTCTTATATTTAGTCCTTTTATACATATTATATCGAGGTCTTTTTTAACAAATACGCAAAGCTGGCAATTAAACTACCAAATGAAGTTAGAAAAAAATTAGCTTCTAATCGGTATTATTATCAAGTCTCTATTTTAATAAGCATTTGCCATATGGAACACTTGTATTTTTGTTAACACCATCAATCGATTTATTTGAAGAACGTCGCAATCTTTAACAATTGAGGAAAAGCAATCGAATCATTCTGATCCATGAACAATGCAATGCGAATGGCTCAGTTTTCCATTTGCAAGTTTGCGATATTTTTTTTCTTTTATTTTAATTTTTTTTTTAATATTTGGCTCACATGTTTCTATAGCATTTTGTTGAACTTGTTATTACTTCCCATTGTTGCACCTGACTGCGGGCCACTTGAATTTTCACGATTGTAACGAACGAAAAAATAATAAAATTGGTGGAAAACAAAAAAGGCAATGCAAATACAATACAAATTTAACCCATTCATGTACACATATGTATGTATGTTTGCTATGAATGAAGTTTCCAGCCAGAGAACCAGCCCAGAAAAGTATGCTATGATTTTTTTAAAGCTCGCTTTGTCTAGGCTGGGCATTGTTGTTGGAGTTGGGCAGCTGCTGTTGGCATTGCCCGATAACTGAGCATTGATAAGACTATGGCAGTCTATTATGCTGCATTATTTAGCTCACTTGGCATGAAATTTGTATGGACAAACTAAAATTGATAAAAGTTAAATGGTTTCCTTTGCTTTTCACAATATACTCGGAGTTTTCCATTTACAAGCTCTATATATTTGCAAAATGACAAGTGAAGTTAACAGTGTCTAGTATACTGAGTCACAGTTGCTATTTTAGCCATTTTGATTCTTATTCACACTTATGGCTTGCAAACTATACATACGACAGATTTTACAATATCATTGAATGTTGAAACATGTTTAATAAACAGCCAATTAAAGAGGCAAAAGATCCGCAAGATGGAAAAATAAAGTATAAAATCGTTTAAGTAGAGGAGAAGACCTCACCAAAGTCAATTTGATTAAACTTTATTATAATCCAAAATTTTAAGTCGTAAGAGAAACGAAATTCAAAATCGGTTGAAAACCAACTGAAGTGTTTATTTAATAGCAGTTTCAAGAAAAGTTGTATATATTTTTTAATGAAACTATTTAAGAACTATTGCTTGACATTTTTCTCACAAATTTAAGGTTATAACGGAACCTTCAAGCTATCATCTGAAAACTCTGAATCAAAATATTTCTAAAACTTGATATCCTAATTTAAATACAATAGATTTTTAAGAAAAAAAAAATTTTTTAAAAGTCCCTAATCAAACTGAACCTTATAATCAAAAAAACTGATATCAAGTTTACTTTAAAATACTCAGTTAACAAGAACCTTTTTATGGGTCATTTGAATATATGTAAAAATATATATATAATTAAATGATCGACAATTATTAATTCCTCCATAGCAAGAAAGCAAAATCCAACCAGTTAGTTCACAAATTTAAAATCACAAAATCATGGAAAGTTTTTAGAATGCAAAGAAATAATTAAATTTAAAGGCCATTTTATCTCACATTTTGGAAATTTTTTAAGGTGGCTTAGGGCATTTGAAAAACAGAAATTTAAATAAGCACTCAATTTCAAACACTTGCTCGAGCACACACATATACATACATACATACATACACACAAATAACGAGAGCGTATTATTTGCTAATTTTGCAAACACCAAAAATACATTTCAATTTATATCAATTTGAATGCACGCTTAGACACACAAACCCAAAAATACACACTTACACACCTATGTATAAAGACAGCAGCATGATAAAAGGTGGGGTAGAGGGAGGTAGGAGAATGCTAATGGTAAGAGCACATCAAAGCTGAAAACCAGTAAACCAAACCGCTAAGCACGCAGCAAAAGCCACCAACCAGCAACCATATACTCGCTTACCACTTGCCTAACCTACGACCACCACCCCCTTTGCCTTTAAACCACAAAAAGAATAACACATCACGCATACGACATGTAAGCCGCATTATGAATATGTTGTTAGCAATGCCAGCTAAGCGCAGTTCGACTGCAATTTTTGTAATTCCCCATCCAAATATCAAATAGTCATAATCAACATTTCAGATAGAGAATACAAAAATATAAACCAAAGAGCGAGAGAATGAGACGTGAGAGGAGGGAGTGAATGAGAGAAGGAAAACGCAACATTGAAAATGCATTTTCGCTTATTTGATTTATGGAATATATAACGCGACAGTTGACATTGGTAACAGGCAGCCATGGGACTCCAAGCTAATGCATCAATTATGTCCATAGTTCGCCGTTTAGTATGGGTGCGATTGCTTTTGCTTTAGTTAGCAAAACTCCACTATGTTTTTTTTTGTGTTGAGTATGGGGTGTAAACTAAATTGAAATGCATGTGACATGTTTTTCCAATATGAGAAAAGAACTCGATACTATGTGGCTGGTAAATTTTAATTGCGTTGATAAAAACGTTACAGTATATTTCGTTATTATTACTATTATTGATTTGGTTTCAGTTCGCTTGTTACTAGTAAATGCATTAAATAGCCATTTCTAATAACCACAGAAATATTTACCCCATGACTTCACTCCGTCCCTCTCTCTGTAAATTACTATAGGCCTCTATCTCGTTGAATGCCTGTAATGTAAATTGCACAAATTACCCGAAAATTATGTTTCCTTTTTTTTTTTTGTTATATTTTTGCCCATGGAAACTGTAAAATTTTGTTGGCGGCTTATATAAGTTTTATGGCAATTTAGTGCTTAGTTCGACGGCTATTAGGGCAAATAGCGTTTACCAAATAGGTTTATGCACAATTAAAAAACAATAATTTGTACTTAATTAAATATCATTTTTATTGTATTTAAATTCTATTTAAAACAGACTTTATTTTAACAATTAAAATCAAGAGTCTCTTTATAAACTGTCTGTCTGCCTCATCTCTTCAACTACTTAGATTCTTTTTTTTTTTTTTGCTTTTGATTTGCTGCAAATCAATTTTAATCAATTTCTTTTGCCAAAAACCAAAGTGCTTACACATAATTGATTTGCTTGCCATTAGTGGCGCAAATCGCAGACAATCAATTCGTAAAGAAATCGAAGTGAAAGATGAAGTTCGATTGGTGTGAGATTGAAAGAAGCCGTCTAGAGTTGAGACTGAGACTGAGCCTGTCACTGCCTCGCAGGCACAAACAAATTAAGGACAATTATTTCAATTAACCAAATGCAAATAAATAAATCGAATGGCGTTAAGTAAAGAAAATGCCAAACAGCAAACAATTCCATTTCCATCTTTCTTTTATTTTTTTCCTCTTTCTCCTGTTTTTTGGAAGAGAACTGATGGAAAATTTTTCACTTTTGCAAATGGCCGGGTGGCAAATTTGAATTGATAATAATTTAGCCCGAGTTTACTTAGGCTTTAATAAATAATGAATAATGTGAAATTCATTACGCCGAAGCAAACAACAGGTAACGTTTATCCAACGACAAGTGGAACGAGGGGTAAAACATAAGATTCAGTAATGGGTAATGAGTTGGGTAAAATCAGTAATGGGTTCACTTTACTCAAACCCGATATGATTTTATTTATATGTATAAATGTGGCCTCAACTGGTTTCACAATTCATTTGAAGAGATTGATTTTTGCCAATTGAAATGAAAGCCAAGATTAATCCATTAATTGTGTCATTATCTGACTTTATCTGCTTTACGAGCTCAGTTATTAAAAATAAGTTCTTTGAATTCATATGTATGTACATTATGAATTGTTTAATCATTTGCCTCGGCAATTATCAAATAAGCTTATGTCGACTTAACGTACATCTGCAATATTGAAATATTTATTTAAATAAAAGTAATTTCCAAACGTTAAAACGATTCTCTTAAATTTTTATATGGACTTGTTTAAAATGTTAAATTAAAATGTTAACTAAACCTTGCATTTAAGACGAATCAGGGCACTTCTTAAGAAGGTTATTTGAAAGGCATCTAAACATTTTGTTACCTTCTAAGCCTAAGAATCTAAGAATCTTAGAAGCCACCCTCGAATCGAAAGCAGTTAAACTCTCTTGTATGCTGCTTTGTGGCTAATTACAAAAGCAAATCCTTATCATCATAGGCATTGGATTCTTCAGTGTCCCAATCAGAGGATTCATGAGTACCATGAGTCGAGTTGCCAGGACGATGTCGAGAAGCTACTTAGTTAATGAACCTGTTGAGGTAAACTGAGTTTAGACCAGAGAAATGGAAACAATACCGTGGTGGTAGGCATTTGATTGGTTTGTGCCCCCACCACAACTCACTCTACATATCTAAACGTACTTATCGAATGGAGCAGTTCCCATTGCTTCGAATGCCATATTTATGCAAGTGTGTGTGTATATATACATATATCTGTATTTCTATGTGTGTGTGTGTGTGTGTGTGTGTTGTTTGTCTGTGGTTTATTACGCTGCTCTTGGCAATTATATTTGTTACCCAATTAGCGTAAAATTGTGTTTATTGGCATACTGCGGCTACCAACGTCCCCACTCTCGCATGAATTAGCTAATGAAGTTGTAGTTGCTTCCAACTCCGTCTCCTGTCCATAGACTCCACAGCCTAAACATGTTGCATGTAGGAGTATATCTATCAGTTTGGTTACCTAATTTGCTAAAATCATACAGATACAGTTGTACACATACATGCATACATACTCAAGCATCGGCATCCTAAAGTTACAGTACTCTGTGTGGGTGTTTCTGGTTCCTTATTCGCCACTTAACTCAAAGGGCAGCCTTGGCAATAACTTCTTCCTGTAGACTCAAGTTGTGGTCTCGTAGGTGTTATAGCTAATGCTTAGATAAAATATCTAATTAGGTACTGTTGTTTTAATAAATCGCTTGTGGGCTTATCTCACAGCCTTAAGATTAAAAGAACCAAGAAGAATGGCAAGGAGAGGTGTTGTATTGTTATCTTACTTTCTGATTGACGTTAGGACTTGGGTTGGCCATTTTGTCTTTTATTTTACTAATTTAAACAAAAAGTATTTGCTGAATCATTCTGATAAAAAAAAATTGATTTTTTATCATAATTTTATAGTTATTGGTTTACTTTTATGTTATCGAGATATGGTATCGTTTAGTAACATTGGACAAAAAGCTCTTTCGTTGCACTATAAGAAACATTCAAATTTCTCCAAAAGACAGAAGTCATGACAAAAAGACCTTAACGTTTTACTATCGTTTTCTTCATTATTGCATTGACAAATTGTAGAAACAATATTTTTCCAACCAATCCTGGCTTAAGAACGCGAATGCTACAAGAATATTTATCAAATGTTTAGTGGTAAGGAAATAGCTCTAAAATCCAAAAAACAAGTCACACAAATAATCGTTAGAGTTTAGGGGCAAATGCTTAAACTTTTTAAATACAACAAACCAAGAATTGGGCTGACCGATTGCCATAACGGAAACAAAAGTCTGTGGGTAAGTTCATTAGTTCTGATCTTGACCACGAGTGAAGAAATCACAATGAACTTTTTCCCAAAACACAACTTAATAACATCACTATTCTACGAAAACTGAACTTCAACTATTTTTCTAAGTTTGGCTGATGCAAAGCCTAATTTTTCTGGACAATGTTTTAATGTCTTGGTTAAAAATGACTAGACTAATAAAAAATATGCTAACACGAAGATTTTTAAATTGAAAAAAATATATGTAGGTCATGATATAAAGTCAAAGGTAACGTGGAGTCGATGTCATCAAATTGTAGAGCTGAGTAAAGTTCTTTATGTACCGACGTAACTTATACTACACAAAATGCCACAGATATAAAAAAAAATTAAGCTTTAATGTCAAAAAAATGTTTTTATTTCTTATTTTTCACAAAACATCCCAACTTTGTTTTGAACACTTCTTAATATCTCTTTAAAATCTGATTTCAATAAATAAGTCAATTGTACATAAAAGTTTATTGCTATCTATTTTTAAGTGGATTGTAGACAAGGAAACGATAATGTAAACCATGCAATTTAATTAAATGACTACCTAATTGGATTTTCTGTTTTAGCGCCTTAACAATAACACTGAATAGACGTTTGTTAATCAAACGAATGTCGCATAAAGTTTTCATTGTGAGATTTTCAAAGCTTAAATACAGAGTTAAATTCCAATTGTGATACTTAATAAGTAAGTTTATTTAAATGCACATAGTTATGTGCATTTGAAAGGGGGTTTGGAGAGCGCTGAATGTGTTGCCTCCTTGGGCATTTGGACAATCAAACTCGACTGGTTAATTAACCCATTGTTCTATGGTTTGCCTTGAATTATGGCCAACAATTTTGTGCTAATTGTGCCAGTCCAGCGTTAAAGCCGTTTAAACTGCTTGCATATCCATTTTGAAATGAGTTTGTAAAATATTAGATAAGTCGCTTGAGAATGCCAAAGGTTCTGAGAGGCGCCTCTTTGTTTGCCAGTTAAATGTTTTGGAATTAATTAGAAGTGGCAATGGACACAGTGAGTGCTAGAAGCACTTGCACACATTTAAGTAGATAAACACTTTTAACTACATCAATATTTAATATGATCAAAGATTAAGGTAAGCAAAGAACGAATGGCATTTAGCTTTAATGATTTCACTTATCTAAATTTTCATGGTACACTTTCCCTCCATTAACCGCAGACGTTTATTTTCCGCAAAGACTGTTTGTACTGTTCAGCATGAAATCTATGTAGACCCAAGTCACGCATGATTTATACAGACTTATTTATGTTGCCATTTCTAGAGAATTTTTCAACCCGTCGCCTTTTGTCTTTTGTCTTAACCAGACAATTATTTATTAGCTTCTACTGCGGTTACTTCATCCACCTTCTATACGCTCCATTCTCGTTCATTTTACTCTTCCCATCCTAGTATCTCCATCTTGCCATCTCACCATCTCTTTGTCGTGAGTCCTATGTGTTATCCTGGCTGCTTAAGACAGCTTAAGACGACAGGCCCTGTTGAAAAATTCATTTTCATGTTGCGCCAGCTTAAGCAATTTTTCATAAACATGCGTAGACCGAAACCCTAAAGACTTTTCTGATCTAATCGCTTGTTGCGTCTGCCAAACAAAAAACACAAAAAACAATAATTTAATTTGAGCTACTTATGTTGCACAGTTATAAGCTGCTTAGTTATTCCCATCCTCTTAATGCATTCCATATGCCATCAGTTGGGTAGACTGCTGTTCGACGAATCAATCATTTGGCCATGCAAAAATGTACGCATTTAAAATCTCAATTACCCCACAAAAGAGAAAAATGAGTAAGAGAGAATGGCCGAAACTTTGCCCGAATTAAGCACGTCCATTTCAAATACGAGGTATGTTTAAAAATAAATTGCATTTTTGCTTTAAGTTTTTTGTGTTTCATCAACTTAAAGAATATCTAAATATGCAGTATTTAAGCTTAGATTATTTTCCTTTTTAAAACAATTTATTGCAATTGCCAAACTAGAAAAATAATGGAATTGAATGTTGGCATTAAAAGCATAATTTTTTTGGAAAAAACAGCCAACACCATATACATATATCTCTTTTTGTGGTAAAAATATGCCTGCAGCTTATAGTATAAATTTTATACACAGACACAGAATTAAAAAATCAAGAGGAGTCTTTAAGCTGATAACATAAAGACTAGATAATTTTGTCAAAAGGATTATTCAATTCATTATTACAATGATTCAGGATATAAAACCATGGGAATTGCCATTATATTAACGAATTTCAATATGTTAGAACCGCGATTGAACAGTTAGTATATTATTGTTGTTACAATAAACTAAAAACCAATAATTGTTTATGTAAAGTTAATACATGAATTTGTAAATCTTTAGCACAAAATCTACTAAGGTATGATATGAGCCACTTAATAAATCAAATGATTTTAGAAGATACAAAATATTCGATCATTCTCCACTTTTCAATACACCATAATAAATGTTTTTCCTTAACCATTTCTGTTTTTCCTTCTTCTTTTCTTTTTTGACTATAAAACAGCTTTAACGGCGGTCGTTTTACTTCCTTTTTGGATACCGCCTTGTGCCCGCTTGTATGCAGGCATTTAACTCTTACGCTCATTTATCATACTTTGAGTGCAGTCCAGATGAAGTGAGTCTGAGTCAGCGTCTGCATTTACATTTAACTCCATAACTGCCTATAAATGCACACACACACACACACACGCACTCAAATATATATGAATGTACACACACACAAACACATTGATATGGGCAAACATTTTGGCCAAGTGCTTGCCGCTTCACTGAAGTTAAGCGTCGTTTATTTTGTTTTTAACATATTTTATTGGCCATATTGCGAGTGTTTCATTTCAATAACTCTTTACTCTTTTGCGTTCTTATGCTCCATTCCGTTTAAGTCTTAATCAGAGTGCAATATGAGATCCAATAAATTGACATTTTGTTATTGTAACTGCAATTTTTTCCTTTTCATTTTTTATTTTTATTTATTTTATTATTTTTGAAAGCAATATTTTTATTTCAGCTGTATCTTGTACTTGTAAGTATTTACTATGGTAAATTAATTGCGCATACGTCATGTGTGCTTGTTTCTATGATGGAGTATCATGATGCTGATGATGACTTCACTTTAAGCGGAAGCTGTTCAAAAGTTCAACTTGCTTCACATGGCATTTGATTATAGCACGTTTTCTTGACTTAACACTATTGCCATCCACTTGCCAACAAATTGAATTCATTTTAAGCTTCACTTCAAGTCTGAAGAGTGTATGAAAAATCTTGTTGGGATATATTAGTTAACGGATTATTTTAAGCCCCAACCATAATCTTAAGCAATATTTTTGCTCAATCTATTAAATCTATTCAATCTTTCATTACTCAGCTCTAGGTCCAAAGTAATTCAATAGAGAATAAATTAATTAGATAGAGAAGAAAGTAGGAACAAATAATAAAAGACGTTGTCATGTGTTTTTACCTTTTATACTTTAGTTAGCAGTTCGTTTTCCCACATCAGGGGATAACAAAATATCTTGTAAGAAAAAACTAACAGAGCATCAAAACTTCGTTTAAAGACGTTTTATTTCATTTCTTATCATAAGCAAGGCGAAATTTATTGAAATATTTGCCAAGTGAAGAAAAAAGCAAAGAATATGCATGCGAAAGGAGAAAAATTGTTTAGAAAATGCATGCAATGCGGGTTAAATGTGTTACGATGCAGCAGCTAGAAATCGAATGGCAAACAGAAAATGCATTCAACTCGCATATCAAAGGCACAAATGCAACATCCGTTTCCGTTTACACACATACAAATGCAGATGCAAAGAAGAGAGCCACAGGAACAGCGATATAAAGAGAGGGAGAGAGAGATCTAGGGATGTCAAACACAAAGCTTGCTTAACACTCCACTTGCCAGGACGTTTTGCTGATTGCATTCCCTTGTTTGGCCACACAAACAGCAACATCCCATTCTCATCTCGTACATCACCATCATGAATATCACTTGATATTTGTATTTAGATTTGAATATTTCATAATTTTTAGAGTGAAAAGCAGGCCAAATATAGAATAAAAAAAAAAGAATTTGTTTATTAAATGGATTTTTGCCAGCTGGAAAAACGTGTCTTTCGACTAATATTGTGGCAAATGCCTGGTTCAGTTTGTTTTTCAATTAGTTGTCGGCAAGCTTAGATTGTGGCATAGAGTCCCACTAATTGGTATTTTAGCTTTTAATTTCCTAACACAAATCCCACATAGATCTACACAGACACACACACAGATACTTTGCCACATTTTAGTTTTAAATGTATCTCCTTCTCCCACCATACCGCATAAATTATTTTATTATTTAGCTTGTGTCACATTAATGGCAATTGAATTTGTCTGATTTGAGAATATGGCATTAGATTATCATTTTTATGCACTTAATGCTGAAATAATTTTTTTTTTTTTTTGCCAAGTACTTTTAAAACAGATTATTCGCAATTTGTTATGATAACCATAATTAGTTAGACATAAATATTATATGCTAATTAGCGTTATTCTTTTTTTCTTTGTTAGTTATTATACTGATATTAATCATGGCAAAAAAAAAACCAACTGATAGCATTCAGCCATGTTCTTGTTCATGTGACAAACGATGTGACAATTGAAATCCATTGGGACAAAAGCTGTGTGATAAATTGCCATCGTGCAGCTTGTCAAAAATCTATAAAACACAAATTGTATTTATTTATAATAGATGCATAAAATAAACTATGAAACAAACCACGCTTTTGTGTGCCAATGTCAATTTGACATTGAAATATCATTTAGAGTTATATTGATTATAGCAGTTAAGTGGGAGCTGAAAGCATGGCTATTTAAAGGGTTCGAAAAATACATTCACTTTCGTTTCTTATTCAATTTTTATGGTAAAAACTTTTTCAACTTTCCGGGTAATTAATTGAAGCCTAAGTTTAGTCAATTAAGATCAATTTTAAGTCCTAACATCGAATTTTAAAAATGAAAATTCGTAAAACACTAACCATTAGTATCAATGTTTAACAACTATTCATTATTTTATTTAATTTTTGACTAGAAATGTTTATCCTCTTATTAAGGAAGGGACAGAACCGAAAGGATGCAAAGCAGATTTCCAATCAATTCATCATTTTTTAAGGAAAATATCTTTATTTTAAGCGGAAACGTTTAAAACAAAAATAGATTCGATTTTCATGAACAAATCTTTTATAAACATAGCTCCTTTAGTTTACATTTCGATAAAGACATTCAATAAATGAACTTAAAACGCACTTAAGCCTTTGACTAAGTTCCATTTTTTTCTTTCTTCCAGACTATATTGACTATTAACAATTTTCCAAAATATTACATGAAAAGATTAAGGGTGCCTCAAATAGAGACAAAAAATTGCCTACGTCCATGTCCCGACATCCAAAGAGTGCGTAACAGAAGGCTCACGTGTAGACCCAGTCCTCGAAAATGGACAAAAAGGACTCGGAAACACACACACACATAGAAAAGGAAACAAAGGGGGGTAGAAATAAGTCGACTCCCTTTTGTCTCTGATTCTGGCAGTGAGTTTCATTGCATTTCATGTTCCCTACAGAATGCTTTTTGTCATTTCTTTTGACACGTTTAATGGACTGCGGGGCAAGTTTGGTTACTCGGTTGCTGTCTTTGCCTCCTGGTTTGTCCTGTGGCCGCAATGCGGCTCACAGGAGTCGGCGACCTAGGTAGCTACTACCGGACTTCATCACGCTTTGATTTTACATTCCCTTTTGGTGCCTTGTCTTTTCCCTTTTTGTATTTTTAATGTCATTCTGTGCATTCTCAAAAAAGTTTCACCGACAAAAGACACCTTCATTTCGCAGATTTCTGGGTCTTTTTTCCTGCTGTTGCTGTGGTAGTCAATGTACATATGTAAGTGATTACTTAGCGGTTCGGTACTTCATAGTTGACAAATAATGATTCATTTTAGCTAATAAGAAATGGATGAATAAAATATTGACAAAGTGGAATAAAAATGAAGAAGATATGTATGTGTAATCTATTTATGTTTACCACGTTTTTTAGTTAACAATTATATATTTTCATATATGTGGAGATGGTATGGTAACGCTGTAAGGCCAGACCTACTCCCGAAGCAGCTGATCGACGAGGTGGCAAGGAAAGAAGACGATGTGGCAAGGCAGAGTTGAAAACGAGGAGTCTGGAGAAAACAACGAACGAGTATTTCATTTAACCTTTTAAATTTGTTTAAAATGAATTAATTAATATATGTATCTTAAATATAATAACTTCCTAAATAAAATAAGAATATAACAACAATTATAATTCTTTTGGGCACAAATCCCGCATATACACATAATTCTAAAATATTATAGGATTTTAACAAAACTCTAATAAAAGTCCAAAATGTGAACCGTATCTAAATATCAATAGCAAAGCAACTTCTTATATCGAAGATGCAAATCATTAAAGGATATCCCAATTATCCTTGACAACCAACTAATAAGCTACCTATTTACGAAATACAGATATATTTATTTCAGAGCCGTTGGCAAAATTATCCCAAAAGTTGTCAAAAAAATTCCAGCAACCAACATTTCGAATACATTTTTAAGATGAAATAAACGAAGTCAGGTAATGGCGAACATAGCTAGCCATAAAACTGAAGGCTGCTTTGGTATTGGACATTTGTTTGTTACTCCTTTCCATTGTATGCATGGTAAATGGTTTTCCCATAAAACCAAATAAATGAGCAACCATTTTATTTTCAACTCTGAACTCTATGCCATAATTGTACTGTTTGTTTGTGTGTATGTGTGTGTGTGCTTGTGAATTTTTTTAGTGTTATGTTAACTGTAAGTGTAACTGTGATTGTGATTGTGATTGCCTGCTTGGCATATGTATGTATGTATGGTCAAAGCTTTGCAACAATTTTATTGAGCAACAAAGCAAGAGAGACAAAGATAAAACACACATGCAGACATATACATACATATGCACTTATACATGGATATGTAGCCCACATGTACAACTAAGTCCAAAAGACAAAAGATGGCTAACAAATGCATAAAATGATGGTTAAAACAAAATATACTTGTAAAACGAAACGACAATCAATATACCTATTAAGGGGTAAACATTTGCTAAAGCTACTCGAGATTTCAGTGTTAAAAAGATTCAAAAAGCCCGCGTATTCGGAATTGTCATTCGAAATTCGGCATCTGGCAACACTATCTCAAAATTCTACGGTTTTTTTTAGCCGAAAACAGCTACTTTTAGCTATAGTCCCGCTAAAAATAGAAATTTTCGGTAAATGTTTACTATTACTACTCGAGATTTCAGTGTTGAAAAGTGGAAAAATCGGGTAAAGCTAGATTTCAGTGTTGTCAAACTCTATTTTTTATTTGGCGCGCTGTTTGACCGCCCTGGTAGCCAAATATTTTAATCTAAACTCTAAAGCCGAGGGAATATTCGGCTGCTCTGGCAGCCGAATATTGCATTCTAAACTATATTTGTTCTATAAAATCAAGAAATATTGTAAACTCAACAATATTTTGGTTTGTTGAGAATAGTGCGAACAAACGATTTAAAAAGCACGCGTATTCGAGTATCCAAAATTCGGCATTTGGCAACACCATCTCAAAATTGAACAGCTTTTTTTAGCCGGAAACAGCTACTTTTAGCTATAGTCCCGCCAAAAATATTAATTTTCTTTTGTTAATTACTCAAAAACTACGAAATAAATCGCCAAGGCGCACCTGAGGTCGTGCTCGTGGAATTTTTCTCTTTCGTTTGATACCAAAATTATGTAGTTTAAGCGCGTTTTGGGCCCGAGTAGTAATAGTAAACATTTACCAAATTTTCTTTTAAGGATGTTGGCTTAATAATACGAATACTTCAACCATTAAGGTTGAGAATTTTCTAGGACTAATGATCGTCTTTGAGTTGCGAATAACGAATTGAGCTTGAGAACAAAAAATGCAACCAATTTATGAATATTTGTTCTTTTAAAGGGTAGAGAAATTTGCAACAAAAACCTAAAAAACCCAACTACAAAATAGAGAAACACTGGCATAACTAAGATTTCCTATTTTAGTTAGCAATTTGATAACAAGCAAGTGTATTTTTTTTTTCTTTATTATTGTTTTTGTATGCTGTTGTTGTGTCAACAAAGCCAACAAATAGAAGGAACATTTTCTCTAGATTTCTGCTTTGTTGCATGCAACTTTACTAGTATTGGGTGTATGTATGTATGTGTGTGTCTCAATGCACTCAGCCATGATGAACAATAGGGCCGTAAAAACGTAAACGAAACAAATATGGCAAGAAGGAATCCAAAAAAGAAATGATAAATTTTAGTTTAAAGTTCGTATGTACGGTTACTTTCTGACATGGACAATCAGAAGCATTGAAAATATGCATTCATTTGAGAAATTGATATTAGCAAGCAATTAGCACACGATACAATCGCCTGGGACTTTGATAGCAAAGTAACAAGCAATTGCAATTAACGCCTGACAACCAATGGTAAGGCACGAAAAAAAAATGGAAGGAAAAGAAAAAAATAGGAGCAACAAGGGACCGAGTGGGTTCAGCACTCGTTAAGTTTTAAATTTATGCTCGTACACAGTTTACTTCTTTTCTGGCTTTTTCCCTCTTTGTTTGTTGTTGTTGTTTCTGTTTCTGTTGTTGGTTTGCGTACACGCAATTGTCATTTATCACTTTTTATTGATTGCCGTGAATTTATCAATATCCGCTTTTTGCCTCCACCCACGTTGAGAGGTTTGCATCATCAGTTCACGAAACATGTCGTATACGTAACAATTTTTAATGCCTTTCAATCGAGTTTGTTTCTCCTTTCTGTGAATTTTTTCTTCCCTTTTTGTTCGCAGTACTTATTTTTGTTCAAGGCATGAAATTGATACGCTTTCCCATTTTCTTTCACTCTTCGCCCCTCTCGCCACTTGCTCACGTTTTCTCTCTGAGGTGAGGGTGCAATAATGTGATTATTTTCATAAAATAAAAAAAAAAGACTACAGCGTAAAGGTTACCTGGATATGGGAAAAAAAATAAAATGTATCAATTTTGTTTTCTTTTAAACGCAATTAAAAAATATATACATAAAAGTTTCCGCAATCCATTTAATGTATTTTTTAATTCACTATTGATGTTTTTTCGATAAGCTGCGTCTGATCAAAATTTACCATACCAGACTAGTATTTCCTATCGTTTGTCTATCGTAACGTAAGAACAAATTGAACATTTGACATTGGCCCTTGTTGTCGGTTCTTCTTATACCACACTTTTAGAGTCGATTGTTTATCGACTATTATCGCATTAGTTTTATCGCTGCTTGCCCATCCCTAAACATAAAATGCTTACTCACTTCTACCACAGTAGGCCAATAACTCAGATGAATCGGTTTACTTGGCCTGCACTCAAATTCACATTTTTCATTCGCATATCTAACCTGACGGTGAGCAGTTCAGCTCCCGTCTAGCCATTTTTTTTAAAAATTAACCTTTAAAATGGTTACAACAATTAAAACATCGGTTTTATTTTTTCCTTTTAAAATAATTTGCTGAGTCAACTAAACTGTCTCCGCTTTAAATACCTTCCCGAGAGCACTTAAAAACTTTTTTTCATTAGCTCGCTTTAAAATTTTATATCCGGGTGAACAATTTATTTTTCTTAATTAAACATCGAATACTTAAACTTATTTGGTTTGATGATGACCAAAAATCGACAAAGTGATTGCTTCTATAAATTATTTTCCTTAATACTAAACAATCTCGATAATATTACCCTACATACAGTAACCATTGGACATTGGACTTTTGCACAATACACGTGATTGATATAATGGTTTCCAACTTTAATAAGTCCAGGGGAGGTTCAAACTGGCTAAATCGAAATACGAAACCAGATGTTTGTGAATCATCTCTCCTTTGGTACACTATGTCTGAAACTTGAAATTATTTTCCTTATTTCAACATTGAATACTTAAACTGATTTGCGTTGGTGATCAGATAGAGGATTCGGATGACCTTCGAGGCGGTCTCTATAGCGCCTACTATGTCTGCGTACTAATTCAAATATCGTGGGTAGGCCCAGGTCGTGCTGGAGAATTGAATTTCGCACGTACTATTCTGCTCCTGCTAGCTGCAGAGCTCCAATTAGGAAGGGCATATGCCCGATAGTGTTACCATATGGTAATGTTGGTGCCACTATCGCCACTCAATGTCTGAAACTTGAAATTATTTTCCTTATTTCAACATCGAATACTTAAACTAACTTGGGTTGGTGATGAGCAAAAACCGACAACGTAATCACCAATCGGTTCTATAGATTATTTTCCTTAATACTAAACAATCTCAATAATATTAGCCAACCCAAATCGAATGAGCGAAGTATTAATTCAACTGAAATACACAGACATACCCTACATAAGTTGTTAAACAACGTTTTACCCAGCAGTAGCCAGAAAGCAGTCCAGGGGAGATTCGAACTGGCTAAATCGCAATACGACACCAGATGTTTGTGAATCATCTCTCCTTTGGTACACAATGTCTGAAACTTGAAATTATTTTCCTTATTTCAACATCGAATACTTAAACTAATTTGTGTTGGTGATCAGATAGAACAACTAAAGTGATTTGTTCTATAGATTATTTTCCTTAATACTGAACAATCTCAAGATTTTTTATCCGTTTGCAGACGCGGTTTAAGATGCAACTTTTAGACTTTTTTTAATTCTTACGCACGGATTTTGATTTCACGATGTCTTTTCGCACTAGAAAACTTTTTTTAGACTTTTTTAAAATCTTACACAAAACAGTTTTTCAGAATAGGAGCAGAATATAACTACGAATAAGCGAAGTATTAATTCAACTGAAATGAACAGACATACCCTACATAAGTTGTTAAACAACGTTTTACCCAGCAGTAGCCAGAAAGCAGTGCAGGGGAGATTCGAACTGGCAAAATCGCAATACGACACCAGATGTTTGTGAATCATCTCTCCTTTGGTACACAATGTCTGAAACTTGAAATTATTTTCCTTATTTCAACATCGAATACTTAAACTAACTTGTGTTGGTGATGAGCAAAAACCGACAACGTAATCACCAATCGGTTCTATAGATTATTTTCCTTAATACTTAACAATCTCAATAATATTAGCCAACCCAAATCGAATGAGCGAAGTATTAATTCAACTGAAATACACAGACATACCCTACATAAGTTGTTAAACAACGTTTTACCCAGCAGTAGCCAGAAAGCAGTCCAGGGGAGATTCGAACTGGCTAAATCGCAATACGACACCAGATGTTTGTGAATCATCTCTCCTTTGGTACACAATGTCTGAAACTTGAAATTATTTTCCTTATTTCAACATCGAATACTTAAACTAATTTGTGTTGGTGATCAGATAGAACAACTAAAGTGATTTGTTCTATAGATTATTTTCCTTAATACTGAACAATCTCAAGATTTTTTATCCGTTTGCAGACGCGGTTTAAGATGCAACTTTTAGACTTTTTTAATTCTTACGCACGGATTTTGATTTCACGATGTCTTTTCGCACTAGAAAACTTTTTTAGACTTTTTAAAATCTTACACAAAACAGTTTTTCAGAATAGGAGCAGAATATAACTACGAATAAGCGAAGTATTAATTCAACTGAAATGAACAGACATACCCTACATAAGTTGTTAAACAACGTTTTACCCAGCAGTAGCCAGAAAGCAGTGCAGGGGAGATTCGAACTGGCAAAATCGCAATACGACACCAGATGTTTGTGAATCATCTCTCCTTTGGTACACAATGTCTGAAACTTGAAATTATTTTCCTTATTTCAACATCGAATACTTAAACTAATTTGTGTTGGTGATGAGCAAAAACCGACAACGTAATCACCAATCGGTTCTATAGATTATTTTCCTTAATACTTAACAATCTCAATAATATTAGCCAGCCCAAATCGAATGAGCGAAGTATTAATTCAACTGAAATGAACAGACATACCCTACATATGTCTGAAACTTGAAATTATTTTCCTTATTTCAACATCGAATACTTAAACTAATTTGCATTGGTGATCAGATAGAACAACTAAAGTGATTTGTTCTATAGATTTTTTTCCTTAATACTAAACAATCTCAATAATATTACCCAACCCAAATCGGAGAATTATTTTAAGTGTTGAAAGTGTTTTTTTCATTGTTGAATGTTAGTGCAGGGCAGGTTAATCTTGTGAAGGCAAATGTCTGGGCATCATCGTTTGGTCCATGCATGAAAGTCGATAAGATATGTTGAAGGGCTTCCATCGCATCTTGTGGCCGAGTACGCTACCTTGTGGAAATCCTGCTCAGATCGGGTATTTTTTGAAGTGGTCCAGAATGTCATACTCAGTTTGTTTTACGTCTAAAAACACAGCAGAGCATTATTTCATTTCTTCGAAAGCACTAAGGATATAATGAACAACCCTGTGTACATGTTCAGGCGTACCAAGCTGACTCCTGAAGATAAATTAGTGGTTCGGCTTCATGACTACCTACGTGTGCCAATACTCTACCAAGAAGTGTTCTTTCGAATACTTTGGAGAGCATTGTAATGCTCGTAGCCAAATATGTGTAACTGAGCGCATTCGAAGGGAAAGCAGTTAATTCTGGGGCCTTGTTACGAAGGCTATTTGCGTTCCAAATACAAATTATAAAACACATTATATTTTATAAAATTTTGAAATGGTATTCACCAGGACTGTAACCTTGCAGCATTGCTCTTTTACCAGAAGGGGTTTCGGTTTGACTGTTTTCTTTAACAGCGGTAGGGTTGGAAATTTGAAGATCTTTTGTTGTTCCTGTTGCGATTAAGAACTTTTGACAAATGGAGCATCATTCGTAGTGAGCCGAGTGGCAGGTATCATATCACCAAAATTTCTACAACTAGCCAAAATTTAGTCATTTACGACATTAAGTAAGGTCATTCAATTTTCTTGCAGCTTCAATAGTGCAACGTTGGTGGCATAAGAGACGAATATCATATCATTATTGTTCCCCCCTTCTTCGAAATCCTGCCGATTGCGTTGTGGATATTGAGTACTTTGTGGTTCCTGTTTAATTTACCTGAAACATATTTGTGAAACATCCATTTGGGTGGGGAATCCAGAGCTAATGCCCATAAACATTATGTACTTACACATTGAAGCTTTTGTAGTTGGTTGTGCTCATAAAAATCTCAACCCTTTTGAATTGGCCACAAACATAATAAGTATCAGCAACGCTAACACGATGACCTTTTTTCTTTTTGGTTAAGAACTGAAAATGGTGGGACATAAAAAAGGTCCTCCCACGTTTCCCCCAAAACAAGTGAATGGCAACCGAAAGTCACTTGAAATCCTCATCGACTTTACGCTAAGTCTTCCATCCGCATGCAATTTAGCCAAATGTATAACATTCAATTTGAATACTAAGCCGCTTACCAACACTAAAAGTTTGATGTGCACACAATAAACAGGATTTTTGGTTACAATTAGCATGTAAGCCCTATCGTTCCCTCTGTATATGTGTGTGCGTTTGTGTGAATGTGAATGTGGATGTGTTTGCTTATTTTTCAAGGGGGGGCATAAACGAAAAGCTCATGCATAAAAAATGCGAATGCGAAAAGGTCAAGAGGCAAGGAACCTCGAAATTGGTATTGTATTTAGTTAAAGTGGGAGAACCATCACACCAACCAGCGCAATTAACACAAAGGGAATTTCAAATGGTACACGTCCTACAACAACAAAAACCGACTGCAAGGAGACCGAAACGGATACGGCGCAAAAAGAAACGGATACTTATTTAAAATTTATGTAGCGTAATTACAGCCGACTTAACCCACTGGCAAAGCCCCATCTACGGCCCAAACCCTTTTTTCCGTTTCTTTCCTCACTGTTGTTGTTGTTGTTGCGCCATCAAATTAAAAAATGAAAATGAAATGGACAAAACGCCTGTGGCACAGTGGTCGCTGGGGATCATGCGCAGGCACCGGTGGACCCCACATTCAGTCTATAATTTTTATCGAAAGCAATCTTTGTGAAGCAAAATAATCTTCCTCTCCGCAACCGCATTCCGGTCAGTCTATGTCGTTTAACAGAAGGACCCACTGTGAGAAACGTAACTTGTGTGTCGTTATAGAAATAATTTATCCAATTTCGCTTGATAAAACCAAAACTAAACTAAGTAACAGATATACGTTTTTACTCTTCTAAACGACTTAATCTCTTTTTGCTACAAAATGGAAAAAAGTTATTTCGCTGAAAGAATCACCTTTTTCAAAAAGGGTACATTAATTTTGTTCAGAACTATGTATATAATTTAGTTGTCCTTCTTTTCTTAAATTAAATGGCCGTGTCATTGAGAGGTATATAACGCTGACAAATGTTATTTTTTTTGAAAATCGCGTTAAAAGTAACGAAGTCACTGATAAGACACTGTTTTCGATCGATGTATAGTCACCCGACCTTTATCGAAATTAGTCTACTTATAAATTATTTCAATATTATATATATTATATGTATATTATATAGGTACTACATATGAGTGGTGAAAGTCGGGTTTGTTCAACAACTTATAACTCGAGATCTGCTGAAACAGTTTTCGTGGTTATTGATTCGTTTGATTTGTCTCCGCCCCGAATAGCAGAATACTTCTTAAAAATAAAAAATAAATGGAAACTGATTAAAACAGCCCATTTCCTTTGCTATACAAACGTTTTCAAACAGTCAATTTGAATAAAGTTCACTGTTGTTTTAATGTCATTCCTCATTCCCTAAGCAAAGCAACACACGGTGACTCAAATGGCTTATGTGATGTGAAAAAGTAAACGACTCTTGTGTTGAGATTTAAGCAGTTCGAATCTCCGATTTGGGTTGGCTAATATTATTGAGATTGTTTAGTATTAAGGAAAATAATATATAAGTACAAATCACGTTGTCGGTTTTTGGAAAAACTTTTTAAAGCGAGCTAATGAAAATAAGTCTTCGCATGAAACCATAAAAAACTTAAAAAAAAAAAAAAAAGGACTGGAGCTGAACTGCTCACCGTGGGGTTAGAGAAACGAATGAAATGTATGACCAAGTAAAGTCTTTTAAGTGCCTCTTCCAGCCTACTACGCTCTGATTACAATTTATTTCATAGAGATGGACCATCAGGCGATAAAAGCAAACATAGAACTAGAGATGAACCAAAAGTTAGTGATAAAGGATTTGTGATAACGACACAAAGCGTATTTACTAAGGAGTCCCGATAAACCAATGCGATATACATATGAACATCAAGCAGAAGACTTCATTATGAGAAATCACTTTAGCAAATTAATGTTCCGTAATTTTATCTCAACATTTGGTAATTTTGTAAATTTTCTGCACAAATCTAGCAAAATGTCAAGCCCATATGTGTGTATGTATGTATGTATATCAGTGGATAAGATGAAATGCCAACTCTTAGTTTCAATTTGCTCTGACGCATTAATCAGCCTTCGATTTGAATCTCATTATCATTGTGGGTCGCCCCTGACTCGTACTTAACCTTTCAACCCACATCTGCTACACCCACATCCAGAACTGTACACAATAAATTTGAGCATCGAATTGGTGAGTAATTTCTTTTCTGCGATGCCACAACCATTACTTATTCCATGAGAGAAACTCAAGGCGAAAATGGAGAAGAGGAGCCATCTATCTATATGTATATGTATGTATGTATGTATGTACCTGGGCATCAAATTAGTATGCCAGGGCATGAATTTTCATGATTTCATTAGGACAAAGACAAACCAGGTGCTGGTCTTAACCATGGGTCCAACCTGCTTCAGTTGCATTTGCGGCTTGTCACTAATTAAATTATATACTTACATAACAAGCGCCTGGCCTAACAACAGTCCGGGCCAGATTTGTTGTTGCCGCAGGTGTAATTAAAACGCGTCTAATGCAATAAATTTAGCGCCTGGATTTGCCCTCTTCGTCTCATGTATATATAATTTAAGTTAATTAACAAGAAGAAATATATAGACACTGAGAGAAAGAGACAGAGATAATGATGTTTATGTAAAATAGATAACGTTAGCATATGAGTTAAATCAAAACTAAATATTAATTGTATATGTATGTATATATTCAAATATTTATGTATTAATAAAATGTAATTTATTCAAAGTTTGTCAATTTTTAATGTTTTTCACTTGCATGACTTTCGACACAGAGAGAAGGAGAAACAAAAATAGAGATACAGAGAGAGAGAGAGAGAGAGACAGAGAGCAAGCCAACGCTAATCATCATATAAATGGTTTGTAAAATATTAGATAAGAGCCAAAAAACTGTTAAATGTTTTGGAATTAAATGCGTGATTTACCCCGTTGCCATTTCCCAAGAGTCCTTAGACCTACCACCCAGCAGGCGAGCTTGCGCTTTTCCATTAAATCCTTGAAACAGCTAACGCGCTTAACCACCAAACCAGACCAGACCAACCAGACACCCTCCCCCACCTAGCAACTGCCCCCAAAAAGCCCAAGCCGAAAAGAATCAAAACTCTCTCCACCCAGCCACAAGACGAAGCAGCAGCATCTCCACAGAGCTTATGCAAAAATTTTGTTTTATAAAATTTTCAAGTCAAGCGCCTAATCCCAACACTTATTCTTATACACTTCAATGTCTTACACTAACTGAGGACCACGGACCAAGGACATTTGAGATGGTGATGGTGCGTTGCCACAGGAGAAGGTCGCTTCTCTTGGGGGCATTGGAAAGTTTTTCTTTTCTTACCAGACAATATTTTATGACAAGTAAGTAAGATGGCAGCAGGGCATAGGGATTGGGGTTGAATGGTTGGATGGATGGCGTGCGGTTAGCTGGGCGTGGCAAGCACATTGGCACATTTCAGGATTATGCCACTGAAAAATTCATTCATTTCCTGCTTACCTCCCTGCTACCTCTCCTCCACTTTCTCCAATTATATGGATCTCTGACCCCCTCCAACCAACTCCTTACCATCTCATTTTTAACACTTTGTAATATATAATTAAGATTACAAGCTTTTTGGTTTAAGCATTTTAGGCGCAAGTGACTGATAACCGAGTAGAGAAAAATTTATTCATGAATTGCGTCCTTTGCCTCAAAAAAAGCATAAAACTTAATTTATTCACAGTTTAATTATTAAATAAGAAAACCTTGAAAAAAACTGCTCCCTTTCTTCATCTCTCTATTCCTCTTACACTTGCTTCCTATTTTCCTCTATTGTTAGAGTAAGTACAAGTATTTAAAATAATTACCCAGGCCAGTAAAACGGATATAACTCTCAACTGCTGAATTAAGTAAGTAAAACAATAAAAAAAAAATGCCACACTCACAAATTACAAGGCAAAGAAATAATTATACACTTTGTGTGCACTTGAGGCTGCGTTTGCATAATTATGGAATTACTTTGGCAAGAACTGCGCCAAAGCACTTCCTTAGGATTTTCTTTTGTCCTTTCACATTCAATTCTGGACAGAGATTATTATTTTACACTTGCCTCAAAAGTGCAACAAAGTGTGACTTGATGAAAATTTTCATCACAAAAATTTATTATTAATTATTTAATGATCACAAACATTAGTTTAGTTGGTTCAAACTTTGAAGCAGTAAAACGCAGATTTAATAAAAGTTCGTATCTGCGTAAATCCCTTATAAATAATATACATTCTTGTTCAGGACGATCTGCAGTCTATGCCCCCAGGCTAAAACCTTCTAAATATCTTGGATTCCGATGGGTGGGATCGTTTTACCATAAAGCTCACCTAGAAATGACTAAGTAACTCAGACGACTTTGATGTGTTCTAAGCTATTCTAATAGATATAATATTTGAAATAGCTAAGTTAAAGTGAGTTTTATCAATAACTTCTCTAGTTTTGTATATATATCATATAATTTGTTGCTCTCGGTATTACCTAACGCACATAATCTGTAGTTCTATCAATAATGATAATAATGATAATAACTATTCTATACTGCTGTCATACTTAAAATAGGTGAAGTAAGAGTAATTGGCCGAAATTAATCTAGTATTGTATGCTGTAAAAATTGAAAATCAATTTCTTATCCATATCCATCTTTCAAGTATAACGGATTTCGACTAAAATCTATTTTAAGCCATTATTTAATTTATTATATATAGAATTATTAAAGCCAACCAACAGTACAGTGGTTTGGAGTATAAAAACTTTGGGGATAACTCAATAACTATTCGAAATATTTAAATTTTATAGTGTCTAGATCGAAAACCTGCTAAAATTTCTAGATTTCATCGAATATGGGATTTTCTTCAGAGATCATTGAACTCTTGCCTATTTCATTAAATTCATTTTAGCTTTTCTTAGATTCCAGCATAAATATTTATATAATATCTGATTTAATTATACTTTTGTGGGTGTGTGCTTTTTTTTTTTAACTACAATAACTAATCATAATATATAAATTTTAAAATCAAAAGGTTTGAGTTATAACTCGAAAGTAACTTAAGTTTGGTGGCCCTCTCCGAAATTCTTTTAACACTTGCATTTGTCTAATAGTTTCTTAGCAATAATGACTTCCTCTGCTTGGCCATAAGGCTAAGGTCCAACGCAAAAGGACGTTCTGATTTGGACTGCAGCGAGCCATAAAATTATTATGCAAATATTTTAAAAAAAAAAAGGGAGACGGCAGAAGAAGAAATACGAAAAGGAAGGAAGGATAGAGTGTGCACATATTAGAGGCATGCAAACCATTAATATGCAAATGCACGAGTCATTCATAAAACGAAAATGAATTGCTCGAGGAATCGAAAAAAAATTGTGTATATAGCCATGTCTTCTAGCTAAAAGTGACTTCTGCAAATTGCCAACATTTAATCATAGGCGACATTTATCTTAGGCAATTCCCAATTGTCTGTACGATGAGCAGGGAGAGCAGGAGTTCATTAAATTTGACAATGTCCAACTACTGAGTTCACTTTGTCTTTTTTTGCTCCGTTTTTTAATGGATCAAGTTGATTATACGCGGCACCATAATTGTACTAGAAGGAATTGAGGCTGGCTGCCGCCCGCAAAAGTGGCACATCAAGTGACACACATTTACATAATTATTAGAAACAGTTAAATGTCCACAACACAGGACACGGGGGAGTCATTACGGCAAGGACATTATTCACAGAATACTGTTGCTATTTCTTGAGCCGTCCGATTCGCCTGGGTCCTGCCCACGCAATCTAAATATCTTAACGTCATTCGTAGGACTCTGGGAGGACTCGAAAAAGCTCTCCCGCCTGTTGACGTGTGCGTGCCTTGGACTATTTAAAAATGTTTGCCTGGCTTGGCTTGTATCTCCAACTAACACACACACACACAAGCACACACACACACTCACTCACAAGGAGACAAGCGAAATAAAATAAAATGTAATTTTTATTATGCTTGGTGGTTTTTATTGTCTGCTTTATCGTTTCTACAAGTTCCTCGTTTTGCCCTTGTCTTGTCTGATATTTGTCTATGGCATGTCTTGGTCACACACCACACAGACACACACAACAACACACACACATATATACATACACCAAAAACACAGAGGCCTTTTGTAATATTTGCTTTCAGTTTCTTTTTCTTTTTCGTTTTTCATGACTTTTTTATTGACTTGATTATTATGTTGTTTGTTGTTCTCGGAAAAGTTTTCTTAGGCCAAAGCCAAAGAAATTAAAAAATAATTTAGAGTCTTCGCGTTCAAGGGTTTGTGGGCATAAATTTTTGGCTCAAGCTGTGCTTGATTGCCCTTATGCGTATAGATAAATAACCCAATGGACCAGGCCAAAATGGGGTGGTAACAACTGGCCTCATGAATTGGTTGAATTGGTCGAACAAAACGAGTTTTTCTAGGAAAAATAAATGCGATTTTACGAAAGCCGATATACTTGTAGACACTCGAATGTCATACAAATGAAAATGGCTAAAGAAAATTTATATATTGTACAATTGTTATATACACTTGTGCATCATATTTCAAAAAAATAAAAAATAAAGTAAATTCTCTACAAACAAAAACCAAAAACAAGTCAAACAGATGCTAACTTTATGTGTAAGTGTGTGTGTACTCGAGGTGTCAATATATATTGTCCAAAAAATTTAATTGAAAAATGTCCAGCACACCTTGTGAAATATGAGAAATCTTTGTCAACATGCTGGCAGTCAATTGAATGGAAAACTAATAGCAACCAAATAAATTGTGTATTAAATGACCAACATCAGTGACCATCTGCAGAAAAGTATGCTATGAAAATTCAACAGAATTTTATTTCCAAAAAACTTTGAAGAACAAAATTTTTTCGTTTTAGTTAAACTGAATGCAGATATTATTTCTAACAGACAGTACAACATTATTGTTAACAAAGTAAAGAACTTTAGAAAAGTATTTCCAAATTACATTCATGGCAAGATACTTTCCATTTCCATAATATCAAACTAAGAATCACTGGTAGAAGTAGGATTGCAAATAAGAAAGGTTTTCACAATCAGTCTGTGGTTTTTATATACCTCATTAAGTTTAACTCACCTCAATGCACGCATGATAAAGGAAAAAAGTCATTTGGTTTTTAGTTAGTTATTTAGTTGGTGAGGAAGGAAAAAAAGCCTTAAATCCTTCTCTCTCTTTCTCTTTTTTTTTGTCTCTCTGTCTATCTCTCAGTTCGTCGATGTCATTTGCATTTGGCAGGCACTTTTGAACCATCAGCTATGTATGTAGCTTAGTTAATTTTTGCTTGACTTCTGCTTCGGTTTGGTTTCTTTTTCAATTCCTTAAGCCTGTCTCTATTCAGAGTTTATATATACATATCTATATATGTATTTGTACATATACAGGGTATCCTTAGAAGAAAAGTACATAGATTTGAACTTTTTAGTCCTTAAGTATATCTTTAATTCGTGACTGAGAGACGAGAATTTTTTGAAAAAGAATTTAATGTTAAAATCCCCTAAAATATATCTTGCAGGACATTTGGTAGTCCACAAATTAAATACAGGATATGTAAAAGTCGATGTCGTGGCTTAGAGATAGGATATTTTTTGTTTTATTTTTGCTTGAGTAAACTTTGTATCCGCTCCGTGTATCCGTTTTTGCTTTCGTTCCGCCTTTCAACGTCTTCTCCATCCGTTTTTGTTACTTATTCTTGTCACTGTGCTTTATTTTTTTTTTCTTTTTTTCTCCCTTTCTTTTTGTGAGTCTCAGCCTGAACCTCATGTCTCTTTGTAAACATTTCATTTTCCATCAAGGTTGCGTTTTTAATTATTTTTCCTTTCTCTTGTTGCGCGCTCCATTTTTTGTTTTGTTTTTTTTTTTTTTAGCATATTAGGTTCAGCCTGTGTTTCTACATCATTTTGTGCACTGCTTGGAAAAGCGGAGAAGGCAAAAACAGTAAGGAAAAACAAACCAAAGAAAAAAAAAACGTATCGTCGCCTACTCCACCCTCCCCCTTCCCACAAAAGTTGATGAGCTTTTCACGCACTGTAAGGCGCGAGCGAAATAAAAACTGTTTGGCCAAGGAACCAGGATAAGGGGTGGAGGTGGGGATAAACTGGGAAGGGTATGTGGAGGAGATATCCATGGGTTCGCCTTTTGCCAAGGGTCGAGAGTCATGAATGCGATGTGGTTTACTTTGGAGATTAGTTTATCTAAAGTTAATGAGGGTTAAAACTAATAGGCGAATGGCTTAATTTTTAATTATGAGACTTGCTTTTCTTTTTCTCGACTTTTCTTTTGTTTCGGCTTTTTATTTTTTCTGTTTTCCTTTTTTATTTTTTGTTTTGCGCCAGTTAATTTTTTGTAATTTTGGCCTATAGCCGCCGGCAATAGGCTTATCAAAATGGGATTTTTAAACCGCAAGTGAATGGCAATGGAATTAGCTTATTGTTGAACCAATTTAAAATAAAAAGACAACAATTTTGTGAAATTTCCCATATTGAATGTGGCAATATTAGTAAGATTAGTATAAATGTATGTCGCCTTTTTAAGTCTTCTATAAATATATTTTTGGGTGGGTTATATAGTTGATAGTAGTTGAAGACTGCTGGCAAAAAGTTAAAAATATTTGGCTCATATGTTAAGCAAGCCTTCTTGCCAAAATATGACCATTATAATACACAGATATCAGAAAGTGGTCCTCATAAATTTCGAAATACAAAGACAGCGCAACTTCTTAAGACTTTCGACTCTTAATCTTCTAAACAACGCTGATTATTTCAATCGACTAAAGCTGTTTTATTAAGGCTGTTTCCCATTAAAAACTTAAAAATTTCATTAAAACATTAGATTAGACAAATAGATCAGTTGTATCGATTAAATAGATACGCACATCGGTATATCAGATTAATGAAACAGTAAATAAAATTAAAATGAATGAGGTCAGAATTAGGAAATATCGATGGCCTTTTGTTTGAAAAAACCTGCTTGAACAATAATAACATAATAAACATTGTCCTACTTGACGAGAGTATTGCCTTACAAAGATCGTCAAATCCCTAGAGTATTTGGACTTTTTCTTTTAGATGTTCATAGTTGATTTTATTACTTATATTGATAGGCTTAGAATTTGTTTTGTATACATGTATATATCAAGATCAATTAGAGCTACTTATAATTTAAACACAATTGCTTTTGCTCATTCCTTGCACATACTTTTATAAAATTAATCAATCAAACAAACATACATACATACACATATAATAATTACAAAGCGCAATAAATTGAGCAAATTACACGAAGCACTTGATCGTAAATACATCTAGAACTAAGAAAAAGAGACATGGGAAGGAAAAATACGTATTAAAAACGGGGTGAGGGATGAACGGGTAAGGGGTAACACGAGAGCAAACCATTTACAAGGTGGAAAAGCTGTCAATTCAGCTGCCTAAGTTTTGTTTCTTAATAATACAAAAATCGTTTTTTATACACAATTTGCAGCTTAAACTAAAAAAGTATTTAATATATATAGGTTTTTATATATATATATATGTATATATAATTGTCAATCAGTTGTCATGGCTAATTCGTTGATGGGCGATGATTTTGGGATGATTCTTGTTGTTGTTTACTTCCGCCACTACTTGTGCTATTCTCTCGTTCTACTTTATTCTCGCGAACCATTAGCAACAACTGGAGCATCATTAGAGCCTGAACCTTGTCTAGAGGATCCATGAAACCGCGTTGCAACCACTTTGGTATGGTAGTGCGTGCATGACTGAAACCCAATTTATTGAGTATATAATCCACACCATATGGCTCAATAGATTTGCCTGCCCACGACAGTAGACGGACTGTGGGCTCTAAATGCCACGTTTGGCATTCAAAATGTCTCCAGTCACGCACAAATGATTCAATATCAAAGCTTGGTGTGGCCGTGTCTGGACCCAATTGGGCTCCATCCTTGCTGTTATTTGGGGAAGTTGTGGTCGTAGTCGTAGTTGGAGTCGTATTCGTCGACGAAGCTGCCGCCGCTGCCGTCGTCGTCGTCGTGTTAGCTGTTGCTGTGTTCGCTGTCGTTGAGTTTGCTATATTTGTATAACTACCCTGCAAGGGTTCCAAGCTACTTTTGCTGGCACTCATCTGCTTGGGTGTCAAATTCGTACTGCAAGATGGCTTCTTCTCCTTGAGTATCTCATCCGTTAGATAGGGCTTCAAATTGGTCTTCTGTGAGAGATTTGGCGAGGCTGCTCGTGCCGATTGGGCGCCAATCTAGCAAGACAAAAAACCAATCAGATTAAGTTTGCAACTAACTTAAAAATATATATTATGCACTTACCACCTTCTCCTTTTCATTGACATAGGATGTGATCAAATCGTGCAGGAAGAAGAAAGCATCTGCATCGACTGTCACAAAAATATGGTCATCGAATTCGGTTATAAAGCTGCACAAAACCTCTGGTTTGGTTTCTAAAATGAATAGCAAAATTAATGTATAAGAAATGTTTAATCAAAATATTTTAAGTAATATGTAGAGTAAAATAACGCACTACTAGAGTTTTTATTTCTTTGATAGCACTACTAGAGCAAATCACAAACTTAGCTCACTTTCATACTCTTAATTTGTATAGAAATAACATAAATAACCCATATGGTATGTTCTTACCGTTTGGCTCTGGTGTGGTTGGTCCCTGTTTGTGTTCAGTCTTGAAATGCAACTGCAAGCTGGGCAGTGCAAAGATCACTTCACGATTGTGATTATGTTCCTGGGACTTGGCAGCAGCACTACTGGCGCCTGATGCCCGTGTACGTTCAATCGAATTGGAGGCTATTTCACGCTCACATTCCAGCATGGGAAAACGATCCACAGCTGCAGGAGAAAGAAGTCAGTCTAATTGTAAGATCTATTAATATGTTCCGAGTACTTACCATCAATTTCACTGTTGGCAAAGGCATAGTGGAACCATTCGTTGAGTGTCTTGAATTGTGGCGGAAAGATAATATTCCTTGTGATGCGACTCACAATGGCCATCGAGTGATTCTGTTGCTGTTGCACTTCGGTAGTCTGGCCCAGGCAAGAAGTTAGGGTTTGGGTAACCAAAACCTCATGTGTATCCTCCAGTTGACGGGCTTCAGTGGCAAAATTAATGGACGGCGACTTTAAGCTAAACAAAGCCCATGATTTTGATTTGAAATTGATGCCGTGGAAGCAGGCCAGGGAGATATTTTGGCCACGTAACTCCACAGTGCCGCCCAAGACATTCCCATGACGGGGTAGTCGTGTGACCAAAGAGGGCACTATCAGACCAATTGCCTGATTTAAGGGTTTTTGCCAATGCCGATGATGACGGGCATCAGTATTCTCGCCCAACTGCGGACCACCATGGCCACCAGCTATGGCCAAGTCTCCATTCGGTTTCTTTTTCATCTGTTGCCGTCGCTTTATGCTAGCCGTCCGATCCTGTAGACGTGGCTCTAAACTCGAAAAGACTCGTTTTGAAGATTTGAATTGTTGAGTGAAGAACTCTTCTAGCTTGAAGTACATCTTTAGTAGATCAGCAGTAGTTGATTTGGAGATCATGATTTGCAACTGATCCCAACTGAGATCTCCATGTATGAAGATGACAGCTTTGGGCTGATCCTTTGCTGTAGTCTGATTGGATGTACGCCATTCATCTTTCATGGCTGCGGAGAAGGTGCTGATTCTTGTCATCAGTACCGAAGTACCCATGTAATCCAGACGCAGTTCGAGGGCCATAAAACTCAAGCCCATGGTGTGATAGGGTTCCATGCCAGATTCCTCTTTGATGTGGAAACGTTTATTGATTTTGTTTACCTCAAAACTGCCACCCACAATGCCGCCCTTGGCATCTAGAGCTGATCCACCCAGATAAATGCCAGCGTACATATTCTTATAGCCAGTGCTCCCAATAGAGAGTCGTCCATCCGATTGGAAATCCTTTGTTAGCCATACAACATTGCCACAGACATTGCCGATGTTCATTTGAACATTTAGTTTGGTAAAATTCACAGCAAATAAGACTAAAGTCTCCCAAGCGGTTATGTGGTTCTTCTCCGATGGAGGAGTTCCAGATGATTCAGCACTAGAAGATTTCCCTATGTTCTTTAACTTGCGTACTGCTCTAAAGTGTCCCAGTTGCTGTTGTGTTGATTGCGACTCGAAATCGAGACGCATTTTCTCTTTGGTTCGACTGGGATCTTCTATTGGTGTTGATGGATTATAACCTGTGGGTGATTCTGCCTGTTGATGTTGTTGTTGTTGTTGCTGCTGTTGTTGTTGTTGTTGTTGTTGTTGCTGCTGCTGCTGATGAACACTGAGATCACCGAGGAAAAGTCTACGCACTATACGACGTCTATACCAGGCCTTGGGGAAAGCCAAAATCTCGGTTAATCTTCTCATATCATATTTAAAGCTAGCACTTCCAATATCCACAATCGTTGAGAATCTTATGACAGCACGACTTTGATCCAAACCACGTTTAGAGCTGGGCAATGGCTCGACATAGACCTTGCGGCATCTTGTTATATGGAATTTAACAAACTCCACATTGATGCTAAGTGAATCCTTGCGTTCACTATCGCTTAAAGGTGAAAACTGTGTTTCTTTGGATGTTTTCTTGCCACCATAAGGATGGAAAATGAACACATTGAAGTCAGCCAGGCAACCGGTAACACTTAAGCCGCCAGTTGGCATTTGTTCAGTATGCCCACCTTGGGTATGGGATTGCGTATTCTGTTGATGATGATGATTTTCCTCCTCACTCTTCTTCGAACTAAAAACGATATCCAGGCTAGGCAACTGAAGCATGCATTCCACACGAGAAACTGGAAGACAGCTAAATCGGAATGTCGAAGGCTGCATATGAAAATAGACAATAACATCCACCGGGAACGAGGTATATGTCACATAATTGGCTGGCAAAATATCGAGATTAACAGCCGGATTGTGTGATGGTGTTGGTGGTTGACTATTCTGTTGGCGAGTGGGTATCGGTTCAAGGGTCTGTTCCAAGAACTCAAGTATATGCGGTGATATAATGGTCTCCTCTGGTATACTCTGCAATGTCATCCAGGCAGACAGAGTCGCCCGCTTAGTGCCCAGACGGCGAGCAGAACCCATTTGTTCGGCATTCAAACCTGATGATCCTGCCGACTGTTCCAATAGAGTTTTAGATTGATAGTGCAGTTTCACATCCAAGCCAGGAATATGAAAGATGGTAAGATCAGCCAGCAGGGCATTGGCATTATAGCGTAATTTGCTTTTATCTCTTTGCCGCCTCGACGGTGTTGGACTGCCCCAATCATTGCCTATACTACGCTCTCGCTTATGTGATTTGACACTGGAAGCCGCTGCAGTTGTTGTTGCTCCGCTAGAGCCTGCTGCTCCAGTTGCAAAGCCTTCGCCAGTTTCCTTCGTATGCAAGACACATTTGCCTGAGTTGACTAGGACTTTTACATCCAATTCAAAGTCTATATTTGGTTCAGCCTGCTTTTGAGCATGTCCATGCTTGCGACGCATCTCCACGGATGTTCCATCTACATCCATTTCACTGGGCGTCCAGTCTAGCTCATTATCCTGAGTCTCAGTGTCTGTATCGGCATTGGGTAAAGAAGTTTGTCGCATGGCCTCTGTGAATGTCACCCTACCCAATGCGCCAATCCCACCACTACCACCACCACTTCCTGTTGCCGCACCTCCTCCAGGAACCTTAAACGAAGCACTACGCGAATGACAAGACGCGGGCGTACTCTGAAGACTAGAAATCTCATCATTTGAGGCAATTGTATCGAGGCGTCTGCCAGCATAACTGTGACTAACATTGTCTATTAGAGCTGGCACCGCAACTCCTACACTTCCTGCTCCCATATATGAATGCGAACGATTATAGTTCTTCAGGGAACGCCTCAACGATGGTCGCTTCCACTTTTGGATCATATCGCGTCGGAAATATTTATAGCATATGGCCTGCAGCTCTTGCAGACGTCTCTCCTCATGGGCCACAGTATTATGGGAGGCGCCCAGAGTTCTTAGATCATTGATAATCTTCAATTGTTCTGCCATTTCCTTTTCCATCATAAACGAACGCTTCTTCGAATCGATTGTGGGATCGAAAACAAAAGCAGGCAAATTATCAAAGTCACCGCGCCGTCGCACATATGTATCGCGACAACTTTGATCGCCCTCATCACTGTCGGGTGACTCCATTTGGGTCTCATCCTCTTCGAAACCCGTCAGCATGGTGAGTGTATGACCCAAAGAGCTCAACTGTTTGCCAATATTTACATCCAAGTGTATATCCACACCCTCCATTTGCCATTTAACATTTAACAGCCATTTGGCATTCTCTCCCTTCTTGGCGGCGGTAGTGCGTGAGCAAACCTCAAATGTACCTTCAGAGACAACGCAGACATTCATAATCGGTTCCCCACTCGTGGGCTTCCAATCATCCAAATTGGTCTCGAAATCATCAGCAAAGCGTAGACACAAACCTTGGAATTTACCCTTGGAAACCAAAGCGCCCGAATTGCAGGCTGATATTATGGTATTTTCCAGGGTTATAACAACAGCTCCTTTGGCATCAAAGTCCTGATACGAGCGAGGTCCAAAGGGCTGCAAGAGAAGAACAATTAAATAGTGCAATTATCGGTCAGGGCTTTGTCAAATATTTACCACGGTATTCACTTGTTTTAGTGGCAAACAAATGCCCATATCCTCTACCGTCAATTGAAGGAACAATGTTGAAAGATTCGAGCTGGCTATTTGGCCAAATGCCACACGATCGAAAACCTGTTGGGTCGTATGCTGACTATGCTCATAGCAGAGATTTGCACGCTTCTCGGCCCAATATTCATAGGCATTCTTGTAGTTCAACCACACCAATATGGCCTTATCCACTGCTATCGGCTGAATGTAGACCAGGGGCCGCTTCAATGTCAACAGGATTAGCTCCTTGTCCTCGTTGAGCAGCTCATCCTGGAAGGCATTACGCAAGCCGATGGTCGTATGGAAGAAGGCATATTGCTGAAATTCCGGTTCTGCTTCATCGAATATAACATTTCTTATAATCTGGCCCAAGGAAAGATTGAAATCGATGTGGGCCTTAAAGAATAGCTTGCGATTATTGAGATCACCAAGATTCTTTACACGATTCGATAGCTGTAATTCCAACGTGCCTGTTTCAAATCGCACCGCCGAGGAGCATGGTGTTGTGGCAGTCAGTTGAATGCGTTTCATTGATATGTTAATCGAGAAGAGTATACGTTTCAATGAAGATTCTTGAACACTGGATGCATCACCACTATCTTCGATCCATAATGGCACAGGTTTCTCGCCTCCATATACCTTTTGCAGCACTTCATTTATCTCACGCATAAAAACCTTCTGGACGAATACCAAATGATTAAGCAAATCTGTGGTCAGACATCTCTCAAATTCTCCAATCTCGGCACTGGCATTCACATAACCACCTTGACGCAGGACAATGCCCTCAATGGTTTCGGTACCATGTTCTTGTCGATGATCGGGTATATATTCAGCTAGCACATGAACTGGTGGCAGTCCAATGCATGCCTCCGATGGCAAATTCATTTCATTTTGGATTTTCGTATTGAAACTCAACGTATGTGTTGGCAAATCAATAACAAATTTGGCTCTTTGCCCCGTTACACCCATCGAACTCACATGATTCATGCGATATTGAGCCTGTAGTGAGGGCAATAATGCCGCATTGATGGACAAACTTTGGAGGAGAACATTAAACTGCATGACCAGAGGTTGAAGCAGTCCATTTTGTTGATTCGCTGTGGCCGATTTCGATTGGGCCATGTGAGCAGCTCGTCGAGCCGCTGCTGCATATTGCGATTGGTGATGTTGATTTCCAGCGCCAGCTGCACTTCCAGCAGATGCACCACCACCACCACCTGCACCGCCAGAGACAGTACGTTCACGCATATCACTAGGGCCCGTGCCAGCACCTGCACCTCCTCCACCACCGCCGCCACTGCTAGTGCCTCCAGAGTTGCGGGCATGAAATGGCGACTCTGGCTCTTCCGCTGTATGTGAACGCAAAGTAGAACGTCCCGAATTTCGTTTGACCCGCAACTCCTGCAATGTGGATGACAATTGTTTCGAACTACGTGTCATCATACCATGCAGAGCCACAGGATGTTGTGGTATATCAATATTAACTGCACCGATGGACAGTAGACCACTATTTTTATCCTTGCCCCTTTTGGAGAGACTAGAATAAAGGGTCTGACTCTTTCCCACTGTTACCTTAACAACGGTTCTAAAAATAAAGACACACATGCATTAGGTTTAAATGGGTTGGAATACTCTTTTTCTTAATACTCACTGTTGACTCGGAGCAACTCCTTCGAGAAGCACAATCATGGCACGACCCACCTGACCAGTTAGCGAACATTCCAGAGATACTGGACGAGCCTTCTTACGCCACGTGGCCGTACTGTTCAACGTTGTGATCTCCGATTCCAATTTTAGTCCAGAAAGTGTGGCTAGCAATCTTGTCTTATGAATTTTAGCTACACCAAAAACAATTAGACGTGTTCGCTCCTGGGTAATGCCATCGACTAGCATCATTTCGCGATGTTGTGGCAATGGCGTTGGAGCAATAGTCAAATCATCTTCATCGTTATTGAACGTCGCCTTCTTATGCTCATTCAGTGAACTACGTTGAACCACTGTCTTGGTCTCCGGCATAGTGCCGTATAATTCCAATAGATGGTAAATGGTTTTCCAACAATTCGGGGTCTCCAACATGGGGGCCAATGACGACAAGCCCGCTTTGGTCAAAGTGTTTTGATAATCGCCACTAACACTGGTGGCACAACCACCATTTAGGGAAGCTCTCGATTCGGTGGACATCTTTAGAATATTTGCTTCATGCAGGGACATGGTTGGACTATCTCTTAGCGGCGATGAACTCGATTCGTTGAGATTGGTGTAACCCAATTTTCCCTTTACCGATTTTCCGGTAGAACGTAGCTTTTGAGCAAAGCTTTGTGGCCGATTTTTGGCATTGGGCGAGGGAGTCAACTGAATAATTGGAGCCATGCCACCGGGACGCATTCGCCCTGCTGCGGTTGTCATAGTGGGCATTGTTTCATTAAATTTATCATAACGCTCATCGGAATAGCTTTCACCATGGCCAAAACGTTCCGAAACAGAAGCAAATGGCAAAATGTCTGTGGGTTCCGATGCTGTAAAAACATATGTAAATAAACATATCAAATGAAAATAGTAATGAAAATACAAGTTTAACTCACCCAAACTGCATTCATCTTTGGTCTGACTCTTCTTGCTTAATTCGGGATGCTCGTGAAATTCGTTCTGAGCATCTTTTACATTCTGATACATATTACAGATCTGATGCAAGAGTCTAAGCAACGGCATGTTGACCTGTTGCGATATGAAACGCACATTAAGGCTAAAATTGATCACAGTGCTCGTGTGTTTCTTGAGTTGGCGTCGTGACATATAGATAACATTTTGTCTAGCCTGATCCACCATGCCGTCGGACATTTTCAGAACCTCCAATTCCACACCTACACGTTCGCATAGGAAGAGTGGGGTATCCATCATAATGGAGGCACGTCCGCCATTAGCTTTCTTATTTAATTTACTGGGCTTTTGGCTGGTGTTCTTCTTATCGCCTGCTTCGCTAACCACAATATCAACACGTATGGAATCAAAAGTGCCAATTAGTGATAGATTTGTGCCAAAGTTCTCTAGCGATGATATATCAGCATTGGCGAATTTATTAATCATTTGCTGTGGCATCACACCCAAACAGGTTAGCAATGGCTCAAAGATTAAATGGGCATCGAGCAATTTAATCGAGTCCTGCATTATTCCACTTCGCGTATGCGTTTGACCATTTAATTTTGGTGGCACCGGACGTGCATGATGTTCCTTTTCAGTGAAATGCTCTTTCTTTTTATTATCCTGCTGTTTGGCCATCCAAAAGTAGAGATCCTCCTTATGATTCTCAGCTCCCAGCCAAAATTTGTTTACCGAGTTGGTGGAGCTCAACGAGCCCTCTTGCAATGCTCCATATTCTGTGTGTGAGAAGTGAAAAAAGTTCAATATTATTACAAACTTCTTATGGATAAAATAGATTCAAGAATTTTCAATTTTACAGACCGAATTCAGCTTGCTTCTCCACCAGCCCCGATATAATGGGCAGCATTTGTATGCTAGAACGAGATGAATTGCCATGTGAATAATTCGAGGCCTTGCTGTGCACTTTAGTTAAACTTTTATTTGTTTTTAGTTAATAAAATGGAATAATGGAGGCATGAAAAGAAACATAACAGATCACAAATTATGAGATCAATATACTATTAATACATTCCCAAGCATATATTCATGATATTCACATTCACATGTGGTTAGATGTGCTTCACATAAAGACAAACAAAAACTGATAACTTACCCACGACGCGTATTGTGTATATTTGGCGATGTAGAAGTGGAACGCTGCGAGGCAGTGCCACCACCATGTAGTCCAGCTTCATGGTTATATGATAAGCCGCCGTATTGATTGTGTTCTAGTTTAAATTAAATAAGAATATTGATCAGTTAAGTGCTTCATAATGTGACAAATAATTGTGGGGAAAACAATTCTTTGCTGTGGTGTTATATACCTACAATTAGAGGGACAAGTACAATGAGCTAAGTAATTATTGGAAATTGGAAAGAAAAATATTTAATTTAAGAACTTTAAGTTTAACAATAAGATGAAACAATTAAGTTTTTGTAAGAACGGGACCTTTGCTAAAAATAACATTTTATATGTATATTCATCTTTCCAGGTTAGACCTCTAATTGTTTAGCTCATTCTACCACAGATTCCATAAAGAGATCGTTAAACTAAAATCAAATTTTGAACATATAGATAGAGTAGTAGTATAGCCAAATAGGATAGATAGAATAGATACACAAATATTGTAATATAATGCAAACATAAAAGCATCAAACAATATATGAAATCGTGAACATTTAAAGCATTTGATATATAATATGGAGAAGAGGAGTAGGAAAATAAAGAAGAAGAAATATATATATAGAGTGAGTAAAAACGGAAATTAGGTGATAGACAGTCAAGAGCAAAAGGCATCTCCTTTGCATAATAACAAACACAAAAACATACACAAAAACTCAAAATAAACGTGCAGACACTCCTACAAACTACAATTTCGGTTATTACAAAGATAAAAGGGGCGGGAGTTGGAACGGTGGCGAACCACCAAAAGGAGAAAGTTTAGGGGGGAGAGATAATGAGAGAGAGAGAGAGAGAGAGAGCGTTAATCAAAAAATACCAATGTGAGTTCGATGATGCTGTGTTTGCCCAAGTAATAAAGCATTCTCACTCTCTTCCGGATTCTCGCCGACGCCCGAATAGGCGCCCATTTCAACATCACCTTCGCACTCATCACCCTCGCACTCCTCCTCGTTTTGGGGGAACGAGAATGTCACATTGATTGGACGTGCGAGCTTATTCTTATACTGATGTTCGAATAGTATGGGATTATATAGTGTGTTCTTCCATTGACGACTCAATACAATTATGCCCTGACGCAGTGTATTCAAATGCGGGACATCCCCTTGCTTGAAGATTTGCTCAATACGTTGGACGCCCTCATCCAATACTAGTTTCTGCATAATATAACACAACTGGCAACTGGGATCCTCTTGCAATGTTTTCGATAACAAGGTGTAGTTGTTGGCATAGCGACTCTGGATAAAGAAACAACCATTAAACATTAAAAGAAAAGAAATACAAATAACAAACTAACCTTCTTGATCTTGGGATTTCTCTGAATCTTCTCATTATCCATGGCCTCGGCCATGAGGCAAGCTGCCACAGCCGTTTGCCGTGTATGCAAAGCCTTGCAGAGTGCCACGATTTTGATGGCCAAACGATTGCTGGGATTCATCCAGGCTGTAATGGCTGGCGAGGCCGTGCTTAGCAGATTCCAATCGAGGCGGGTTAAATCAATTTTTCTGGTTATAGGTACACAGGGTGGTGCTGCGAAATTTAACCACACTGACTTCAATTCAATTACACATGAAGAAGTTTTATCCGTTTCCTTAACATTGGACAAAACTTTATTGTCCTGATTGTCTCTAGGTGAAGACTTTTGACCTCCTCCACCTGCTGGATTGTTCGATGCCGATGAACCTTTTTCCACATCATCATCTGGCGGCTTTGGTGTTGATTTTCTCTGATCGGCAGCGGTGGTTGAACTATCATTAACAATTATATTATCGAGAGCATGTTGGAATTTCTCTTTGGGTGTTTTTGGTGTGGGTGGCTTTTTGGTAATCATTCTCCATGCAGCCTCTGCCTTGGAAGTAGCTCCACCATCGTTGGTCGTCGCTGAGCCGTCTACTAAATCATTGAGATCAGCCGCTCCTGCCATTTCGGCCAGCTCTTCTTTGCTATTCTCCGATTTCTCGAAATGTGAACGCTTTACAATCTTCACGCCGACACCCTCCAAGCCACATTCAAACATAATGTAGCCAATGCTTTCAATTCCCGTACTCTCGGGCATTTTAAGGCATTCGAAAAGGACTTTGCTCTTATGCTCTGGTATGGCAGTGACTATAATGGGTGAATCCTGGGTACAGGATTGCCCTTCGGTCTTCAGGCGACGCAACTGGGCGTGAGCTCTACCAATATCTAATGTAATAACTAGTTCTTCCAGCTGTTTCTCCGATGTCTCAATCAATATGGGTTCTCCCTGAACATTATCCGGACGCGTTTGGGACGATAAATGAGCCAACAATGCTCGTGTTCCCTTCATTATTCCGCCCTTTTTGTGGCTATTACCAGATTGTACGGTCTGTTGGATATACACATTGTGCATCGAGGCACGTGTGGTCTTGCCTAAATGAAACTTGGTAGAGATGCCCTCCATGTAGAACGTTAGCAAGGAAACACAACTAAGGTCTTGGACATTATCAAGTGCTGCCACCGAGATGATTTCTTCCACAATCGAGGATTGCAACATGGTTATGCTAACCTTGGGCAAAACAATCAATCCCTGCGTCTTGGTCGATATACTCTCCTCGTAGACATCGCTGAGGAATGAATCGCCTGGTCCCTGAAGATGACGTTCCGTTGTCGAACGCTTCGAATTGGAATGTACTTGAGACCAATAGCTAAGACTTTGATCTCGCTTTAAAATATTGTCGTTATTCACTTTTGATATGCAGGATGTGTGTATAAAGTTGACCACTGAGAGTAAGTGCATCGATTGTATGGTTGGTATAGCAGCCTCAACCATCCTATAAGAAAAATTAAACAAAAATTAATCAAAGAAGTCATTCCAAAGCAAGTCAAATCAATATCATCTTAGATCTAAAACTCTTTTGAGGTTTTCCTTTTTTTAAAAATGTTTTGGCTCGGCATCAGTTTGCTCTGCATCCTTTTGCCCAATTCACTTGAGGCGTATCCTGTGGTAAGTGGTAGTTAAACTATAGTCAAAAGGTTAAAGATCCCTTGATACTGCATTTCAGAATGATCAAGCGCCCGCCGAACTCTCAGATCCAGCGGACTATCCTGATCTAACTAGTGGCTTAAGTAATGCCGAAATCGAGGCTACTTTAAATGATCTTTCCCTGGGTGATTTAAATTCATTGGACAAATTGCTAGACGAAAATGGCAATGAAATTGCAGAACACAAAAACGGTATGTAGGCCAAATAAGAAGGCAAAACCCATTCATAGCTTACACTTTTTCAAAGTAAGCAAGTCCAGGAGCAAAGCACCACAGGGAATCTAAGTCGCAACAAGAAAATATCGATTTTGAAGTGAATCCTGTTGATGACGAATATCTGGGTAACAATTGTCGCGAGGAAGAGGACGAGTATAAGGAAAAGGAGGCTTCTAAATGCACAGAAGAACCTAAATCTACCAAGAAATGTACAACAACCTGTTCGACAACTACTCCAACCACAACATCTAAGACAACGTGTCCCTCAACAGAAAAGTGCACCACTAAAAGCATGGATTTGGGATCAAAGCGTAAAATGGGAGGATTCCTTGATGATGATTTCAACATGTCGAGTTGTGCAGAAAAAGCCAAGTTAAAGAAATGTAAAAAAACCAAACCAAAATGTGACAATGTCTGTGATGTAAATGATGCCGAATGCCTGCAAAGAAATTTGGACAGGCTCAAGCAACAGAAGACCAATTTGCAGGACTACAATATAGATGACGTACCCAACTCTGACTCTGACCTCCCTCTGGACTATGATTTGGAAGATACTGAATTGAAGGGCTTGGATCAACCACTCGATCCTCTGAAACCCAAGAAGGAACTAGATGACTGGGATGAAGAAAAGATGGATCTCGATAAATCTAAGAATATGGATGCCAATTGGGACTCGAATGACTACAAAGTAGCCCCGAAAATGAGACAAACATGGAGTCCATCCAATTCAGAGCCCGAAGAAGAGCAGCCATCAATTAAACAGACCAACGATGATGATCCTCTTGAACGTGAACGAAAAGGTGCCAAAGAGGAATCTGAAAAGAGTCCCACTAAACAAGAGAAACAGGATGAAGATGATATGCCATCGGATGAGCAGCCTCAACAGGAAGGGGACAACGATGGCAAAGAGAAAGAACAAGTAGCTGATACAGAACAAGAAATAATTGATGGTGAAAGGTTTGCACCCCAATTATAGAACCCAATTAACAAATCATTCAAAGAACCACACACAAACCAAAAATTATCAACATCAATTCCACGTTGCGTTATAATTTTTACAGTTTTATTGCCCAAAATGCTCGCGATCCGCCACGTTATCTAATCCAAAGCCAAAATGGTGACTACTTTCAAAGCGACAATGAGTCCTCAGATCAACAATTGCATGCAGAGGATCAGAAACAATGCCAAAAATACGAAGTTGACAGCACAGATGAGAAAGAACAATTATACTTTCAGTCACAAATCAAACGCAACAAGCGCGAAAATAAACAACTAGACGATGCACCTGAGGTAAGAAAGATCTAAGCCAAGGGAATTCGGAAACCTACATCCTTTTCTTATTGCTAGAATGACGGTGAAAGTTATTTTAAAAAGCTAATGGACTCATTTCCACGTGATCAGGGCAGTCAAAGTAATGTTAATATAGCCTTGAGGGAAGAATGGCGACCGCATTTACGCGTGAAACGCAGTTGACTTATTTATTGCGTTCTTTTGTCTTTTTCTTATCATATATAATGCGTATTTATATATTTTAATATGATCAAATATATCAAATAAAAGATTAACTCACCGTTGCAAACCCTCTAATAGCAGCGGGGTTAGGAACACGTTTAGTTGACCCTTTAGCCGGGCCACCACCGATGTACAGGCAGCTCCACCTTCAGCCTGTAGACTCATAAATTCACCATCATCAAAACCATTTGTCGTCTTGTCCGTTTCTTCTTCTTTAAGTAAAACACTCGGATCCCAGGGATGTGATTTCGGACCACCCATAAATGTGGCCGAACTATTGCTGCCAGTGGCATTCTCGTAGCGAGGAACTACTTTAATTTCACGCCAACATGAATACAAATCAAAATGTGGCAACATTTTGCTACCGATATATGTCAGGCCACCATCCTCGTTCTCGTGAAAAAGGGGCGTAGAAAAAACATCCGGTCCCAAGGGAAACGAGCAGCCGCACCAATTAAAACATTTCACCTGCGACAAATGATTTAGATAGCTGGCCATGAGGAGTGGTGAATCGATAATCGGTCGATTAATCTGTTGATGGAGATTGATCAAAGCAACATCCTCTTGCGAAGACATGGCCGATATAAAAGAGTTTGAAGATAGTGAAGGAGTTCCCGACGAGGATCCACGTGAATCCGCCTAAGAAAAAATAAATCAAAAACCATTTTAATAACCAAATGAAAAAGTTCAGGAATGTTTGTTATTCTCCTCTTATATCAGCTTCTACAACTAAGTGGCACAAGCTAAGTTGTGATTGTTTTTGAAAATGTAAAAAAGTGCATTTAATTTAGTTAATTAAGAAACTTAGTTTTTAAACTTAAAGGCTAACTTCAAAGAGAACGCATGCTTAACTTTAGTTTCTCACATGCATAATAATTGTTTAGAAAAACCTACAAATAGGGATATAGATAATCATGGCCTAATAGTTAAAACAATCGATCTTGTCGATATTTTTAATGCAAAAAAAGTATAATAGACAAGAAAATAATATATTTTGTTATTTAATTTAGAAATCACGTAATTTAAAAGTATAACCAATTATCTTTTTGACAGATAAGTAGAGAAATGATTCAAAAGAAATATATAAAAAGATTTAAGAACGATTTTAGTTTTGGTTTTAGTTTTTTTCTACTAGTTAAGAAAGAGGTTTTTGTTTGTGATTTTTTTTTTTTTTTTTTTTTTTTTGTTTTTTTCTTGGTACTGGTAACTACTCACATCATGAACAAAATGTCGATACTCAGGTCGTGATGAAATATTTGTTAATTTTCTTATTGGTGTAGCAAGACCATGTATACGTCTCGCGTCTTCATTCTGGATGAGTTTTTTTATTTTTTAAAATTTTTTTTTTTGTATTTTTAATTATTGTTTTGGATTATTTTTAATATTTTCGATTTATATTTGTTTCGTTTGGATGAGTTTTGAGGAGAGGAATAGAATTTAGGTGTGGTTTACAGTTATAGAGTTTGAGAGTTATTGAAATAAATTTAAGAGACTTAGAGCTTAAAGAGGACAAAGCATGCACTGATTCAAAATTTCTTCTGTCTGTGTTTTTTTTTTAACTAATAGATTTTGTTTTGCCGCCTTGAGTTTGTGATTTTTATGGGCGTAAAATGAAACATAAATTATCGCTTCAAAGCAGCAAAAGCTGAGACTTAAAGTGTTTAAATATATTGTTAACTAAATAATAAACGGATTAATGCAAATTTTACCAGTTCTTGTGAGCTTTGTGGTCTCTTTGGCAATGTCTTGTTATTGCTTTCTGGGGCATGAATCTCTAGATCACTGCGATAAGTGGGCAATGTATGACTTCCATTCTCATTTTGGGCACCAATGCTGGAAGAGGAAACAATTAATATATATTTGAATCTTATTATCATTTGATACACTACCTCAAATCAGAGGAAAAACGTTTTTTGCCAGATAAGACAACAGAGCCGCTGTTAGCACTATTACGCTGTTTCATGGATCCTCTTTGAGACATTACATTCGATATATCCTCTTCGGCAGAAAAGAACATCTCGCTGGGATTCTCCGATGTTAGCGATATAGTGCGCTGCACTTCGCGTGGTAATTGGTCAATGCCCAGCCCTTGATTATGCAAGGCAATGTCGGCAATTTCAAACTCCAAAGGATGGGAATGTGGTGCCGAATGTGACATTTCATCGGGCATCTAAAAAAAGGCAATCACTAAAAAAAAAACATTCTATTATTTAAGATAAAAACTTACCTCGTGCTCATCATCTGGAGCCTCACCGGTCAGTCTTGAATCGGAGATACTTGTTTTAGGCGGCGACACACGTAATCTATGCGAGTCTGAGCCACGTCGATGACTACCTCCTGTGGCTATCTCACCCGACTCATGTTGCTGCATTTGCAATTTCTTTGAGGGGCTATCAAGAAGGCGGGCATAGGGTACCTCCACAGAGGTTTGCCGTGTGCAAGGGTAACGTTTGCTACGCCTCTCCAATGTATTTGGTGAGCCAATACTTTCGCGTGATTTGTGGCGATTATTTAGTTCTGGTTTCTCCATGGAATTTGCGGCACTGCCACCAATCTTAAACTTGGTGCCATCCTGTAGGTTAGAATGTTCAGATTTCTTAAGGCTACCATTACGTAAGTCACTTTGAACAGGTCTATAGAGTTTGCCCTTGCCATTGAAATCGGCCGAATCGTACAAGGACACACAATGTAAGCTATAAGGAGGTGTATGGAAGACCAATTGACCCTGATGAAGTATACTCTCGCCGAAGCCAAAGTCTTTATTATTATTGATTATGCTGCAAAGCAGAGAGAGAGAGTTTAAGATTTATTCAATAGATCATAGTATATTTTAAAAAGCTACTCACAAGTAACGAGCTATATTATAATTGTCATGAACATCTTGGGCAGTCGGTTTAAAGAACTTCTGACCATTACGATTACTGCCAAAGAACGCACAACCACCAATGCAACCACATCGAGAGATTTCGCTACTCGATGACAAGGCACTACCATTGTTGGACCACAAAAACCACAAACGTTTAAATTTCGCATCGTGTTCACGTAGAAAGCTGTAAGCGAAGAAAGTGTTGTAAAAAAATAAAATCAAGTAAAATAAAGTAAAGTATTAAAAAAATTGTTAAGAAACCCTCAAAAATCTTTAGCTATAGCTATAGCTATGGTTGCGAAACTTACTTATGCTGTACCAGATGCAATTCATGATCTGGTATAGGCAGTGCTGAAGCTCCCTCTAACAATATGGGTCCCAGAGAGGTGCAACCCACTTCCACCCAATTTTCACTGAGATCGATCGTTTCAGGTGTGCGTTTGGGGGCATGGGATTCCGAGAAGCTATCACGTAATCGTCGTGTGGCCTCTTCACGAGAATCACGACGTTGTTGTGAGAATGAATTGGAACTACGTTTGCCACTACGACTATGGCCAAAACCATGTGAACTGCCGGCACCAACAGCATCTTGAGATTTCAGTGATTCTTGATCGGCGCGACGCAGTTTGCCAGAGCGATTGCTGCCAGTAGTATTAGTATTATAGGAGGAGCTATTGGCATGTTGCATAAAGAGACGCAAGAGTATTGATGGTAACAGACCAGAGATTCCAGACTTCACTCTTTGCCCATGAAGATTGCAATTGGCCAAACGTATCGGTGAAATCCAGGCGTGCAAGGCGGCGCCACTTTCTATCAGATACACGTCTACTGCATCCACAGAGACTCGTGTCATTTTGTACTTGATATCCTCCGATGAGGGGCATTTGTATTTCTTCTCCTCCTTAGTCTGTGGACAGAGGTTACTGGGAACACCATGATGACAATTACGCACTGTTTTGGGTGACTTTAAGCAGTTTTCGGGATCGATGGCCAGAAGGATTAAAGTTTCCAGGCCAGTAACTACATTAACCAATTGCGGAAGAGTCAGTTTACCCGTTAGTTTGCCCAGTTGAACTTCCACCAGCCACGAGTATTCGAGTGTATCTTCATCCAGGGCACATCCTTCGTTACTAAACATGGCATGACCACGCACTTGGACAGCGGATAGGAGGAGATGTCCCTGATTGAGATGCTGTTCGCGTTGCTGACGCTGCAACGTGTCCGAGGTAAGCAAATAAGAGGGACTAACTAACACTTGAAGCGTCGTCTCATGATACCGTTTGTTCATCTCGAAGCCAAAACGTTCAATAAGTACCACTGGACATGGCGGATCATCCTCATTGCAGTTTTTCATCACATGCGCTTGAATATCATGGACAATGACTGATACCATGACCTCCAACGGACGATAGAGGCGAGGATCAAATGGTTTACGCTTCTCCTCTGGCGGTTGTGTCTCCGATATTGATTTATTTGCCATCTCCTTGTCTTTGGACATAAGATGATCTTTCGGATTAATGGTTGCTGTGTTTGCTGTTGTTGTACCAACTCCAATTCCGGCCGGATCCTTTAAATTGACATTCGATTGTTCCATATCGGTGAAACTTTGATCTTCACCGAAAATATTCTCCTTGAGATTGATAAAATTCCGAAGGACATTGCCATAGGCCATCAACACGGAACTACCAATTTCCAATTCCACCGTGACATGATCCGCCGGCAATGAGCCGGGATCAAATTTACTATATTGCTCCGGTGGCTGTTGCCAACTGGTCACAGGAGATTTTCGCACTTTCGGTATTCTCATTGGACTCAACAGAATCTCTTCTTTTTCTGGTGTTGTGATATCCGCTTGCGGATCAGGACCCAACGGCGGCACCGGATGATAGACATATTGTATGGACAATGCCAATATGGGCACAGCCCAGCAATCAATCCAACCGGCACTACGCTGGCAAATTTTTCGCCATTTTTTCGTATATAGATCCGGACGACGAATGAGCTTACCCTCGCGGGTCAACAGTCTTGCATTCTCATCTATGGCTAAAACTATGGGACGCACCGACGACACCTCGGGCACATATAGACTCAGATCCAGGCCTTCGCCGTGTATCCAAAATTTCAACGTTACTGTCTTGGGCAGAAAATCATCGAAGGGCAAAGCGAAACTCATCTCAAAAACATCGCCACAAAAGGCCAAATGATTGTTCTCCTGATTGGCACTACTACAGTCAATCCAATTGTACTCATTGCACAGCATAAGGATCTCAAACTCGTGAAGGCGTATATTAAAATTGCATGTATAGGGCACAAAACTGAGTATATCTGGACGAGCTTTATTCGCCCAATCTTCAATGAGATCCTGGAAGAAGCACTTGTGTTTATAGACAATGAATGCACTTGTCTTACAACCCGACAACGAGATACTCCAATCTTGCGGTGCATTCCATTTGGTGGGGTAATGTATTCGCACTTTATATTCCAGCGATTCAAATTCCGCCAAGCTACGATATTGCAATGATGTTGTTGCCTCCACATGAAACAATTGTCCTTGAATTTTCGAAGTATAACCATCGGAGAGTGTAACCCAGGGTATGGTCAATTCCACATAGGAAGCGGCACCCACAGTTATATGCATGGCATTCGTTTCCTTATCCTTGGAAAAGAGTATATCGATGGTGGCCTCATTAAGTACACACAGCGTGATATCGAAACTCTGATAGCTACGCAATTCACCCGGCTGTGGGATAGGTGTCACTTCAGCCTCTTTCCAATCGGATGGATAGAAATACTTATACAAATGATCACGTTGACGATCCGCCCAAGGGCCATAACTGAAATCGGTTCCCTTCAAGCATCTTGCATTTATACCCCAAACCGGGGGCGAAGGTTCGACCACATCGCCGTTGGGTAACATTATTTGTACCGGCTGTTCGGGTACTAATCCCGGCTCGTCCATATAGAAATATAAATCCATTTGATTGGACATCATAACAACAAATCCTTCTCCCATATATCTAGGCGGTTCATCAATTAAGCCCGTATACTTGGGACTGGGGCAAAACAGAACCTTGGCATTCTCCACCTTGGCTTTAACGAAATGCATGAAATTATCCAATTGACATACAGCCGGCTTCGTGCTATACGTGCAATGAGCTTCCTCCATGGAAATGGATAAAGTTGTCGGTGTCAGACGATTGCCAAAGACAAAACGTCCAGAACATATATCTATCTTGATTACTGGTATCAAATCCCTCCATGTGGTGGCCTGCATAGCTTCTGAATTCTTAACAGCATTAACACGTTGACTCTGTCGTGCATTCTCCACGTTCATATTGTGCTCCTTTAGTTTATTACGCTCCTCTGTGCTTAACAAATCCGTGGGTATCAACAACGAAGGCTCCAAGCCAAATGTCTTCTCCAACTTATCATATAAATCAGATCGATTATATATATGCAGTTCGTAGCCGTTAAGCTGAACCGATAATCGTGTATCCGAGTGCGAGAGATCTATAATAGAAATTTCATTAATATATATTTATATAATGAAATTTTGTTGTACTCACCTTCGGAGACATCTTTGGGTACATAGGAACGCCACCATCGGAATATGAAATAGCCATCTTGCACTCGCATTGTATAATCGTACGTGATGTACACAAAATCACGAAACATTATCTTGCCGGCAAGGGGATTCAAGGCTACGGATCCAATTTTGAAATAGGCCCCCTTGATGAACCAACGATTTGCCACTTTGGTAATAAGCATGCCAATCACCCGAGAGTTATAGAATGTTATATAGGTGACCCATACAATCGTGGTGAATAGAGATAGAAGCAGCCATATCTGAAACAGATTAACAAAAGGAAATGTGAAAATTGTATTGGATTAAGCTGGAGTGAGGACTTAATATAAGTTTTTGGGTCTAATGCAAGATCACTTAGAAAGTTGGCACCTGAATGAAAATTGGTTCTCAAAGGTAATGACATTTTATGAAATTTGTACATATATTAATTTTTTAAAGTTATGAATCAACGAATTATGGCATCAAATATCATCACAATTTTTTTTTTTACAAAAATCGGCAAAAATTTATTTCTTACGATTTTAATGAAGTTTGAAAGATACAATCCCTGTGGCCATAGCATTTGCTACTCCCCCTTAAAGGATAATCCCGCAATTATTCTTCAGACATTACAAGATCTTAACTGAGCTTTATGAACTTGGCTAATCAAAAAGTATAGACATAATAGAGTCGAAAACCTCTTCCTCCTATTTTCCCTCCTTCAAGGACATACATATTATCAGACGAAAAGTAAATAATTCAATCATTACAGTTAGTGATCAAATCAACTTATTAAAATCATAGTTGCCGTAACTGTTCAGTCTGATATAGAACGTTCTGTTGTGTACTAGAAATTTGTGAATTATTTTATGAATCTCGGCAGCCGTTGTTTTATTATTTAGATCATATACACAAATATTTTATGTTAAAGAGTTAATATATTTCAAAATTTGTATAAATCTCATTTAGTTATATCTTGTATAGTTTTCTTGGCTAGTTTTCGCGTTTTCGACATTACTGTTTTCAGAAAAGACCAAAAGTAAAAAAAAAAACCAAAAGAAATAAAAAAGATAAAAGAGATACGGATCCACTTTTCGAAAGTTCTATTTGAAAAGAAAATGTGCAGTTTGCTTCTTTTGAGATCTTGCCTTTTCCAGCAGCGTGCTTTCTATTTAACGGTTAATCGTTTGTCCAGCTGTCGAAGTTTTCCCGTTCCCTTGGCAAATGCTGATGGATGTGATGTTGAGGAATTGAGGGACCCGAAATTTTCCTCTGACCCCTGTGCACCCATTTTGTGCAATCGCAGTTCAAATCTATTTTTTATGCCACATAGCGTGGGACCAGCCTATCATGGTCTGATGACTACTGCCGATCACTTTGCTCAAGTTAATAATAATAGTTCGAAGCAAACAAGCATAAGCAAGCAAAAGCTACCAGAGATCCAAATAATCGTCTGCCCCCGTTTGTTGTCGTCGTGCATTAAGGATGTGTTCACCCATTCGAATGGTGTATTCGTTAATGTGGATAACTATTGCATACTGAATTTATATTATGACACTGATATTAATAGCGCCATCAAAGCTTTTGTTCTCAAGGCTACACAATATTCGCTGGCAATAGCCTATAAAGGCTATTGGGCAGACTTCATAAATCCATTCACAGGACGTCCGAATTTTCATCAAGGAAAACCTAAAAACGAAATGAAAACTCGCTTTTTCCATAACATGGATATAAGCAAGACTAGACCAGGCTGCACTATAATGGAGGAGACACCGGATTATAGTTTCATTGGGACCATTGTCACCGATACTCCATATAGTGTTATGCAGGGTTGGTGGCTGCTTAAGACGGATGGATAATGTGTCCCCCTACCTCCCATATATGTATTTTCCTAATTTTGATCGGCAACTTATATATACATTAATACGTCCTGAGAATTTTTGTGATCCCCCCACTAAACGAACAAAATCGACATCCACATACACCCACACACTAGTAACGCGCTGTTTTTAAGAGGTTAAGGTATTCATTCAATTGTGGATCGGAATCACCAGAGGTCCATACCGTCCTTCCACCACCCACCACCCACCACCACCTAATAATCGGCAACTTTTAGGAAGTCAAAATTGAGGAAATTTTTGAGTGATATATGAAAGTTTTACTCATACGACTGGCCTCAAATAAGTTGAAATTCAGATGATTATACACATATACTTTAATACTTAAAAATAAATTACAAAGGATTCTATGATGTAAAAGAACTTTGTCGCTTGCTTTCGATGAAACCTGTTTTCCCACTCACATTTTAAAACTTTACAAAATATGGGTTTTAGCATGAATCAACAGCCGTGAAATGAATCAAGGTAAAAAACATTCTTTTGATGCCAATGGATTGTTTTTATAAAGGCAGCAGAAAGCTTTTCCCGCCCTATGAAGCATATATGTATGTATCTATATTCTTAATGAACATAAACAGCCGACCCTAAGCATTTCCGTCCGTCCGTATCATCACCTAAATCGTGGAAACTATACGTGCCAGAACTACCAAATTTGGCATAATTAGGCCCACTTTAAAGGCTATAATAGCCAGAGACATTAAATTTGGTATGTAAGTATACTGGCTTAGTAAGAAACAACCAATTGCCTAACCCAATTTTTCGACTATCGCAATCAAACTAGAAACATGCAAAAATATGCTGTCATGAGGGTGGAGCTAGAGTACTTGTGTGTTTTTAAGAATAAGCGAGACAGAATATGATATTAAACATGGATTTGGTCTTCGAAATTCGAAGTATTTCTTAACTTGGTGCATGGTATACGGAAGTCGGCGAGACAACTTACTTCATTTACATTATATAAAAAATCTCTTAAAAGCGAACAGTGAGAATAATGTACATACTTATTTAAGTTATTCATTTTAATTTAAACTAACATTATTGCAGGTAGTTAAAAGCTGCTTCATTTTGCTGCTTACTTCTCACTAAATCTCACCTTAGGGGCAGAGTTGTACTTAATTCACCTTAACTTAAAATATCAAAGAAGTTAAATTCGGCTATGCCGAAGTTTATATACCCTTGCAGTCCTTGACAATAATAATTTCACATGTTCAAAATTTCTTTTCTGCAACTCAATTCATTAATATACAAACAAAACAATTTTACTCTTCATACTATGTACAATTTGTTCTTCTTCTTCCCTCATTCCCTAAGCAAAGCAACGCACGCATACACATACAGTTTATGTAGCGTTGCGTCTGTGTGTGTATGCATGTGCTCTGTTAACAGATGGTGACGTAGTAGGCAGCAAGCAGAGCTGCCGGCAGCGATTGAACCGATTTATATAGACTGTAACTTGTGTTCTATTTATTCGATCAGGGTCAAATTTTGGGATCTGAGATTTTATATCAAATTCTATTATATTGGTAAATTTCATGGGGATACTCCAATTTTTGCAAAAATTTTTGTTCCAGAGCTATATGATATAGTAGTCCGATCCCAAAGATTTTCATACTTTATCTCACCCGGGTAAAAAAAGCTCCCAAAAAAAATTTCATCCCGATAGCTCTTAAGATGGCTGAGTAAAACGCGTACGCACCGACGGACAGACGGACATGGCTATATCGACTTAGCTTCTCATGCTGATCAAGAATATATATACTTTATGGGGTCGGAAACGTCTCCTTCTGTGCGTTACAAACATCTGACCAATTTTATAATACCCTCTGCAAGGGTATAAAAATAGCTAAATAATTTTAGCAAAGCACAAAAAATGTTATTCTTGATGCCTTTTTGTCGTTAAGCATCTGATGTCTGAAATCATCTGAAATTTCATTAATTTTTACTATTCTACATGATATCATATATATTTTAATTGGAAAATCTTTATGTAGGCTACCTTTTCCGATAAATGGCTCTTCTGAACTGATTATGAACACTTCTGTGGTACAACAAAAGAAAGTAATTGAAATTTTGTGTCGATTGAGATATTCTCGATTAAAATTGGATCAACATTAAAACAACTAGATCGCCTTTCGGAATTCAACCGTTCTGTTATTGTGTACCTTAAAAAAGGTAATCGATTTGCTGCAAACCAATTAGGTGAATTCATTTCATCCAATTTGAAATACATTTATCCATTTACAAAAATGCAACATATAAATATAAAAAATTGTTAGCTTTGTTGCTCATATTTCTAGCTATGACTACTTAAAGAATATTGCTTAAATATAAGTATTGAAATATTGCAATCTGCGCAATACTGAAACAAGTTTGTGAGGGTCATAAAGATAGGTCTTCTCCCATATAGAACTTTTCGATCTGAGTAACGAGTAAACCTGTTTCCTAAGACTCATAAAGATTGCTCATCAGAACAAAAGTATCAAAGGCATTTGATCTTATCAAAGATACGTATATATTATTATTGCTGATTCATATTGATATAATCTAAACCTTTTTAACTGTATCCTCAGAATGAATTTTCAACGGTATGATGCGTAAACATGGTTACGAATCCAGGAGCTGAGTTTTGAGGGTCTGAATTCGTCAAAATATATGTTTTTCAAATAGTTGTTGCCTTTTTGGTAGGGACTTCATACTAAAATATTTTTTTAATTCGTATACGCCCCTTGAACTCGCAAATTCGTTCAGATTGTAGTTAAATCCATTTTAAAATGTCGTCTTTGTTAGTTGAGTCTAGGTCCGAGACTTAAATTAAGGTTATCAGGCTTCGAATTAGCTGCCCACTTAGTCGTCGAGCGCTAGTCGAGCGACTATGACTCTTTGGCTATGTTCTTCGCTGTGTGTCAATGACCATATCACAATAAAAATGATTGATAAGCAACACAGCGGTACGCTCTTCTTCCCGTTTCTCCTTCTGCCTCCAACTATGGTCGAGACAGTAGTGGAGAGTAAAGTGAAGTGAGTATGTTCCCATTAAACGGCAGCAATCAGCCCATTAGCCGTGAAGTGATAAAGCACGTCCCCTGACTGATTCATAACGCATTCCACAGTGTATTAATCAAATTGCCATATAATATAGTAGGTACATAATGTATATAATCCTCGTTTTTAGCGATTCCATTAACTTACCATGGGCGCATCAATTTTCATATTCTCCAGCGGCACATTGTGGGATTGATTCCAGGTGCCCGGCTCTGGAAATCCTAATGGGAATGTATCGTCGCTAGTCTCGCCCACATCCATTTTTGTAGGCGGGTGTTGCTTTTGTTAGGGGTGGGGCGCGGCAGCCTTTCTTGTTACTACTACCTCCCTAAAAGAATCTTTCGATTTCTTTGCAATTCAAATTGTTTTTGTAAACAATTTGCGTTCTAATTTACATATATACATGTGCATATTTTGATTTTTTTTGGTTTTGTTTTGGGCTGGCAGCTTCTTTGTTTGCAACATTTGATTTTTAAATTTAATTTATTATTACACTCGCTCATACACACACACACTCACGCACACGGAACACACATACTGGCGCAAAGTTCGATTTTTCCCGAGGTCGTGTGGTTGGTGAAATTTTCATTTGCCGTTTATTATGCACTTTAACCGTGGCTGGGTGGCGACCGTTATTCGAACTAGTTGTGTGTTTCACTTAAATCACTTTCTAAACTATTTATAATAATTAAATTGATAAATTAATTGCGAAATGAATTAAAAAAAATTCCCGCTGCGAACGAAAACACTCCCATCTTGTAATCAGCTGATTTGGGCCAACAGTGATGGCAATAAACAGGTTGCCGAAATCAAATCGATAGCACTGTTATCGTCATCGATAGCGCGTGACTTGAGTTCGAAAAATAAAAAAGGGGACGAAATTCGTTGTAAGAGTAAAATATGTTTCATATATATTTTTAATCCTATAGATGCATTTAAATACTATTTCTCCTTTTGTCTATAAGAAACTCTGCCGTATAACAGTGGCGTTATTCAATAACACGATATGGCATTTAGTTTAAACAGGCCTGTTCTCATTGTTAAATCAGAAACAATGTTCATAAATGAATGAATTTTGCACTTCGATATTAAATACTTTGTTTTTTCTGCATAAAACAAAAAAACGTTGCGATTTTATTTCCAAAATTTAAAACAACTTGGATTTTCAAATGTTCAGCGTTTGAAATCAATTCGAAGAATTGATTCACGACTTGTGCTCATCTCTAAGTTTTTTATTTTGCAGTTACCCTGTATGTTTTGTGACCCGTTATTTTGCAGGTTGCACCCTATTTAACTGGTCAGCTGTTCTAGTTATATTTGTTTATCACCAAACTAGAAATACTTTAAGTTTCGCTTGTTGCTACATTCAAAATAATAAGAAACACAAGCTAAACTGATTGCGGGTCGAGCAAGCGGAAGAGTTGCCAACGGCATAGGAAGTTTATCAGAACGACTGCAAAAACAGAAAAGAAACAATGTCTTCGTCTGGCACTAATTGGCGTGAATTGTTTCCTACAAAATTGACTTTTATCATATTTTTGCTGTACATGTCATTGTTTATTGGGCAGGGTACGTGGCCAAAAACATAGAGTTGCACTTAAGAACAATCAATTAAAACTCCCATCTTATTCTAGGAATTTTTGTGACGGCCTCACAGGAATCGAATAACTCCTATAGCTATAATACAGTAACAGTCGTGCTATTGACGGAAGTCTTCAAATTGATTGTATCCATATGTCTGTATTGCAGGGAGTAAGTAAAGAAGGAAGAGAAAGGAATCCCCTAATCTAAATAACCATTTTTATTTTTATTTAGAAACAATCTCCGCTCGTTGGTGAGAGATGTGCAAAAGGACCGACAAGTACTGGCCCTTTATATGGTGCCAGCCTTTCTCTATTGCCTCTACAACAATCTTGCTTTTGTGAATCTCGCAACCTTCGATCCCACCACATATTATTTGCTACTCCAGCTACGTGTGGTTGTGACTGGTATTCTCTTTCAAATGATATTCAAGAAGTATCTGAGCCAACGTCAGTGGCTATCATTAATTCTGCTTACATTTGGCTGCATGCTGAAACAAGTGAATTTTGGCAGCTTCTATAGCGACGCCAATGATGATAGCGAAGCCGCAGCTATACAAATGTCTAAAGCAAATGGAACACATCATGATCAGCCCTCAGGAGGGGGCAAGAATATGTCTGGCTTTGATTTCAGTCTCAGTGCTGTGTTTATATTGGCTCAAACCATATTCTCTTGCCTGGCTGGCGTCTACAATGAATATCTGCTCAAGGATAAGGGAGCCGATGTTAATATTTTCGTTCAGAATGTTTTCATGTATTTGGATTCGATTGTCTGCAATGCAGTCATACTTCTCATACGCGGTGAATTGTTGGATGCCTTCAGTGGGCCACATTTGATAAGCATTATGCGATTTAGTGTGATAATTATTATTGTCAATAATGCTGCTATTGGCATAGTCACGAGTTTCTTTCTAAAGTACATGAATTCCATACTAAAGACATTTGCCAGCGCCTTGGAATTGCTTTTTACGGCCATTCTATGCTATTTCCTATTCTCAATACCCATCTATATGAATACAGCACTGGCCATAGCTGTAGTATCGTATGCCATCTATTTGTATACACAAAGTCCTGTCGTTAATTTGGGTAAAGTACGTCCCCTAACCGATTTTCAGGATAAGCGAAAGCTTCTTGATCCAGAGGATCACACTGACTCTGAAATGGTATAATCGTTATTCTAATCCCATAGAGCTTAAGCACTAGATCTGTATATACATAAGTGTCTGTGTTTAAAACTTTTGTTTGTATTTTGTATTGTACAAATCATTTTTTCCTGGTTGAAGTGCCTGCAATTCATAGTGTTCGTGTAAATTATATATGTATGTATGTATATTTAAGTTGTGGCGTATCCGGCCTTAAAATGAATCGAAATCCTCATTTATTTAGATCGAGACAATTCGCCTGTTCTTATGACTTTGTTTGTATATAAATATCAAATAACTAACTAAAAGAAAATCAAAAAACAATTAATATTAGCACATTTACACATACATATAAGAATATGTATTTGGAGTTTATTTAACTGTAAGCCTAATCATGATTAAAATGATTGCAAATCCATTATGTTATTTTCTGTTTTTATTCATCATATGAGGTTTTTTGTTTCCGGCACTCAAACGATCGACAATAATACTCAACATCCATGAAATTTTTAAATTCCCGGCATTCGCTTAGATGTTTCTCCATATCCAGGACACGATGTGTAGCATTGTATTTGCAGATCTTCAATGGTGGTCCCATGTAGCTCCTTTGACATTTAATTACGTGTTGTGGCATACGTAATACCAGGATGCGATGATTTTTATTGTATGGACATGTGGCATAAGGTAAATCGGCCATTTTTAAGATTTTACAAAAAATGAGAACTGAGTGATCAAGACTGATATTATGAATTGAAAGCACCGTTATAAAAAAAGTTATAAATTGGCGGGAAAGAGATGGCAATACACCTTAACAATCAAATACCAACCGAATAAGTCAATAATAAAAACGAAAAACAGACAGACAGATGTTCAACCGCATTTGGGTAAAGTTAAATGTCGTATTTTTAATATATTTGAATTTTATATACATAGCAACAAATTTTGACAATATCAATTTAAGCTATCGATAGAAAAACCATACCGTCACTATCGATGAAAAGTGTGACCATTTTTTCTACTTATCGATATAACCAAAAATATGTCGATATTCCTACGAATTTCAAAAGTATCGACACTGCGAAGTAATCAATTTTTTAAGGCGTAGTTTTAATTTTTTAAGGCGAAGTAATCAATTTATTAAGGCGAAATTTGAATTTTTTAAGGCGAAATCATAGTATTTTATAGTATATTTTTGAGACCAAATTGGTATTTTTAGTTTGGTCCGGCGCGGTCACCCTGAGCACTAAGTAGAGCTGGAAAAAACATCGATGGTACTATCGATACATCGATGGTTTTGTATTTTTATAAAACATCGATGTTTGGCCAGCACTATCGATGTTTTCTTTCTTTTACAATTCTTCGAGGGAAAAGCATATAAGTACGAGTTTTCTGTTTTGTATTTTGCAATTTAATTGGAAAGTAGAAGTAAATTCTTTACAGTTAGTATTATCTTCTTTACAAAAGTTTTAAAAAAATGGCCAACAAATTTCTATGTGTGCCTGCATCGTCCTGCGAGTCGAAACTACTATCTAGCACGGCAGAAAAAATAATATCGGATAGACGTTGCTCTTGGAAATCTTGTGTCGTAAAGAAACTTTTGCTTTTAAACAAAAATTTCAAAAATTATCCCTTAACCTTGTTTTTTTTTTTTTTTTTTTTGAATGGCAATAATTTAAATTAAAAGTAAAAGCTTTAAAAGAACGTATTTCTTTTAATTTTAGTTAGTTATAAAAAAAGTTCCTAAATGAATGAATTGTTATTTACTAAATTTTAGCTTATAATTAAAATATAACCCCAAATCTTGCTTAGTCGGATCGTTTTTGTTTAGTATCGCTTTAACTGTTGTTGGTATATTTTAAAAATACCGCGCAAACATCGAAACATCGATGTTTCATCGATGTTTGACGTTGAAAACATCGATGGTCCCAAACATCGATGTTTTTCCAGCTCTAGGAACTAAGCCAAGGTCTTACTAACACATAGACAAGTTGGCCACTCTATTTTACTATCATTCAACAAAATATTTTCGTACAGTACGGTTTGTCTGGAAAAGCAATCTGCTCGAATTTTCTCGCTTCGTGAAAAGTTTAGTGAAATTGATTAAAAAATGGCTCGTACCAAGCAAACTGCCCGTAAATCGACTGGTGGCAAAGCCCCGCGTAAACAGTTGGCCACCAAAGCAGCTCGCAAAAGTGCGCCATCCACTGGTGGTGTAAAGAAGCCTCATCGCTATCGCCCAGGAACTGTGGCTCTGCGTGAGATTCGTCGTTACCAGAAGTCCACCGAGTTGCTGATTCGCAAACTCCCCTTCCAGCGTTTGGTGCGTGAAATTGCCCAAGATTTCAAGACCGATTTGCGTTTCCAGTCTGCCGCCATCGGAGCTCTTCAGGTAAGAGAACTGGTGTTGCCTGGTGGGCGGGGAAAAATTTGTGGGCTGAGGGAGGGGTGGTAGCTATTTCATGAAATCATGTAATTTTATATTGAATTTTTTTTCGTTTTGTTGTTTTCGTTTTAGGAAGCATCTGAGGCCTATTTGGTAGGATTGTTTGAGGATACCAATTTGTGCGCAATTCATGCCAAGCGAGTCACTATTATGCCTAAGGATATTCAGCTGGCCAGACGTATTCGCGGTGAGCGCGCCTAAATTCTGCGTCTTCGTCATCGACATCTGCAGTGGCCGCCATCTTTAATTGGAAAAATGGTAACAACAACAAAGACAGACAAATCGAAGCAGCGGGAGCGGATGATGACAGAGAGGGAGAGAAGACAGAGTGGAAGTGGGAGAGAGACGGCATTTACCGCCGCCGCTGCCGCCGCCGCTTAATTTTAAGCTAATTTTACATACATGCATACATATATCTTATACTTAGGCAGATAAGTAAAGATCTACAATTCTTTTTCCAAATGTTTAATAAAAACGATTAATTTAACACTTAAAATGTCAATGAGTCTTAACTTTAAAAACGTCAATATACAGTGGTAGTGATAAGGGGGTGATTAAAAACATAAAGGCCGAAATATGTCAACAGACAGCTGCTAAATGGAGTACGTGACAGAAAGATGTGCTCAAAGGAGAATCCTGCCAAAAAGTAACAAACGAAAGAAAAAGTAATTCGAGGGAAAATAAAAACTATAAATACGAGAGGGGTGGGAATAAAACTACTTATGAATGAATGTGCGAAGATGAAGAAAACAACAATTGGCGGTTCTGTTTGATGTACAGTTATATACAGACATGTATACATACATACATATGTACATACATATTTGGTAATATTTAACCAAAGAAAATGTTTTTGTAAATTGGATGTACATACATATGTACATACATATTTTATGTCGCTTTTGGGAAAGGAGTTTTTTTATACATACATACATAGAGTATTCCGACGACACGAAACAGGATTCTTACAACTGCTTCTTTTTGTTTTTTACATCCGTATGCTGTATGTATGTATATACAAATGTATGTATATTCATTCTTATGTATGTATATTATTGTTTTTGTGAAAAGAGCAGTTACTAGAAAGAAAGAGATTGACACAGAACAGCTGTCGCTATGGGAGAGGAATTCTACATTATGTAGTTTTAAGTGTACCACCCCCTGTGCTCTTGCTTAAGTATCTGCATCTATGAATATATGTACATACATACATATGTACATAAATATAAATATGTACATATGTACATACATACGTAGGCTTAAAAGTAATAATAATAAAAACTTTTCCATACATGCATATTAACAGGGTAACCAATAATCAAATGGGCACACCCTGTATTTTAGCGTAAGATAGGGGTGGATCTAAATCCAAGGTGCGACTAAATATTTGGTTACCCTTTCCGGAATTCCAAATATCAAGGGTCTGTCCCTTGTTTTATAATTTTTAGTGATTTCCGAATTAACATTTTCGTCAGAGGAAATGAATAAAATTTTATTCCAAGGTTACATCAAACACTGCTGAAATTTTGATACCTGATACCGATTTTCACCTCCCACGAGGTCAGATCCTGGATCCGGCAGAATTGTAAGAATTATCCACTTATCCATCCCTGACGAATGGATTTACATAAAGATTGCGCGTTTTTCTGAACTAAAAGGGATGTCACCCATGTCAATTTCAAATGGATAACATACATACATATGTATGTATGTATGTATGTATAATTTGAAGGCGTTATCCTATTATAATGGGTCTCTTGGCTTTTCAACAATTCCAGGTTTCAATTTATGATATAATTTTTATAATTTATACTTATCACTTTTTGATTTAACTCTAAATGAAATATTTTCTTCGAACTAGCAATTTGGATATGTATTTCCAATATTTTTTAAATAAAAAGTATTTTATTATCTTCCGTATGTGGGATAATAGCTTAAAGAATGGGTAAGGAGATGATTTGCGGGATCGGGAGGTACAGGATATACAAATGCAATCAAGAAATTTATTTCTCATTTAAAGACTATGGTATCCAACATGGCGCCTAAGCATTGAACAATATTATTCTGCATAACTTTGTCCACCTTCTCCTCGAGATGTCGCTTGGGATCCTGTTTGCCCACATTCTTGATAGCCAATTGCTCTGGTGTCATTTTCTCCTCATCCTCGAGCGATTTGTTATAGTTTTTGGCCAAGTCGAGCATCTCGGCCACTGTGTTCTCATTGATCGCACAATGTTCGTTGTAGTCGGAGAGTGTGAGACCATCCTTCCAGGACTTTTTGTGCAAATTCAGAAGCATCTTTTGCTCCAATTCATTTTTGCGATAGTTGATGCTGATGGAGTAATAGTGGCGGTTCAGACCGTGGATCAAAGCCTGCACTGAAGGCTTTTGCAAATGGCCTAAATTCGAGGTGGTCTGACGAGGCTCCTGTCCCAGGACCAGCATATTGGGATTGATTAACCGGAAGGCGTCGATCACCACCTTACCCTTGACTGACTGTATGGGATCGACGACAACGGCTACCGCCCTCTCGGAGAGAGCTTCAAATGATTGCTGAGTATTGATATCCACTCCGGATAACCAGCATCCGAAACCAGGATGAGAGTGATACCAGCCTACAACCATTTCGGGTCGACCTGTCTGCTTTAGCATGTCCAACATCTTGGCTTGAAATACCGGATCCACAGCCTCCACACTGACGCCTGTTCCTGTCTGTGGCATGGCAAAGACATCGATGACCTGGACAGTGTAATCGTCCACGAATTCGCCCAACATCAGACCCATCACCTCCATGGGTACACCGGCTCGACCGTGCTTCAGCATTTTCAGTAGGGCCAAGGAGGAAATGTAAACCTGTTCGGCGGTATCCACAACGGGGGCGTCTGTGGGGGGAGCGGCTTGAGGCAAGGCGCCGCCTAGACGTAGCAATCGGTCCATAATGCGGGAAGGGCTGAAGGCGATGCAGGTAAGTTATGCATTAGCAGAGCACTCAACGGGTTATTTAGTCCAACTCACCTCTAAACTTGTTCAATACTCGAGTCTTTAAATTACAGAGTTCTAGTCACTCTTTCGAAATTTTTCAGTTCGGCAGCAACAACAAAAAACACAAAGCTGATACGTTTTGACAGTTCGTTCGCAAAGTGCAAGTAATAGTACAGTGTGACCGTTTAACGATAATGCAAAAAACCCGTTCACCTTCATGAGCGGACTCTTAGCAATGGTTCGAACTAGTTCATGATAAAACATAACAAACAAACCAAATAATTAATTAAAGCCAAATTACTGTAAGTAAAAAGTTGACTATTATCAGTGAATAAATTATTGGTAAATGTTTACTATTACTACTCGAGATTTCAGTGTTGAAAAGTGGAAAAATCGGGTAAAGCTAGATTTCGGTGTTGTCAAACGCTATTTTTTATTTGGCGCACTGTTTGACTGCCCTGGTAGCCAAATATTTTAATCTAATTTCTAAAGTCGAGGAATATTTGGCTGCTCTGGCAGCCGAATATTGTATTCTAAACTATATTTGTTCCATAAAATCAAGAAATATTGTAAACTCAACAATATTTTCGTTTGTTGAGAATAGTGCGAACAAAAGATTCAAAATGCCCGCGTATTCGAGTATCCAAAATTCGGCATTTGGCAACACCATCTCAAAATTGAACAGCTTTTTTTAGCCGGAAAAGGCTACTTTTAGCTATAGTCCCGCTAAAAATATTAATTTTCTTTTGTTAATTACTCAAAAACTACGAAATAAATCGCCAAGGCGCAGCTGATGTCGTGCTCGTGCAATTTTTCTCTTTCGTTTGATACCAAAATTATGTAGTTTAAGCGCGTTTTGGGCCCGAGTAGTAATAGTAAACATTTACCTACCAAATTATTAATTGGCACTCCTAAGAATGCTGTTATTTAAAAAAAAATAATTTTCTATATTCCTATTAGCTCCGATATACGATATTTGCAAGTTATCGATTGTTGGCGGCAAATGTTGTTATTCAAAAAGTACTCGATTCTCGTTGTTCTTAATGCATTCTGATTGCAAAACTTTTACATTTCAACGCGAAGACCACGTTCCGGTAGAGCGAGCAGCTTTAATTTTCATTTACCATCTTCAGTTGCCCATGGGAAATTGCCCCCAGCAATAATGAGGTCGCTGGCAAAAGACAGCAATAACCTGGCTAAGATAACAATGCGAAAACAAAAAAATTAGTTTTTCTTTTTCCTTTCACATTTTTGGGATGGGGAGAGTCGCCAAATCAGATCATTCCCAAAAGCCAAAAATATTTGATTGCAACATCTTAGTTAAAGACTAAACCACCGACCGCTTCTTCACTCTTTGTAAACAACTCTCGCTCTAACATTTTCCCGCATTGGACAATAGTTTTTCACATTAGAGCATTTTCCATTTTCTGCCTTCAGTTGCATTTTGTCGTTCGCCACGCGCGTTTCGTTTATTTTGTAAAATTTTACTACAGACACGTTTATTGATTAATTAGTATTGTTTGTTAACTTGACGTATAAGTTGCAATTGTTAAAATATATTTGTTATTAATAACACACACACACACAGACACTTAAGCAAATCGCAAGTAAAGGTATATATCTAAAAGGTGGCAAAACTTTTTGCTTAGACCGAGGGAAAAAAAAAAAAATTGTCAATTCTTCTTTTTCCATTATTTTGCTTGTGCTTATCAGCGAACTGAAACAACAAATTGGTTTATTGTTATTGTTGCTTTTTGTTTTTGTTGATAAGTAAGCATAGGCGGAGAACTAACATTTAGGTAATGCCAAGAGAGAGAGAGAGAGAGATAGGCGGGAGAAATTGTTGTCACGTTTTCCTATACATTTATATATAAAGCTCTCTGACAAATCGTTTAATATTATTATAACATATCGTCACGTTTCGTATGGGGACTATCATTGACCTTGTCTTGGGATAATTTTTAGTTTGTCTCGATCCGGCATTTCGATCTCTTTAAATGGCATGCGATAAACGTGGCCAAAACAACAAACAATTTGTTAACTGAAAACCAAAATAAGCGTTAGTAAAACAAAAAAAAAAAAAACTGAAACTGAAACACGTTTGTTCAGCTGTGAAATTGACCTTTTATGGCCCACACACCACCTCCCCCCGCCCCAGACACACACAGACAGACACGAGACCTGGCCGAAATGAAATGAGCGGAAATACGTTAACAAAATGATAGTGGCTCAAACTCTAATTGCCCCAAACATGAAGAAGATGGAGCCGAAAAGAGATCATGCAGACATCCAAGTCCAAAATCAACTGAAGAGTGAAACAATTATTTTGGGCTTTTCGTAATTATTTATAATTTTCCTTTTATTGCTCTTGTTTTTTTCGGTTTTTGTGAAAAGGAAAAGTTTTCGGAGATCGTAATGGCATCTGAATGAATGTAATGAGAAATAGACTCACAATTAATTAATTTCCATCAAATAAAAGGGTTTTAACTAAACATTAAAAATTTAGTACTGACATTTGCGATACCCCTATAAAAAGGCAAAGCGAGAGAGAGGGATATATCTACTTCGAGTGCGAAAACAATTTGTTATTAATGTCATTTCAATTATAAATTTAGCCCCTGCTAAACCCACTCGTAGATTATGATTATACTTGGACTTGTTTTTAAATATTTTATTAAAAGTTATTTATTATACTGATCGTTTGGATATACATAAGTTACATAAGTGGCTGGAGGTTGGATGTTGGAGTTTGCATTGGCAACCGTTGAATTGATCTTAGTTTGATTTGAAGATGTTTGATTCGAAAATGAATGAACTTAAGAAAGTGAGAAATTCCAAATCTAATACATAAAAAGTCAAAAGGTTTGAAAGCGCTTTCTGATACAGCGAAATGTCTCTAAATGGACAACTTCGACAACTTTGAAACCACTTTTTTCATCTAGTTTTATGCAAAAATTATTCACCCTGTATATATCATATATGTATGAGTGTAGTCTTTCTTTTATAAAACTTACTCTAAGAATATTTAATTGTTTAGCTAACTTGTTTTTATTTTGGGTCTTATTTTATTCTATTTTATATCTATTTTATTCAGATACGATATGAACTATTTGTCATACATATATATAAGTATAAGCTATTTTAATTGTTAATGTAATAGAACTGATAGAATATCAAAGTTGGTGATTGAAGTCGTAATAATGAGCTTTAGAATTTCTATTTTTATCGCAATAAGTTGTTGAGTTATTAAATTTATTTCTAGATATGGCACATACATACATAGATACCTATATATATCTTCTATCTTTTTATGAATATATATTCAGATTTTAAAATTGAGTGTGTTAGCTAATGCCGTTTAAGAAGATAATACAACATTCCTAGATTATCATTTTTTGGTTTTCTTTCTTTCTTTTCTTTTTCAAAAATTCTCAACTCAACTCAACTCTCAACAAAAGGAGTAACTCTGCCCCTTAAAGCATGTAACAGTTTGTAAAAGTATTCATTTTGTTAACAAATTTATTCATTTTCATGTGAATAGGTGCTTGGAGGAATATATTCATAAATTTCTATATACACATCAGAACAGCGAGCTGTAGAACTGTTAATTGCTTACTTTCAGGTGCAAATTTCCCCATATCACGGACCAAGATCGGTCACTAGACATGTGAGATTACAAATCAATCATATTTAACGAACTGAATACAATTTTACGTACTTCACCCTGTTTTAGATAGTAAAATGAAGTATTTCCCCCTAAAGTATGCAATAGACAGTCAGATATGTGCCTTCAGGAGGAATTTCAGGAATTTAATTCTTATTGCTGTGAATCACAAAATTTCACATATTAGGTAGCTGAAAATTCCAAGTCGAGTATCATTTACATCGAATGCTTGCACAATTTCTGCATATAAAGTGTCAAATGTTTTTGTGTCTGTTTAACCGCATAATTAGACTTAAGGTTGAAAAGTACGAGACTGCAAGTAGAACGGGGACAAAGACTTGAAAGATCTGCCACACACACTCACACACACGAAATACAATACAAGACAATCGAAAATGATCTCGAAAACAAATTTCATAATTATCCCGTGGTTGCATGTCTTCTTAATGATAATGATGACTAATCATAATAATGATGATGATGATGATGATGGAAACTGATTTAATTTCACTTTTCATTGGTTTGCCCAGTGCACAATGCATTGGAAGTAAACCGAAGTCAGGCGGTGGCTAAAGTTAATCGCTAATTGTTGCTTGAAGAAAGTTTTAATTATCTGCAAGCGGGCTTACAGATAATTAAGACGTTTAAATCGAGCATTCAATTATGAAACTGTTCAATTTTTCAATTTTTTTTCTTTTTCCATTTCGAAAGTGCATTGGAAATATTTTAATTATTTCTTTTTTTTTTGCAATTTGCATATTACTTTGATTTCTAAACAACATGTTTTTTTTTTTATTTACTTTCACATATGCAGATGACGTCGTTATCGAAGGAGACGTCATTGATAAAGGAGGAGGTGTTACCATTGCCACCCACACGCATACCACAGGCGGAAGTTGTTCCATTCCAGCGTTCCGCCTCAATGCGTTTGCGCGAGAACCAAACACAGGAACAACAACTTAATGGCTCAACCGGCAGCGAGAATGGTTTTAGTACGCGCGCCAAGCTCACCAAGCCATCATCGTCAACAACATCTGGATCCTCGAGTTCTGCTGGTTCCCTTAACCACTTGACGCGTAACCGTAGTTGGAGCAATTTAGGCCACAAAACGGCGTCCTCCTCCCCCACAAAACCGGAAGTGAAAGATGCACCTAAGGCATTATGCCCCACACCCCTAACGCCAAATCAAAAGGAATTGTCCAAATCAACGGACAACCAACTGGATGGAAATCCAGCAACTATAAACACCTCCAAGTCGCGTAATATGGTAAGTTATGGGGGCGGTGTTTTGGGCCATATTGATTTTTGCTTTGACGCTGCTGACCTATGTAACTCACTAAAGGGCGGTAGATACACGTGTAGAGTGGGCCCGGGGGGCGGGTCGAGGACTACTATGCCGTATTACGAAACTGCGTGGGTCAGACACAAAGACACACACAGACGCCACGGGGGTGGCAGGATAAATGAAGTTTTGCCTTGTTAGGGTTGCAAAAAGTGTGTCAATAAAAATTTGCATATGTGTCTACTTAATAATTTGTTGGTGTTTTTAATTTGACATACCTAAAATTCTCATCGTACATTCTTCTTATATGTATAACCATATAGCGGGTTAGATTAAGAGACTTTGAATAGTTTTTGGGGCACAAAAAGGATCCTGGAAAGTGGAAGACTTTCAATTACTGTTCCTGTATCCTGTGTATTAGGAAAACAGAAAACATTAATATTATATCTTAATTTACATTGAAAGTTACATCAAACCTTAATTTTTATGGTTCCAATGTTCCCCATGAAAAAATAATGTTTAACTATCTAGAACTAGAAGTTTTCGAATCCTAATTAGTATTAGTTTAGTACCTTTGGGTTTTGAAAAAACATGTATTATTCTCCTATTATACAAATATTTAGTAAAAAATTATATTGGCTAAGCGTATTTCAATTCTTAATTTACAAGCTTCAAGCATAAATTATTGACTTAGTAGATTTAGCAACAATTTTAGATGATTGGCATTTCTCATAGCATTGAATTTTAATTTCAAAAAGACTTCTAACAAGTTATTCATAAATTTGATTATAATAATAATTATAATTAAACATGATCCAAAGCTGGGAATCTTTTCCAACACGACACAGCTATAAAATATATTTTCATTAAATGTATATTTTACATCATCATTACAACAGTTTTTCAGTTAATGCAACTTACAAGCTTTACAGTTTACATATAACAGCGGCTTACAGTTTGAGAGGCCATACAGTTTGAAAGCTTCGCTTATTGTTAGACCATTTTATGAATAAATAGTTTAGTAATTGCAACTTTTAAAATATTTTTAGTTAACCATGAGCATTTTACTTTTGTGTACTTAATGCTTAAGGCTTAATATTTTTCATTTATTTTATTTAAAATTATTATTTATTTAAACCGAAAAAGTTTAAAAGTTTCTTATGTATATTCTTTTCGATTTAGTTTTACATTAGTATTTCCAATAAGGCAATTGAATTGCCAAAGCATTACTATTAGAAAAACAAGGTTTTAATTATTAAAATTTAAGAGAATTTATTAGTTTTTTTTTTTTTTTTAAATAAATAAGCTCTAGATTCACTACTCATTTATATATTAATAAATTTTCCTGTGAAAAAAAATTAAAATCCAAGATTTGATACATTCCAAATAGTTATAAATATAATAACCATATATGTATAAATTTAGATAATTTTTTAAATTAAATTTGATAGTCATAGCAAAGTAAAGAATCTCTTAAAGAGCCTCAATTCTCTATTAGATGATTTGAGTCTTTCTAACTTTTAAATGTTTAATATTATATTATGAAAGAGATTGGGCCAAACCCAAAAAAGAAGAAAATTTACTTTTTTCATTGTTTATAAAACAATTTCCGTGGGGTTTACTGCTTCGCCAATTATATGCAAACCTCTTACAAGTGTAAGGAAAGGGAAAATGTTGATTAATTGTTAAGCTTATATAAATTTTAAGTACAATGTGAGGTTAAATGAAGACCCATTTTCCCATATGCAAAAACTGCATTTCATGTTTTTTTTTTTTTTTTAAGAGTCATCTTTCACACATAATTCTGAGCATAATGCAAATGATGTGCAGTTTAAGAGTCACTTGGTTTACTCAGAAATTTTGTGGCAACTTTCTAACCGGGCAGGCTGGTTTCATTTCCGTTTCGTTTCTCGTTTTTTTTTTTTTTTGGGGGGGACAAACAGCTGTTCGTCAAGGAAATGCAAGTGCGCAAATATGAAAAATCATCCCCAATGCCAAACAATCTCACACCCACCATTTCCCATGCTCATTTTCTGTTTGCTCACTCTCCCTCTCTATTTCTCTTTTCTTTTTTCTCCGAGGGTTGTAATTGTTGTTACTTTAGCTTCTTCTTTTATGTTTTCCTTTTTATTTCGGTATCTTCTTTCGCCTGGTTTTGTGTTCGCTCTTAGCCAAATGATTTGCGTTTCAGTTGATTTTTTATGCTCCAACTGAAAGCGTGAACAAGATTTTTTTGTCGGATTCGCGCGTTTAGCAATTGTTGTTGTGCTTTGTTGTTGTTTTTTCTGTTTGCTCTTCTTATTGTTTAAACAATATTGCTTCTAAAAACGTTAGCAGAGTTTATTGCTTCGGTTAAACTAGTTAAAAAGGCATTGAAACAATAGTGAGACGGGCAACGGTCGACGGGCAACGGGGGACGAAATGCTTTTTGGGGGCCAAAATGGTGGCTTATAAATGGTAATTATATAGGTGAAAGGTTCTGCACTCTATATTTAAGTTTTTCAATTTACACGGGGCCAAGTGCGGCATTTGGTTCGTTGGCCTCAATGTTTTTCCCATAATAAATTAATAATTGTTATTGATTTTTATAATAGCCCAGAGCCGATATAATTATTTAATTATGGCACATAAAAAGGTGAAAAATAAATGCATTTTGTCGATTATTCATGGAACGAGAAATAAAGTGATAGAAAAGTTTGGATTTTTTTTTTTATTTGAATAGCGATTATATAATGTTTTATATAAATATATATACTTCAATTATTTTCCCCCTCAAAGCACAAAAAAAGTGTTTCGTAAGCTAGAAAGAACTTCTAAAAGAAGAATTTAAATGAAAGACATCATTTAGTGGTTTCAGAAGTAAAAGTGTCCCGAACCAAGAGTATTATATACATTTGTTAAGGACACAAAAAAACTTTTGACATAATATAATTAAATACTTTTTTTATCGCGCAAAAATTCAGTACTTAAAAAATTCTCTATTAAATAAGCACTCTAAAGTATAAAATAAATATCAAAAAAATTAAAAGTCAATCCAGGTCCCAAAAATTTTTCTAAATTTTGCATAAAAAGTATGGGCCAAAATTTTATTAGATTCTCATTAGTACATAACCAAAGTATTAGTATATAGTTTAAGCTGTTAATCTTATAAAAACCACTTCAATTAGAGTAAAGAATTTTAAAAATTTTATAGACAATAATTCGGTTAAGTTTTTCTCTTATGCTTGAAGTTTTATTATTCAGATATGTGTATAATTATAATGATAATTATAGCTCAATTGGTTAAAGTTAATATATCACAATGATGAATCAAAGTGAAAGGTTTAGATAAACGGTGACTTTTTGGATTATTTTCTTTATAAACTCTGACCAGATATGGCTGAAAATTTACCTACTTTGATTTCAATAAAACGTTTCCTAGTGCCAACCTTGAAAAAGTAAAATAAATTCCACACAAAAGGTAGCCAAAAGATGACAATCTTCCTTGCAACTCAGACTTATTGTCAACACGTGACGCAGGAAAGCAAAAACAATAACAAAAAACTAAAACATAAATAAAACTGGCTAAAATGGAACAAAAAATAGTTGGCAAAATAAAATAGGAATCTATATATGTACATATGTATGTATGTATGTTTTTATGACGTAAAATTGGCATTCAGCCAATTGGGCTATATTGTCCATTTGACTCACCTGCCTGCTAGCTGCATACACGTGGCTTTCCACACTCTAAGCCATCGATTTTTCTCTAGTCTTTGGCTTAATTGCCATCTAGACGTGACTATTGTTGAATTTTGAAATTGATATTAAGTAGTAAGCCTCCAAGTTTAATTTGCATTTCAAGTGCGTAACAACGTACTTGACTTAAGCCAAGTCTACGCCGTGTTAGCCAAGTTTACATGCCCAGAGAGAGGCTTTTGCTTGTGCGTTAATATCATATACTGGTGTATAATTGCTTAACCATGAAGAACCATTTCCCAGAACTAGAATTTTATATTACCCAATTACCAACTATGAATGTACATATATATAGAGCAAAAGACTCATTAATGATTATGAAATATATAGTATGTATGTATGTAGCTATAAATGGATATGGGTTTGAGCCATGTGCTGCAAAGTAGCCACAGTAAAGGGCTTTTGTTTGTTAGTCAAATGGAAATGGTTTGTGTGTTGACAACAGTGGAGGGAAAAACAATTGTTGTTGGTCAATGACTTACTGCCAAGAAGTGGGACAGAGCCAAATCAATGCACATTCAGTGTGGCCAATAGATTGACGTCAATTTACTTACATGTCCGCACTCAATCATTAGTTTTCTGTTTTAGGTTTCTTTTCAAACAGTTTTATTTTAAAATTGTTATATAAACATTAAAACAGTAACAAATCAATAGAGAAAAGTATGGAAAAATTGATCATATATCCTTTTGTTTAAGTATTTTTAAAACAATTTTTTTTTAATGGGACGGGACTTACTTAAAGGCGGAAGAGCTACTTTTGAGCTTCATTTTTAGGTGAATTAATGAAATTTCGCCTGATATTGGTTAAGACCTTGAAAGGAACTTTGGATTAATAATCGAATCATTTCATTAGAGGAACGTTTTATATGTTGTGGGCAATGAAGACAAAACAGACTAGTTAGACAAAGAGAGTTTAAAACTTAAATTGTCACTACTATCTTACCACAGAAACGGGTTCATCTGGCTATTAATGACTTATTTAAATGATGTGGATTTTACCAACGTTCTATTCCACTTTCTATATCTGAATAGAGCAAAAATTTGTTTTGTTTAAAATTACATTCTGAAGTATTTTCACGCAATATTCTACATAAATGGCTTTTTTCAACTATATCTTGAGTCACAAATGGTTACTCACGATTAGGGCAGATTTACGACCTATTAGGTAGAAGTATAGTGGTAACCCTAGTCTAGTATGTCTATAATGCGTGTTTCGACTTCTATTTTCATAGCAACCACCACATTTCAATTCTCTTCTTTATAAGGCTGATTTATTTTAAATTTCTGTTACAACTCCCAAGTCTCCCATTATTTTTTTCTAGAAATAATGTTCATTTAGATAACTGTCTCAATTCGTATATCGATCTAGGAACACTTTCCAATTACAACAATTATATTTTTTGACATTTTCAACATTTGTACTTTACGTTGTATGGACATTTAGGACCAATGCAGACATAATGGCACACTTAAGTACTCGCTCATTGTTCCGTTTGGTAAGCCCCTGCCTTCAAAAGAAAACTCTGTCAGTGGGTTAGCTGCAAAATTGGTTTCATTTTGGCCTAGGGCACATTAGACTAGATAAAAGTTCAAAATCCCATAGTCAGCTAGCTAATGAGCAGTTAATTGACCACAAAAATGCTTGCTAGCCAAGAGAGATGGAAAGTAAACGCCGTTAACATTCACAAAACTGATTTGTAAAATGTAAGGCAACAAATTGGTTTTGGGGCGTTACGGATTGAATCTTGGATTGGACTTGGTCTTCCAGTTCCCCTTTGCTTTCCTTACTCCCTTTTCTACGCCTTATTTCACGCCATGTTGTGTAAATTTTGCAAACTATGCACGACTGAGCAGCGTGGTATTCACGCAATACAGTGATTGAGTGATTAGGAGAGGAGAAAGAAAAAACTGAAGACTGGGAAGAGCGTGTTAGGGAAATAGAGACACTAAAAACCGCAGGGAAAGCAAAGAAATTAGAAAGATTTTTGCTAATCGATGTTTCTTGTCTATCGAATTATTTGCAGTCTCTGAAGTTGAACGGCGGTGAGACCACGACGACGACGACGACGAACGAGGCAGCAGTTGCGGCTACTACCACGGCGAATAGCACGCCACCACACAATTGCATCCGGCAGGGTCATTGTATCAAGGCGACGCCCCCGAAGAAATTGTCCACACTGCATGAAGCGAAAATCTCACCTAAGACACCGCCAGTGACTCCAGATTCACCTAGCACCTATCTGGATGATGATTTAGATTCCATGTATTCATTTGTAACAACTACTTCGGGTCGTTCGACCATGTCTTGTGAGCATCCCTATGTTGCCAGGTGAGTACTGCGATCTTAAGTTTATGGCGGATCTCTCAATAATCATGTCTCAATCTTGTGTAGAAATGGCACAACATTCAGTGGTAGAAAAATGAAGTATGTTGTACACTGTTCCAACTATGCCGGGCAGGTGGGTCCTGACTATTTGACGCCTACGCAACGTGCCCAGCGACAGATACGTCGCCTCAAGGAGTTACTCTGCGTAGCACGACAGGATCTGGAGCAAAAGGATTCCGAACTGTTGCGCCTCACTCGAGAAGTTGTCGAGCTGCGTGTGTTTAAAGCCTCATTGAGCTCACCAGAAGAACGTTCCGCCTCTTCGGATGCTGTTACTGTACGGGAAGCTGAACTTAAAACATCGCAGGATGTTTCACCCATTGTCGATATGGTCGATGAGGCGAATGCCAAGTGTAGTCCTCTTCATTCGGCACGACAGCAGCAACAGCAATTGCAAATGTCAGCCGAGATGCAAAGCTCTTATGCCGATTCGGGACATTTTGAGGATCTGACCATGTCCTCAGTGCACTCAAAGGATTCTCAAACCCAGAGTGAAGCTTGTGGAGCATCCACTCCAGACGGTGAAGCCGATGTCGATGCTGAGGCTGAGGCAGGCGGCGATGCTGTTAGCAACTTGGAGAACTATGAACTGCAGCGTCAAGAGCTCATACGTATGTATGAGCGGCGAATTGAGGAGCTGATACGTACCCAAGATGGAGCCACCAGTGAATTGAAGCGTTCCCACAATGATAAAGTTGAAGCTTTGCTCCAAAAGCTAGCCGAATGCAATACACGTTACTCGGACATTGTGCCCGACTATGAGCAAGCCAAGCAACGTATAAGAGAGCTGGAGAAACAATTGGAGGATCTGCAGCGAAAGCTAATCGAGCATGAGGATAAGCAAAAGAAAATGTATTTGCACATGTATCAACAGGGACAGGAGTCTGAGCGCATTGCCCGAGCCGATCAGGTACAGTTTTTGTCGCTTTCCCCCAAAAAGAAAAATATTCTTCATTCCATTGTTCCCATTTTGCAGGCTTTGGAATTAGCGCAACGTCAACCGGATAGCAAGGTGTCGATCAATGAACTTCTGCAACAGCTTCAGAGCACTCAGGATGAATTGGAGAACATACGCGTAAGATTCTTCAATATATTTCTCATACTATTTTCGATTTTGTTTTGTGTGTTGCATTTTGTTGCATCGTGAGGACAGCGACACCAACGATCCATACACCATATACACACATTTACATTCACACATTCGTTTTTGTCTATGGTATTTTCAATTTGGCTCCTTTATCTGGCTGAAAAAGCTGCAACTAATTGAAATGCCCATTAAAATTTATATTTTATTTATGTAGCTTTTAAGTAACATTTTTTGCTTAATTCATTTCTTACCACGCAATCAATTAAACAAAAAAAACTACATTAAAAGCAACGTTTAATTTCCATATACACGTTTTGTTTCATTCCATTTCGTTGCATTGAGTTCGAATCGGTAGCTAATCGAATAGAAGAATAGCAGAAAGCCCAGAATTAACTTTGGACTTACCAGAGTTCCAAGACTTATACAAATGTATTAGTATTATTCTTTCAATTCATTTTATATTAGAATCATCGTTTATAATCGGTATCCGAAAGGAAGACCCTACTTTGTCATACCTATATAGTATTTGTTCGCTTTTATTGAGTGAGAGAAAGTGTTCACTAAACTTGTTTCTTCTGACTCACTCGTTTATTCACTTTGTGACTCAGTTGTTCACTGACTTACTAGTTCATTAACTCACTTGATCAGCTTTTATCATCAAGTAAAGAAATTTTTTCATAATAAAGTTAGTAAAGACCTAATAAATACATGAACTTTTTTAGATTTAGTGTAATCCTTCATGACATAGCGTCCTTTGGCCCAACATTAATAGATTACACAAATTAGAATATTAAGTGCTTCTTCATCCAGCAAAAATCATGCTTTCTATTTATATTGTAAATTGAGGTTTTATTCAGAATCATTTCTTGGCATGTTCTTCTTCTTGGTATTGCCAATATATCCAATAAATTTACCCACAAATGCCTGAATATATAATTCGATTGATAGAGTGGTCCGACATTGAAACATGAATCAAATGTAGGGACAATGAAATTGAAACATTTCTTTCTCTTATAGATAAATCTACTTCACTTATACATAAATCTATATACTTTCGCTCCCCCAACTTGAGTGTTCCAAAATATAATATGGATCATATCTAATATATGTATATTTTAATAAACAGTTTGCATGCTTATAGAAAATATTAAACCGAAATTAGTGCATGGATTTTTTCGTAGTGTTTCCTAAATATGTAGGTTGGACTTAATTTTAATTTAAAATACTTTAATTTACTTTTGGCAAACTATTTTCTATTTTTTTTTTTTTGTTGTGTCTATATTACCAAAAACAATTGCAAAAACAAAATGCAAAAACCAAAAACTATTTTTGTAGGCACCAGATTGTAGAATGAGGGAGCAGTGCGGCAGTAATAATGCCCTCCTTACTGCAAAGGAGGCGATTTCATTATGGGTACTTGGCGCGCGTAAGGTTTGTAATATCCAAAAACAAAACAAAAAAAACCCCTAACCCAAGTTTATTTACAAAAAAAAAGCAACAAAATCAAATGCTTTAGTTTTAATTATACTTTGATTGGCTATGGAACATTTGGTTATCCTTTTTTTAATTTTTTTTTTTATTTATATCATCGAATAAATATAATTAACCCTTTCATTGGAAAGAATATACATACATATCATGGCCATTGTTCATGCATTCTATGTACGATCTGGGGATGTGGGCAAAAGGGGGTAAGATTAATTTGGAAAACAAACATATTGTTGTTTAGTGTTTTATACTAAGTACAAGGTATGTTTTTGTTTTAATATATATTAAACAAAAGGCTAGTGTCAAACGATTTTCGTTGCCTACTAAAATCAACATTAAACGTACATTAATACATACATATAGCATGTGGTTCATTATATTCCAAGTAAATCCATTAAACTTTTGCCCTTACATCTACATACATATATGTATATATATATACCCAATGTTACATATTTCAAGCATTATTTAAATGTTCACCCCCAAATGATTCTGTACATAAAATACATCCATTTAATTTGTTTTTCCATAAACTAATCACACGTTTTGTTTAGTAAGTTTAGTTAATCCCCATAACTTTTTTTACTCTTTTTTTGTTTTACCCCTTGCACTCTCTTTTTTCGTACACAATTAACCCAATACATATACACGAATTATGCTTTCCAATGTGTATATATATTTATAACTTGTTATTATATAGACCATCTATCGCCGCTTGCTGGATGCCCAAAAGAATCGCACTCATGTTGATCCGGAAGTCACGCTACAATTCCTTAAAAGCGCCATTTTCTATTTCCTAACGGATAAAGAGAACTCCCAAGGTCATCTGCAGGCCATCGAAAGTATCCTGGAATTCACCGATGAGGAGAAACAAAAGATCAATCAGGCCCGATCGCCCAAGTGAACAGAAAAAACGAGAGGCAGAAAGATTGATACGTAGAAACGCGAAATAATGTTTTATGTTCTTTAGTATTTGTGCTAAAATGCATTGTTTTGTATTTGTAATCCTAATTTAACGAATTTTATTTGCATTATTATTTTGTCAACAAAATAATTCTGTTAAATTTTTAAAAGCGACAAAAAAACAGAAATGAAAATTTCAATCATGTAAAAATTATGCTATGTATATTTTTTTCTTGGTTTGTATGTGTTTTACTTATTTATTTATCCCCTATGTTTCGATTTTAAGGCTTAAGACAGAAAATAGAACGTCCTCTATGTGTAAAAAGAAAATACAATTTTACAAATGATATGAATGAAAAAAATTTACATATTATATTTTTCGTAGTTGTATGTAGTTAACCAAATGATGAGAGTAAGTAATAAAAATTTAAATCTGATATGATGGATGTACAAAAGGAATCCATCTAAATTGAGTTTCAATAAAAATTTAATTAAATAAATATTTTAAAAAATGAATTAGTTGAAAATAAAAATAAATGTGTCTTTAAATTTATTACAACATATTTTATAGACGATAGACTGGGCTTTTTATATGAAACAGATAATTGTTTGGTATATAAATCCAAGAGTTCGGCATAATAAGCTATGATGCTAGAGAAAGATTAACTTGATTTGTTATCCTTCAAATTATATTTTTGGAATATAACAAGTATTGAATATTAAAGATAATTCTAGAAATTACTTATTGACCTTTTAAGTAACTTTTTTGAACCTTTCATGAATCAAGTGTGGGAACCTGCTTGATGTTTTGATCGTTTTCCAAGTCAATTAAATGTTGAACTAACAGTATGAAAACTAAACCAAAAAACTACGATTAACCACAAAAGCAGGAACTAAACTACTTTGGAACCCTAAATAAGGATAATTGGATTTAAAAGGATCCTTAAAATAATGTAGGCACAGTTTTAGTAGTAATCTTTTGTATTTTATCGGATTTAGTCGTTTTAGTGACGTTATTGTCACTCTTTTATTAACAATCTCAGTATAATATTCAAAAGTTTTTACTGATTGCTGGGTCTTTTCGCTATCGAATTTCGTCTTTTTGTTACTTGGTTTCTCGATTGAATTAGATTGAGATTTCTATTGTTCTCTTTTTCCCTTTATACACTTTATCTTGATCTGGAGCATCTGACGTGGCTTCTGTCCTTTTTCCTTTTGGTTGTGTTGTATCTCGTAATTTCTTTAATTATGTGCAGGATTGTAGAGAAAGTTATCTCTTAAACAGGAACCCATGTGTGTGGAGAATGTGTTCAAATCAAAGTCTTTGAAATCATCCAGCTCGATGGCTATTTAAATTTGGGAGTCCTTGTCTGGGCTATACTGCAGTCTTTAAAAACATTTAAGATACCGTATATTTTATATCATATACTCTTATATATATCCAAAAATGTCATATTTTGTCCAGAATTTTATCATATGTATATTCTCTTTAGTGTGACAAAAAGCACAAAAGTCTAAATTTAAAAAACCGTTATGAATTAGCTGTAAGTTAACATAGCCAAATTAACAGTGCACTGTTAGAACAATTTCCAAGAAGTGTTGCCTACTTTTCTGCGGCTTAACAAACACTGAAATTGCCGCCAAAATTTAAAAGTGCCAACAACAAAGTTGCTGCATTTATTCTGCATACGCTTCGACCCCATCTCCTTGCTGTAACGGATGTGCACGTAAGTCCTGTAAGTCTATTTTGTAGCAACACACACTGGTCCGCTGGCATCGTCCGGAAATAAAAGCTCAGGCGGAAGTGTCAACGTGTTGCTGTCTAATGAAGTTGTCCCCCTTCCCCCCACCGACGAATCAAGCCACCACCCTTGGTATATTGTGTTGTGTTGTGTTGCTTAGCCTTCTCAGCCGCAAAATATGTGCAAGTTTGTTGCATTATTTATGATTTGAAGTCTCAGCTTGCATCTTGATAAGATGCACTGAGGAAAAATTATGAATAAATTTGGTTTATCGACATTTGTTTCTTTTTTTGTTTTAGATTTCCACATTTTGTGCTGGCAAAGTTGTATTGGTAGGGTATTACAGGAAATATTTGTGGTCATTAAATTTAAATAAATTTGCATATAATTATTCTCAGTGATGCATAAGAATGGAATGTATGTCTTTACTTTGTCCTGCTGCCTGTTCAGGTTTACTTTGACTTTGGCTCAAAAGTTGCTTCTAATTAACCACAGGAATGCCGAGTAGATGACATATATGTACATATATGTATATATATTTACATATATGTACTTACATATCTGTCTATATGGGAATGCACTTTTCCCCGCTGCGAGGATAATGAAGCCGAAAAGTTCCATTTTGGTTATTAACTCAGCCAAAGCCAAAGAAAAACTGCTGAAACTTGAGAAAGATGAAGACAAGGAACAGCAATAACAACAACAGGACACAAATAGCAGCAAGCAGCAAAAGGATATAGTGGAGATGGGAGATGGGGCCACTCTACATTGCGTGGTTGCGACGCGGTGGAGTAGACGGGGTATTTCAATCTGAACCCGAAGCCTGCCGCTTCGGTTTATTATTCCATTATAATGAACACAATGCACAACTTTTTTGCAGTCACTGTCCTTGGTCCTTGTTACTTTCGCTGCTGCACATTTGCGTGGTGCAATCTCTGGTAAAGTTGAGAGCAAAGGCTCTGGCAATGGTGGGCGGTGGACTGGTGGCTGGTTACAACTTTTGCCAGGCGCTTCAAGTTTTTCTTCTATTTTTTTTTTTGTTTTTGAATTTTGTTTTTTTTTTTTTTTTTCTCCTTGCGCTTTGTCTGTGCGGACAACAAAGAGGCAACATGGCAAATTGCATTGTTGATTTTCATTTTCAAGCCTGAGCTGAGCTGCTCAGCATTCTCACAGTGGCGACACTTTGCCAAATGTGCACATCCTGCTGCTCCTTCCTTCTTATCCGCTTCAAACTCATTGCTGCGTATTTCCCCGCGTTTTTCAAATGAGTGTGAGAAAAAGAACTCAAAAGACAAAAAAAAAAAAAAAAAAGAAATTGCCAAAACTAGCAGTAGAACAAAATGCATTTTCATTTCAAAACTTTTTCCCCTCACAAAAACCATTTCGAAAGCAAAGCAGAAGCTATTAGGCACTCCAACACACCCATTGTACCAGTCTTCGGTGTGGGGGTGGGCACAGTCAATTTTATTTGTGCTTATAAACCAATTGACAACAAAATAAATTTATGTCACAAATTCTCGATTAAAGATAAAAAAACTAAATAAATGTGAAGATTTTTCCCAAGTCACATTTTCATTTTGATGGAACTCGAAATACCACAGAAATGATAAAAATATTTTAATGAAAAGTTTGGTATCCTGGTTTAAGGTCGGAGTGAATTCAACTAATTAAGAGAAGTTGAAACTAAATTAAACTATTGAAACAAAGTTTCAAGTATTACGAATAAGTTTTATCTTACAAATGTTTTTGTAGACATTTTTCTAACTTTTTATTCTATTTTTCTTATTTCTATATTCTATATTTTCGAATTGTAAGCCCAAATTTAACAAGATTTTTCAATAAAGTAGGTTTTTTAAATTTCAACGAATTCACAAAATCGATCTCAATTAAATTTCTTAGTTAGTTAGTTTGATTGATAGCGTAAAGTTGAAACTGACACGAATGAGTATTGAACTTTGACTGATCACGTTGAAGTCAGGGGAAATCCTGATGGAAATCGAATGTCAAAATTGAATAAAAGGACGAAAGACTAATTCGACAACTTGGGTTCCTTGCAAAGTATATAAGTTTCTCAAAATAGCTGCTTTGAAATGTTGTATAAAATAATATTCTTTTGAAATGAACTAAGAGAGTGAAGAGAACTTCTCTTAAACTTGTTTCATCAATTTTTCACTCAATAATTATGTTTTACCCGAAAACAACTTGATCATTTACGAGATTTTGCATTCAAAACTGTTTTTGCTTCTTGAAAATATTTATCAAATGAATCTTTGAAATATTTCTTTGATTGCTTGATCTATCTTTTCTTGTCTTTGATCAAATCTGGGCAACTGTTTCAATATTCTTTTGTTTACCATTAATGAATGTGACGTGTCAAGCTAAATTTAAACATCTTTCATGTGACACATTTAAGAAGAAATCCAATTAAAATGCATCAAAATGCTAAGATTTAGATGAAAATTAATTAAGCAACTTTGTTGAGGGTGGAGGGGAAGAAAATCAACCGTGTACACAGTCCTGCACTCTATTACACTCCCAAAAACAAAAATTAAACCAAACTATAGTGTGCTACTCAATGTCAGAAGAAAGCTACAACAGAGATGCTGAGCAAGAGCGAGAGGCATTTGTTAGAGAGAAACATATTTGATTTTAAAAATAGAAGAAAAGAAACATTTTCAAACATATTTCTCAGTTTTTCACGAGCAGGCCAAACGAAAAGTTGTGTAGAACGGATAGAGAAAATTTTTTTTAAATTTTCCACCTTAGGCAATACATATAGATTTTTATCATATGTGTATACTAGATATTTACTTGAAACTCCACGAAACGAAACATTTTAAACGACATTTTCCTCTAGTTAGAATCTTATTTTCCACGGCCTAGATATAGATATACAAATATAAGGTGGAATATATGTATAAGGCCCAACACGAATTCAGTTCTTGTTAAAAAAAAGTAAAAGTCAATCAAAAAATTGCGAAATCGGGGGGGAAAAAAACTCGCGTGTGCTATTGACTATATCGTATCGGTTCGGAGCGTATCGAATCGTATCGTAAGTTTTTCTTCTTCTCGTTTTTTTGTGTGTGTGTGTGGTGTGTATGTTTCATTTGTTCATTTTTCAAGAAGAAAAGTCGCATTAACTTGAACGTAAATAAAACGTATGTGCATCCAAAAGTAAACAAGAACAATAAACCGATTGCATACCAAGAAGAAATTTTCTTTGTTTCTATACACAAGAATGGGAAATACCGATTCGACACAGCCATCTGCAAATGAATTGCCATCGCAGTCGCAGCCCCAGACCCAGAACCAGAACGTCACAGACGATGACGAGCCCTGGTGGCATGAGATCGAACATGATAATCTGCTGCTAGAGCAATCAACATTACCCACTGCAACGACTGCCATGGAAAATAAGCAAATAAGTTCCATAGAAGAATCTCGAGAGAAATCTTCTTCAGTGACGCCCACGCCTACGCCTTCGTCGAGTCGACCGGTCGAAAAGACTTTTGAAGAGTTCCGTGAAGAACTGCGCCACAAACGTGAAGCACGTCAAACGGCTGTGCAGGATTTGCGTGATGAAATTCATCAATTAAGGAAACAATTATCAGCTGCCGAGAAGGAAAATCAACGTTTGCGCAAGGAGCAGGGCAAGGAGGATACCAAAGAATCAAGTCCAGCTAGTGAGGAAACCGATCCAGATGATGATAACCCCACGAGTCGTAGTCGTCATGCCAATATCGAGCTGGCCAATGCCCAATTGGCTCTCCAGCAGGCCAATGCTGATAATCTGACATTACGTGGCGAAGTAGATGTAGTGCAGCGTCAAGTGGGCACCCTCAAGGAGGTGATATCCTGTTGCAAGCAAATGCTAAGTGTCAAGGAAGAACAATGTGCCCAGGTTAGAGTTGACTCTTTCTTTTCTCCTTTGGATGGCTGTTAACATTCATTTAATTACAGCTCAAGATGAAACTACAGCAGATAGAGAACTCCTTCAGTGAACGGGAAATGAAAATAATGTCGAATAATCTGCGACAAGAATACGAACGTCAATTGGTTAATATACGGCAACTGCGTCAGCTCTATGAGGAACGCCAACGTGTGGCAGCTGCTGAATATGAAAACTTGCAGCGTCTCATATCGATTAAGAAAGATGAACTCGTAGCCGAACAAGAAAAGTAATTAAATTCTAACACCACACTGAAATTATAACTAATTAAAGTGGTTTACTTTTAGATCTAAAAGCTTTGAGGAACGTAATCAGGGCTTAATAAAGGAACTGGAAACTGCCAATGAGGAGTTGGCCAAGCTACGTGAAGAATGCTTTGAACACAAGTATGAGAAACGGACCCTCAAAGATCAAGTGGGAGCTGTAAATTTGGTAAGACTAATAAAATATTGACCTAGAGGTAGCAAAAATCAATTTAGTGACCCATTGCTTATGCATGATAATGAGGTTAGTTAAGGAATTTAAAACTTATCAATCAGTTCTATTCTATTTAATCTTACATTTTATTAAAAAAACCAAAGGTATATAATTGTGCTTACGCTTTAACCAGTTGCGAATCATAAGATAGTAAGGAAAAAATAAGAAATGATTCAGTTATAAATGTCAGTCACAAAACGTCTGTTGATAAAAGACAAATTCGGCATACTTAATTAATTCAGCGAATTTATTTATTTTCTTGAAATTCATTTGACACAAATGAAAGTCAGAAATTTAAATGAGATTTTTTCTACTTTTACCATTTGGGTATTGAGTTTATAACGACAATTCGTTTATTGTACAGAAATTAATTCTTTTATTATTTATTTACAGCTTTTTAGTCAACTGGTGATGGGCTTTAATGGTAAAAACAATTTGGATATTGATCGTCTAACCAAAATGCTTGAGGAAAATCGCCAGTTGCTCAATCAAATGACTCAAGCCGAGGGCAGTTGCAGCGATGGAGCCACACTGCCCAAATTGCTCTTTGAACTGGTCGAACAGGCAGCACAGTCGAATGAAGTTGACTTACCGCAGCAGGAGCAGGATAAAAGCCGCAGTACCACACCCACACCCACTCAAAGCTCAACCGAAACCGGCGAGGTTGGTGACATCACAGATAGTGTCAAGCTAGAGGCTTTAGGCGCCATTAGGAAGCCGAGGCGTAGAAGCTCCAACTCTGCTGTGGCTTCGTTAAAAGGCCATGAGCCCGAAATTATGGGAAAAGTTGCAACAGCCCAAGAAATCATTGGCAACTTGCCAAAAGTTTGGAAAGTGTTGATGGAGCTCTTGAGTCACCACAAAATTGAGCGCGTGCAGCTTGAAGAGCTACCATCTGGAACTGGGCGAACGGAAGCCGGAGCAGGAGCAGGAGCAACTGCAGCTGGAGGGAAAGCCAGTGAGCTAAGCGTCAGTAAGACCTATATCAAATTGAAGGTGAGTCCTGCTGTTCAAGTGCTGCGGACAATCGGGCTTGTTAGTTGTCGTATCCGGTTGCCTGATGAATTGCTGCCCAGACTCTGTCCATGCCGCCCCAGCAACTACTACTGTGTCTGCCTCTCTCTCTCTCTGTTCCTGTGTTTTGGCTTGGGCTGTTGCAAAGTTTTGCATTATTCACTTAAGCGCTTTATTTAGTAAAGTGCACGCCAAAGCAGGAGAAGCTTCATTATGGCTGACGTCCTGCAGAGCCTTGTTCTGTGTGGCATGGAGAGGGAGAGCTGAACCATTGGCTGGTGGTTCGACGCCAGTTGTAGTCTGCATAATTGAATTTATCGGTCAGTTGCCTGACACACAAAACATGTTCAATATTTTTAGACAAACGCCAAAAAGGAAGGCTGAGCAACTAACCCTAACTTTTGCTTTTCTTTTCAGGATCTTATATTGGAGAAAAAGTCTTTGGTTAAGGAAACCAATCGCTTGAAGACTCTCAACAGCCATCTGGACTATCGTCTGAATGAGCAGGAAAAACGTTTGAGTGCTGTTAGTTTGGAGTTGACTAAAACCTGGCATTTGGTAGGAAAAATGCAACGACAACATCGCCAATTGCATACTCAAGAGCAGATATTACGCTACCAACTGCAGCAGAAGCGTCGTTTGCTTAGTGAACTAAAGGACGAACTGGAGTACTGCAGGCGAAAGTGGGCGGTGGCACGGGCCAAAAATGATGAGAGTCAAGAGCAATGTGATGCGTGGCGACGTGAATTCGCTAGAAGGAAACTCGAGGATGCCAATCATTCGGCGGAGAGCGGTTATAGCGATTCGGGGCCACAATCTGATGAAGAACGTGAAACGTTAACCGTTGCTAATGTGCATGTGGATGAGGTGATGGCGGCCACTGTTGTTGAAGCTTCATCTTCATCCGCAGCCGTCAATTGTCGCCGCAAGCACCTAAGGGATCAATTTGAACATACACGCAGGATAAAACGCATGCAAAGTACATCGCCAGGACGACAAGCGGCTGCGGTTTCAACTGCTGCTTCTGATGAGAATGCTGAAGATATAGTTTTACGTTGGAATAGTGCACCACCGACTTGCGGTTGGCGGAAAGGTGTAGATGAACCGGATGACTATGACGACGACGACGACATCGACGATAATAATATGGATGGGAATGAAGCGGCTGCCGGTACATCATCATCTCGTGGCGCCATTCCCAAAATATTGCATACATCTCGCTCTCGACTACGCGGCCATGTAGATACCGCTGGATCATCGCCATCGTCATCATCTTCGGGCACGGCCAGCCGCATCCAAAAGCTGGAAGAGCAATGCAAATCCTTAATCCAACAGGTCTTGGAAACCTCTGATAATCGAGAGCGTTTGGAGATTCAGCTTTGCGATTTTCAAGATGAGATTTCACCCGCTCAACATGCAGTGCCACTGGATGAGTTCATTAATCGTAAGCGCTTGGAGAGAATGACCAGAGCCAGTTCAGCCCCAGCCTCGGGTTCATTAACACCCAGAGAGGAGGAGTATACCCGAAAGCGTTCCGAACGTCTGGGACGCCTAGAGGAAGAGTCTCGCCAATTAATATCGCGCATCATGAGGACCACAGACCGTGGCAATTACCTAAAAAAATCTCTTGATCGCCTAAGACGAGCACCAAGTCGTGAGGGAAGCTTTGAAAGTAACACTGAAGAGGAAGTCTCTCAGGGCAAATCGCCCCTAACCGCCGAAGAGGAGGCCTATACATCGCGACGAGCTGCAAGGCTTCAGCGTTTGGAACAGGAAAGTCAACAGCTTTTGTCTCAGCTCTCCAAGAACAATGAACGTGGTGAGAAGATTTCTAATAAACTGGACACTCTACACGAACGCCATGGAAACGAGCCCACAGAGCGAGAAAGAGCCAACAACTCGGCAAGCATCTCGCAGACAGTGGAGCAGCGTCTAGAAGATATTGAGCGAGTGTCGGCCAATCGGGCAGAGCGCTTGCGACTAATGGAAGCCCAGGGCAATGAGCTAATTGCTCGTCTCAGCCACACCTCAGAGCGGGGCACCACTTTAATTAATCGCATAGCCGAACGGGAGGCCAGCCGGCGGCAGGAAGCCGAATTGGTTGAACAAACTCAAGCCACTGAGGTGGCCACCAGTACAAGTTTGGCCAACAACATCGCCAGCAGCAGAATTGTGGGTGCAGAAGACGAAACCGAGGGGGGCTGCTTGTTGCGTTACAGTTACCACTACATCCAGTCAGTTGGCCATCCAGCAACAGTCTACCGGAGCCATACCCAAGAAACCGCCAACCAAATCGAATCTAGGTGACAATAAAAACAACAGCAAACCAATGGCTCATCTATGCGCTGCCACCCGACAAAATGATGCTGCGAGAAAGCGCACAACAAGTCAAGGCAACGAGAATTCCGAGAAGACTTCAGAGACCCTGGAGGACATGGTGCAGCGTCTGCGGGACTTACCCTTTCCGGAAACAGAAGAAAAGACTTCGGAGGATTCCAACGATAAGGAATAGCAATGAAATCTTTAATGTTCATTAGAACTACCGACTTTATATATATACCCATTCATTTACATATACTCGCTCATGAAAAACTATATCCAATGTATCTATTATGCCATTTAATGTGTTTCAATATCTATTAAAAATAAAGTGTTTAATCTAAAACAATATAGTTAAGGCTAAATACTTCTCAAATATCTGATAAAAGCTACTCTAAGAACGGCCTTAATTATCTTAACTGAACTGCATATAACCTCACGTACTCTTTATCCTTTTTGCGGTGTTTAAAAAAAAGAGCAAATTTCAAAGACGACATGTCAAGCTTTTTTCTTAACTTTCTTTTGAATTGATTCCTACACGCTGCACAATGGGTGATATATGAAATAAGAGACTGAAAATGTGAAGAAAGTAAACAAGTAAGTAAATTATTTATATTATTCTAAATAGTACAAAAACAAACTCACTGGAAAAGGGCATGAGTCCACATAAAGAAACAGGAATAATAATAAGAATAATAATAATAAGCTTTGACACAAGTTTTTACAAGGAAAGTTCTCCCCAGATAAAAACTGCATATTTGTAGACTTGATGTAAACAAAATTGATGAACAGATTTACATAGAAAAAAATATCTACACTCCCACCCCTTTCAACTTCTTTGGTGTCTATTTTGCATTTGTTTCAAAATAAATATCCTTTTGCAAGTTGTTTACCAACTAGTTATGTCAGAAGGTTAATATTAAGCCACTTACACCTTTAACATATTTTTTAGTCAACAAGGAGCAAAGTCGAACAAATTAGACATGAATAAAATTTAAGAAGCTTAGTAAAAATCCCTTACATTGTAAAGAGTTGATAGTTACGTTGTTTTCTACGAGTACCTTATTTTTTACGTTTTAAAAGATATAAAAAGAGATATTTGGTTGATTCGAAACAGTCATTCTTTGTTAGCAGACTTTTTCAATGGCTTTTCACAACTCAAAAAGTATAACTCAAAACGGAGTTTTGAGAGGCATTTACTAAATGGTAAATCGGCTTCATGCATTTTGACCTCTGAATTTTTTTTGGAGCATTTGGAATTCATTGAGTACCTACACTATTAAGCACTAATTAACATTTTACTCATACCTTAAGATGACTCAATCTTGTGAAAAAGTCTCGGATTTTATCCACAGTACACGGCCTAATTTATCCATCCATCTATATCCATTAATCAGCAAAAAAAAAAAAAAAAGAAGGAAAGTCGCAATATCTGTCCTAGTTCCTTAATACATTCTTCTACATACGCAAACAGAGGACACGAACTAGCATAGATTTCTGGTGGACTTATGTGCTCTCTTAGACACGCATGCAGCCATGACATTGTGTGGGGAGTGGGCTTGGTTAGAAGGATGAAGTTTACCAACGACTGAGACTGAGACTGGCAGTGACATGTGGAGATGAAGACAAGGACGTGGCCGTTGGGCGTCAATGGGCGTCGCTGCATTATCTTCTCATATGTATATATGTGTATGTGTATGCAAGTAAAAATGCAAGCGTCCGCTAACAAGTTGGCGGCATCGTCATCGTCATAGTCATCGTCATTCTCATCGTAGTACTTTATGCAAATGCCGCTTGTCCTCGACCTCATGTGGGGTTGCAATTTGGGTTTGGGTTGGGGTTGAGGTTGGGGTTTAAGGGTTGAAGATTTTGCAGTGAGGCATAAAAACAACATTGCCTCATATGCTTTTAAAAGCGTACAGAGATTGTACATTAACTTATCCGCCGTCTTTCGTTTTAACTGAAAAAGGGAAGTAGCTCTTCCTTTTAACCAATTATCGTGACGTTCATAGTGTTTGTTCTGTCTTCACAGTGGCTTAAGCTCTGTTAAAGTTCATTTTCATTCTGTTCAATTAGAGGGTAAGTTTTCCCCTTAACAGAAATGAACACTTCCAGTCGAGACTTACAACAGGTTCCAGGGGCAGCAACATGTCTGAGAACGTTAGCAGTAAAGGTATTCATTCTGTTTGCACTTTTACCCCAGCAACCCCTAGTAATTCAGTTCATTTTACAGTGTATAAGAGGGTTAAACTCATTGGCGCCATCTAGAGAGCCACTGCGTTTGGACTTACAATGAAAGCTTTGGATGTTTGTGAACCGAACTTTTGTCTTGTAATTAATGTGGGAGTTTTGTTACGCCCACCCCAACAACCAAATGAACAAGAAGACTATGAGGAAGATGCAGAAGAACACAGAAGGCTCAAGATTAAATTTTGTATACAAATTGTTGCACCCCGTTAACTGGTCTTGAAGATCTGGCCAAAAGAGCGACAGCAAGAGCAACTGGAAACGTCAAATTAATAACCTGCCGGACGTACCACAAGCTGTGAAAAAGCAATCTTTTTCTGCATGCCAGCCAGCCCGAGTGTTTCCCAAATTGTAAGTCCCTAGAAAGAAAGAGAGGAACAAGAGACGAGTCCTGCCTTCCATCTTCCTACCAAAAAAGCAAAAAAGAAAAAAAGATTTATGCAGTTCGCGCGGCTGCTTGAGTAGAAGAAGCGCCGTCCTCAACCGTTGTCCATCGCCCATCGACTGAAATACGAAGAGTAATCTAATTTATTAAAAGTGCAGCCTCCGGCTTGAAGGGATTCCAAGTCTCGTTTGGGTTTTGATTTACGCTGAAATAAATTAAAATATCATAAAAAGGAAATTAAAAATTCACTCACAAAGCACACAAGCGAACCGAACCGTACTGAACCGAACTGAGGACCAGGTTCATCTCATCTGTGGCGCGGAGGCCCTAAGGGCCCAGTCATTGGCACTCGGCTTGGGGGGCTCTTAGCTAATTTTTAAACAAGTAAAAATACAAATAAATATTTTAATGTGTGATTTACGACAATGACTCCCATAGGGGGTCGATTTTTTGTTTGGCCTGGTGGCGCTCTTCTTCTCTGCATTAAAATTGGATTTGTGCGCTTCTGGAAGAGATCTTCACCGATCCACAGAATGCAAGTGAACAGAGCGAAGCGAAGTGGTCGGTTGGCTGGTCGGTTGGACAACAATAAAATACAATTTAAGCGCCTCTAATGAACTGCAAGTGTGAGTGTGAGTATATTCATGAAAATGGGTGAGAATGAACAGAGAAAAGAAACAACAATAATAATTTTTAAATGAAATCATTTTATGATGATGGAAATTAGGTTCTGGAAAAATTACAAAATTAATATTCAAAGCAATCTTAAATTATGAGCCTAAGACTTAAATTTCAAATAGTTTATGTTTAGAGAGATGGCCCATAAAGAAATGTAGTTAAATTTTCTTCATTTTTTATTTTGTGATACAATAAAAAAAAAAACAAAAATCTCTAACGATTCGATTTGAAAGCAATTAATTAAAGATTTAAACGATCGCAAAACGTAAAGAGAGATTTTGCATACTCAAGAGAGAGAGAGAGAGAGATAGAGAGAGATAAAAACGCATACTACTTCATATGGCATAGATCATAAAAAAAATACAGGTATATCAAGCGAAACCGAAACATGAAAATTGCCTGCAATTAATTAAAAAGCCATTGACATTCATAAAAAGTAAATTGTGGCAACAGCAACGAAACGAAACCCAACGGCAACAGGTAACAGGTAAGAGGTAAGAACCAGACGGCCCAGTCAGCGGAAGCAAATATAATGCCCGGGTATTATAAAATTCATCAACAATTTTACAGAACACCTTCTGCTGGCAAGTACACGATGAGATGAGTATTTATTAACAGCTTGAAAACCATCGCGATTCAACGATCGATCGATGCCAAAAAAAAAAAAAACACTAAAAGGGGAGGCAAAGAAAAAAAGGCAGAAAACACACCTGCCAAGGTAGCCAGACTTACAAGGCTCGACATGATGAGAGATGGCAGCGTGAAAATGAACACTATAGTCATTGTTTCCGTGTTTTGGCTATAGCCATTTTCAATTTGCTAGTCCGACTCCTAATTTATGCAAAAGGCTTATCACGCTGCCACCTCTAGCGAAAGCTATGAATAAAACCCGATCGATCGGTCGATCGAGGATGATGATGATGCTGCCTGCCAGAATGCCGCTTAACGAGCGCGAAAATAATGCGCGAAATGTAGAGCAGAAGCATCACAGTCACGCCACTCCAGAGTCACAGAGAGAGAGAAAGAGAGAGTCACCCATCAACATCCCAACGGTGGCGACTGACAGAATTATAATCAATTAGTGTTGCGACCGCGTGAGCGCATAAAATTATACATCCCCATCCTTTGATAACTTTACCCCGAGAGATTGGGCCCTCTTGGCCTCTTTGTGTTCCTCCACCTTGGGATCCGTGTAACGCGTAGTGCAATTTAGTTTAAATTAAAATAAATTCAATTACGAAAACATGAAAATCCATTACGCAAATTATTGTCATTAAATGTGCAATTTGGCGAGGAGCGTTTATGAAATTTTTTGATTAAATTTCTGACGCTTCGATGGCAACAGAAACAACTAAACAACACAACCGGGAATGAGAAAACAGCAAAAGAAAAACAAAAGACTTAGGCAACGAACTTGCAACATGCACATGCCAACACAGTGGATGAGAGTAACTAATTAATTAATTATAATCCAAGCGATTAGCATAGACTCCGACTTGGCTTTCATCGTGTCTCACACAGCTAACACACATACACACACACTCTAACTGGCATTGCCTTTCATTCATAGATCTCTCGAGTTTCAAGTCACACGAACTGGATAGCAAAAAAAAAAAAAAAAAAAAAAATACAAAACAACAAAAACTGGTTATAAAATGTTAAACGATTCGATAGATAAGATATATGATCAGCTGCTTAGATACGATGGGAACACGTTGCCGAGTGTCGCACTTAATTTGTTTAATTTCCTTGACGTTCCTTCTTATCGCAATTTACGAGGTTCGCAGAGAAAGGAAACACTGAATTAGAAAATAAATTAACTGAAATTTCACATAGAAGACCAAAAAAGAGAATCAAACTCAAATAAATGGCAAATAACATTTAACTACACATTTATCACGTTTATCGAACAAATTTAAGACCTGACTTAGCCCAAAAATAAATAATAATAAAACGAATCCTCAGTAAACTAAATGATGTATTAAATGTATGCTGAGAAAGTAAATAATTGAACTCTCTCAACCTCTCTTAGTGGTATCTTTTGAATTTAAAATAAAATATTTTTTATCTGAATTCCATGAATTAAATTGAATTGATTAGAAAACGATTCGTTATACTTAAATTTCGATTACATTGAAGACAGTTTAAAAAAAACGTAATCTAAGTAGGAAAAATTTATCATGGCGTTTTCTATAGATAGGATATTCAATTTGTTAACAGATTGGTATTTTTGGAAGGTTTAAGAATATTTAAATTTCTAAATAGTTTTCATTTTGTTGTTATTGCTGATTATGAACTCCGTTTTCTAAAAGTTAATGAACCGTTTTAGTTCAAATGTGGATACTTTTTCCTTGCAAAGAATATTTATTATTCATTTAAAATTAAAATTACTATACATTACACTTAAATTTGATTTAATAAATAACTCTTGAGATCCAAAGTCTGGACAATCAGTATTTGGACCTTAAATTTTCAATTTACTAAACGTTGCCAAAGAACTTTGAAATATACAAAACTATTTGTCTTAGTCACTGTTGTTCCTGGTTTTCTTCTTTTTTTTTTTTTGATTTTGTTCTTTTTTTTTTTCATTGCCTTACTAAATGATGCCTTTTTGCCAGCTGCAGTTACGAAAATTGCTAGACCAAACAAAAACCAAACTACTTAGCCGCACACTCGCCACAGTAATTGAAAATCGATAATCTTTTTGAACCAGTTGTTGTTGCTCGGTTGCTCTGTGGCTTGACCATAGTCCAAGAGATCTGGCAGCCAAGTTGTCAGTCTTCTTAGCCAAACAACCGCAGAAAAAAATGTTGAACCGCAAATCGTCTGTAAATTGCAACCGCAGCTAACAGAGCATGAGGAGGTGGATGAGGATGGTGATGGCCAACAAAGAGGAGTCCATGATCAAGTCCTCTCTCTCTCTCTCTTACTCTCTTTCTCCGTGTTTCTGCCTCTATCTTTAGTTGAGACATGGAGTAGGGGGCAATTGCGATTGATTTTAGCACGCTTAATGGTTATTGGTTTAGCTATGGCTATCGAGCGAAAGAGATAGACATTCACTGTGGACTCTTTGGCTGTGGCTTGTTGCCAGTTCGGGCACTGGCACTGGCACTGGTAATAATCCTCCATTTATTCAACAACTGCCACACCATAAATTACAAATAATTCGATTTACACAAGATTTTCACTCTTAATGGTCGCAAAATGGGCCTCGGCCGTGAAAATAATGATGAAAACAAACAAAACTTAATAAGATTTTGTGTGTATCGGGTAATTGCGAAATTGTGATTGAATATTATTCTCGCAAAAATCAACAAGATCAACAAAAATGGAATTAAACCAAAAAGCGAAATAAAAGGAAAAAGCAGTTGATAAAAACTCAAAGAGCCGAACCCTGAAACCAAAAAAAAAAAACAAAAACAAGGAATTGACATTTTGCAATTTTTAGGCCACATTAAGTTATTAAGTTGGAACCTTTTGGTCTGTCACATAAATTCTTCAAATGTTTGCTTAAATGGTAAATTAGCAGCCAGACTTGTTGCTCTTTTTTCGGCATATTTGCACGCCTGAAAATGTCAACGAAAGTATCTCAATTCCTTGTTTTAGATACACATTGACAAAATGTCAAACAAAAAGAGTACAAAGTTTTTGCTTTGAATGTGGGAAAGATTTCAAAAATAGGCTCATGTTTATTAGTCGGAAAGAGTAATAGAACCTTAATAATCTGATAATGAATGAACTTTTTAGAGTATAAAGTTAGAAAAGATACATATTTATATCAATAAATAAGAAGAATCCACAAAGAAGAATATTATTTGTTAAAAAATTGTTTTTGTTAAGAATTTGAATTTACTCTATTGTTAAAAAATTTTCATCACATCTATTGAAAAATTGGCTCAAAAAATTCAAAGTTTAACCTTTCAAATTTGTTTTAAAATGATAATACATTTTTTAACATTACAATTTAACATATAATTTAATTTGAAATATATCTACAGATTAGGGTGGTATAAAGTGCATGGAACTAAAATCGGATTTGACTAAGATTGACTAAGAAGTGCTAGATATCCTAGGCCGTGCTGCTAGAAATAAATTTGTTTATGTTTTGCGACTTTTAGCGAACATTCTTGCAAATAAAAAAGATTATTTTAATCAAATTTTTAACCACAAATTTAATAATACTCTAAAAAGACTAAAGGCTTATGTATTTTACATTAGCTTATCAGCGCGGCATAGTAATTAACTTTACTTTCTTAGTGAAAATATTTAAAGCCTATTTTGGTGGAAGATTTTTCGAAAAATAAATTAACCTATTAGTTACTTAGTTTTGCTTTCAGTAAAGATAGTTCGAGCTAAATATCATTTAAAATACAATGCAGTTTTTTGTATTGAAGATGGAAACCCTTAATAAATTTTTATTTTGATATGGAAAATTATTTGGAATGCATTTTAAAGCAGCTTATTAGATATCAAAATAAGACAAATATGAAAGATTTTTAGAATGCGTTTTGCAATTTTAAAAAGAATAATCTGATTTAACTGACATTTCCATTGCAATTGAAAAATCTTACTTTATCCAAAAATTTACCTCAATTGATTAATTCGTCTTAATTTAGACCGTTTGAGTCTAGTTTTAAAGAAATATATTTGAACGAACTTTGAAAACTTTTTAGCTAAAGATTTAAATAAAAAAAACATAAATTTGATATGAAATTATTTTGATTTTGAGAATTTCAGTCATTTTTTAACAAAATTTTGATTTGATTTCGGTTTAAGTTGTTTGTTAGTTTTCGTTTGGCCCGTATCAAGATATAAATCATGTAAATAAGCCAATGATTTTGTTGAGTGTACTCTCAAGCAGCTGCTGCTGGTTTTTTGGCGTCCTATTTAATTTTCACGTACACATAAATTTACAAATATTTTTTTAAATATGTTATTCTTGCTTGACAGATTTTACGCAATGTTTTCGCCATGTCGAAAACTCTCTCTCTTGCCTTGCATATTTATAGTTCTATCTCTTTTGCTCTATTGGACGGCTTTCGAATGCCATAAATTCTTGCTTGTTGGCAATTTTAATTTGCTGCAAGCTGAAATTATAAATTGCATTTCGATTCAAGTTAATTAGTGGGCAATTAGCGCGGCAACTGCTCTCTATAAGTGCGCGCCATCTAGCGGCACGTCTTGGCATTCAATGCGATTCTCCACTCCAGTCGGCGGCCTCAATTTGAAGATCTCTTGTAGCTTATTTCTCTTGAGATCTTAAACGGCTGATTAGCCTAATCTAATCTTACACGCTAAACACCTACACGAAAACTCATTAACTGTGTAGGTTCCCCTTCTCCTCCTACTCCGCCTTCTTCTATATATATGCTAATGCCCAAAACTCATGGAGATGCCCAAAAAAAAAAAACCAAAGATTTGGGATCTAACATATGTAGATGGATAACTTAAGGAGGCGTAGATAATGTCTCGGTTAGAGTTTTTTATGTTTATTTAATTAGCGCATATATAATTCGAATTATGAATTCTATTCACTGACCCAAAGACTATAAAATTATGGTATATAAAGTATATATGTAGTAAGGGTAAAGAAAATGAAATCGTTTAAGGGCAACTTGTAGGTAAAACGATTGCTGTTAGGCAATAATTACTTTTATCTGATTCGATTTTTGAGTGGGCTCCATATGTTTGGGTTTCGTAAACAAAACAAAAAATATGTTTAATTAAAAGTTTAATTCAAACTTAAATGTTTAAGAAATTAAGACAGAAATGCCAATAACTACCATTCTTTGATGTGGGTATAAAATTGATTTATTTTAAATTTGCATTAATATTAACTTAGTTTCTTATCTAGCAATTTTTTAAATCTTTCGTTAATATGAAAGATTTATTATAAATTTATTAAAATTTTTTAAAATATGAAAGCACATTTAATGTACATTAATTGAGCAGTTATAAGTGAATAGAAGGTTGTAATCAGAGAGTAGTAAATAAAACAAAGATAACCTTTATCGACTATTCTCCTTTTTTAAGATAAAAATCAAAATGAGCTACAGTTTCTATGTTAATTTGTTGATTAATTATAATTTATTAATAGGATCTTTGTTAATTTTTTAAACTAAATGTAAAATTTATTATAGAAATTGACATCTTCTAGAAAAAGTTTTTTTTATAGTTTTTTTCCTAGTACACGTCCCTCGTTAGCTGAAAGTACTTGGGCTCGGTGTCTAAGATGTCAGATTCAACGTTATTTATAAGAGATTTTCTTAAAATACATTGTCTTCGTATTAAGACAAATTAATTATTAATTATTGATAGATTTAGAAAAAAGTAAATTCGAAATTGTGTAAGGTAAGCCTAATCCGTGTTGGGCTATGAAGTATAGTGTATTTTGTCGACATATAGGAAACTACATAAAAAACAAATGTAATGAAATCACTTTCAAATTTATATATACAAATTCTTGTTGGGGTATCTTGAACGACTTTTTCTCCTACAAAGAAGAGAGCAAAATATAAATTTGAAAAAGGAGAAATATGTAAAGGAGAAAAAAATATCAAATGGAATAAAGTTAAGGAAGGAATCGGAAGACTATCTTTCAGAGGTGATGTATGATTAATCTCATTAAGGTTTATTTTTTCTAAAATTTCTGCACAATTTTTTGGTTATAAAAACATTTTTTAGAGAGGGTTTTAAGTCCATATTCCTTGTAAAAACATTCTGAGAGTTCCTTTAACTAACTCTTTAAACTAGTTGTATGTAGCTTAGTGTAATGCGAAATCAATAACTCTATGAAAATACGTCATAAAGTTGCCAATTAACATCCTACATCAATGACTTGTTATATATTATTCAAATTGGATTTGGTTAATAGAAATTTGATTGAAAAATTTAAATAAAATAAGTTTATATTTAAAGAAGCCTTTATAAGAAACTTGTTTATTGTTTCACTCTTTGTTAAAGTTTGTTACAGAATCCATAAAAATTAAATAATATTCCACGGTGTCCCATATGAGCTTAACATAGATACCTTTATTTTATTTTATGTTAACAATCAAAAGAAACTGGTTTCAATACGAGTTCCAAATTGTTATTTAATGGAGTTATATATACACATATATTGTAAGTTAAAAAATGTATAAGTAAATAATTTGATTTCAATTTTCAGCGATGAAGCCAGTGAAAAGTTGCCATGCCAGTCGAAAGGAAATAACAATTAAATTTTCGTTTTATTTTTTATGCTTTACAAGTTTGTATCTTTTGACATAAATTCATGTACCCAGACACAACACACACACTGTCGCACACACACACACGCTATGCGAACACTCTTTGTGCTTCTTTGTGGCAGGAAATCTTGGCATCCATTTGGCTGCATTGCGTGATGCGTGGTCGGAATGGTTGTGCCTCGTGCTAAGTTGTTGCTGCTGCTGTTCTGGCTACCAATTGCAGAAAGCGAGTGCAAGTTCTGACTCCGTGTCTACCTTCTACTGACATGTCGATAAGGATCAATGTTTAGCTGGGCTACGTTTTAATATTGTCTCTCTGGGAAAAGGCACACGTTGCCATGATTCGGGGCGTTGCCTGAAACATAACCCGGCACTTTAGATAGGATGATGATTCGAGCTGCTTGTACTACATATATAAACTCTCTTTTTTCTGAATCTCTCGTACTTTACAAGTTGTAAGTTGCTTTTGTCTTCAATGACTCATTTTTATTTCATATACAAATATGCACTTTATATAGCTTTCCTTGTTCCTTGTCAGTTATGTGTGTGTGTGTGTGTGTGTGTGTGTGTGTGTGTGTGTGTGAATGTGGTTTTTTGGAGTCTTCGAGTGCTTTGACTTCTGCTTGTCAATGGACGACGTCTTTGATAACTAATTGCGGCGGCGCCAAATGTTTCTCATTTCCTTTTCAATACATTCATTCGCTTCTGTCGGTTGTTTCTCTTTGTGTCTCACATTCGTATGTGAATAATAAAAATCACATCATTGTATCGTTCCATAAGTGTATGGGGCTTATAAGGGCCTAGTTCCAAAACCAAACAGGTGCATTTCATCACTCTCTTTTTCTCTGTCTCTCTCTCTATAGTGAGACATTCTCATTGTTCACAAAACAAGTTCAATTCGAAAACGAATTTTCCAGCAAAATTGATCAACTCAACTGGATATTGAATTAATTTATGCAGTTTTACCGCACACTGAATAAATCATTTGAACTGAAATCAAAGCAAAAACCAAAAAAATAAATTTATTCATTTTACAAAAACCACAAATTTGGCCAATTAAAGAGTGAAGTGATCAAGCAACAAGTTGAAGGCAAATCGAATTTTTTTTTGTATAATTTGATAGAGATTTAATTGAACAAAACTATCAAATTGGTTCTAAAACTGTCATTTCAATCTAAGACATATTCCATTACAAAGTATACAAATGTCGAACTTTTAATGTTCATGTCATTGGCCCAAAGAATTGAGTACCTACCAATAAATTTAGTTAGTTAAATTTAAAGTTAAATTTTTAATACTTTTGGTTAATTAACTCCCTGATATTAAAGCAGGGGGCTAACTTTTGGTAGAAGTTAAAAATATTCAAATTTTCTTGCCAACTGACCCAATTTCAAAATTTTCTGCAAATCTCTTTTACATAGCTTTATAAGGAAATGCGATGTTTAATAAATTTCTGCATGGTTTTATTCAAATGGAATGACATTGAGTGAGTGAAAAACACACAATGAATGAATGTGTATGAGTAGTAATATATGTCAATATTCATTGAAAGCATATTGAATGAGATTGAATAGTGCGAAAAATAATGAAAGAGAATGTTGGTAAAGCGAAAAACTTGAATTTGATTTTATTTTTATGTTTTTTGTAAGGACAGTATATGTCAACCATAATCGCATCCATTATCCCCGACGGAACTAGCTTTCAGTATTGCTTCATCGGGGGGAATAAGCCGGGGCTCGAATTAGAGAGCAACAGAATTTAGTATGTCGTCACTGAGTCACCGACTAGGTTTAGGACAATATTCATGTATATGTATCTTATTATATAATTTTACATGTTTATGGGTATTGGGAAAATCCGATTGGATATTTTCCACCTAGACTCGCACTTTTATTTCATCCAAATCTAAGCATGAATAAAGCACTATGCACTTTGGAATTGGAAGTTATTGAGAATTTCCTTTGAGGTCAATTAATTAATAGATTTATAGAGCTTTTACTATATTAAATTTGAATTCATTCAGTGTATTAGCTAGATTAAAATGAACATGTTTATGTTTGTATTAACTTTAATTTACAAGTTTGTTGCCTAAGTCTTTCGTTTTTCTGCAAGGAATTTGTTGGTTTTTGTTTACGCTCATGGGTTCACAAGAACCGAATTGAATTCTTTGGAATTTTCATTTACATTTTTGCGGTTTTTCATTTAGAAAATTCCTTCCATTTTTGTTATCAAGTTTCCGTTTTTTGTTTTCTGTTTTTCGTAGTTGTTTTTCATTTGTTGCCAAGTTTAATCAAAGTGGCGCTAATTAGTTTGAGTCGTTTGGATAATTGCAAATTAAACGCAAAGTTAATTGCACCGACACACGAAACACACATATACATATACAAATATACACATGCAATTACACACATACACACAAACACAAATACAAATAAATGCGCCTGCATTTTGCCGGGCAACTAAAATTTAAAATCTGGCTAGTTGTTCATGTTTCTTGCGGTTGCAGTTTGCTACTCATGAAATGTAATTAAATTTGTGTTGAAGTTAAATTGAATTAAATAACACTTTAATCGTTTTTAGTTCGCTTTTTTTTTGTATTTTTTTTTGCAAAAACCTTTTTTTGTGTTCACAAATAAAATGCATTTCATTAAGAATTCTACAAAAAGGCTAAGAGAGAGAGAAAAAAAAACTAATCACAAATCAAATCGTACAGGTCAAGTAATTAAAATGCAGCCTTTTAATGTCAGCGTTAATTAGTCGCCTTAATTAATGATTATTAATATGGTTATTGGCCCCGAAGGTGGGTCCTCCCCTTTCATTCTACCTCATCCAATATACCTTCATATAAAAAGCTTGATTTGATTATTATGCAAATTAATTGTTTTGGCGTCTTTCTGCTTCTTCTGCTTCATGTTCATCTTGCTTGTCTTTGACGAACTGGAACTCATTGAAATGCATAAAATGTACAAGAGCATATGTGGTTAAAAGAGCGAAAGACTATGAGGAGGTGGAGGTGGGGAAGGCGGAGTTTACCTTCAGTTATCTTTCTGTTAAACATGATTATCACAGTTTCCACCTCATCACAATTACCATTGACTGCATTGCGAGGCGGTTCCATCCTTATTATTCACTTTTTTTTTGTTGGTTTGTGTTTTTTTTTGTGCCTTTTGTGTTCTTTCCTCTTTATTTTTCATTCGTGTGTGCGTGAAATCGGTAAAAAATGTCTAAAAAATCTGGTAATCGAATTAAGCAACTTCGTGTTTTATAAATGTTATCATAAATATTCCATTTTATTAATTACCGCGCATAATTCAAAGCACCAGCCACAACGACAACAACAACCACCACAACTCTACAATAATCGAAAAAGCAAGAGCAAAAGAGAGAAATCGCCAAGCGGCGGCAATTTTTTTTTGGTATTTTTCTGTCTTTTTTTTGGAAGTTTGTTTTTCGATCGTGGAAGTTTGCTGGCTTGGTCGAACGAACGTTCATTTGGTTGGTCATTCTCATTAACATACTTAATTTGTTTCTAATTTATTCATAAATTTATATTTGTAGCACCCTCCCTGATAGCTGTTGTTGTTTTTGATCAGCCATCTCTCCAGACCCAAAACGCACTGATTTATGGCCAAACGACTGATTAATGGCAGCTGGACTTCACTTTGTTGTATTTGTTTTTGTGTTCGATATGATGCGGTCGAACTGGCTGTGAATCAGTTTTCGGATTTGTTAGCGCTTCCTCTTAAGTAGGTGTTGTTACGCACATTAGGCTCGGCCGAAGAGACATCGACCAGGCTTAGTTGTAATTTGTGAGAATTATAAAAGGAAAACCGATCTCTAAATCAGAAGGGAATGTATGCGACATCTTACAAGTTATTATAATAATGTTTTATTACAGATTTAACAACGGCTTTTGTACTTAAGTGACATTTTGTATTGATTTAATGATTCATTTTTGAATGGAGCATAAAAAAATAACTTTCCATTTAATATTCCATTTCCATTTTAGCTAATTTTCGCATACAAAATGTTTGAATTTTGGCAGTAAATTTATTAGATTTAAGCCAATAAAATTATAAGAAATATTTCAGTTTTAGTTTTGTCGGTTCATTATGTTTGAAAGAGTTGTATGCTTTGCATTAATACAAAAGTTTTTAGCCATGAAACATTTCAATAACTGAAATAGGTTAATATATTTGAAACCCGATGTAAATGACAAGTTTTTAAAGAGTCAAACAGTCTTCAATACATTCAATATTCTGGATTATACATTTCTAGATTCATTTCCCATCGATTTTCAAGATTCTAGTCTGTCCTGTTTTCCTTTTAATACGTGAATTTATTTGGACTTTCCGTGATAAATACATTACATCAAATCAAATAACTTATTAGCTTAATTCTACACTGATCAAGCAATGAATTTGCACTCCAATTTGTTTTTGTGTATTTTATTTTTAGCTAGCTAACCACATCGTTGCCATGGCCATTTTGACGCAACAGCTCCAATTTCAGTTCATGTTCTCGTGCCTTCAGGCGAAGGGCAGCTATAGATGAAGTGCGTCGATCCTCGGGCGGTGTAACAGATCGTGCTGGCGCTGGATGCGGCGGCAATGCTGTTGGCGGTGGCGGCAACTGTCGCTGCGGTGAATGGGCCAGGGTCAGTGCCACGGGAGCAGTTTGTGTGGGTGAACCGCAAGGAGCCTGATGTGTAAGTGATATACCGACCAGTTGCTGGGGGGATAACTGTGAGGCCGGGGCAACTGAGGGTGGCGGTTGCGGTGCCTGTACTACCCCGGACACAGGTGAAGTTGGGGGCGATGCCAGCAAATGATTGGGCGAGTGCAAGTCTGGGGAACCGACTAGCATTGGCGGTTTGCCTACCAAACCAATTGGCGGTGCTCGAGGAACTGCGCCCATGTTGGCCAAAAGCGATTGAAAGGAGCTCGAGGGGGAGTACATTCCGGCCATGCCTGGTGGTAGCATATGTGGTGGAGCCCTGGCAAATTGAGAGAAGAGTTAAGTTATTTCTAGAATTTATATTCGTTAAGTCATTTATATGTATATATATTTTCCATTAGTGGAGATTCTAAATCTAATCTTTGTTTTTATTAAATCTAATATGTTGTTCTTTCAGTTGGTATACCAAACAAATCTTGAAGGCGTTTATTTGTGTTCTGATTCTAATATAGATAAGTAAGACTATTTTCCTGCAGATCAAATGTGGCCAAAAAATAAAGAAATGTTCGAGTTCAATTAATTACTAACCAATTTTTGAAATTATTTAGACGTTTACTTAAAACCAATGTATTAAGAATCTATTTAAATTATTTGGCTTACTAACGATTCTCTAAAGATCACACAGTTTAGTTAATTGTACAGTCAAATGACTTTATCTATGGCATATAACTTTGTCAGTTTTGTAATTAATATTAATAGAATTATTTCAATTAAAAGAAAATTATTTTAAATGCCATATGTCTTACCTTTGGAACTGATTGAAGTAACCGGATGGTATCATTGGCGCCGCCGACAAGTGAGGATAGCGAAATGCAGCCAAATTTGCTGGAGCATCGAATGGCTTGCGCAGTTGGAAACCCAAATGGGTGAAGGGATTGGGCGGTAGGGCGGCACCGACCACTGTTTGCATGCTGGCGGCGCCGCTGGGCAGGTATGGATTATATGGATGTGACTGGGGTCCAACCTTCTCCTGTTTACGCCACTTGGCGCGACGATTTTGAAACCAAACCTGGTCAGATCAACAAAAAAGAGAAGAGAAGAGTGGATGGCATGAGTTATGTGTGGCTGGCAGGCTACTGTGTGTAGTTTGTAGTATATTCCCATTTCTTTGGCAGGAAGAGGGATATCCAATTAATGGGCGTTGTTATTGAAAACGCCCATTTAATTAGTTTTTAACATAACAATCTTCAGAACGGTGGCTGATTGCAGTTGGACTCTCGTCTTTCAGAGGCAGAAGAAGGGGTCCAGAGACCAATTGCAATTACAGCTAAAAATTTATGTAAACAAATAATGTTGTTTAGCATGATCGCCAAGTAATTAAAAACAATACCAGACCGAAATAAAAACTACATAAAATCGAAATTGTAATGACTGGCAGAAAAAAAAAGTAACCATTTGATATTGGTATCTCTCTCTCTCTCTTTTTGATTTCATTAGGAACGACATGCTCCATTATTTTTCAATTTTCAACATTGTTAGCTACACGTCAGCCATGCGAACTAAAGTTTTGAAGTGTTGACCAAATCCGACCAAGCAACAATCAACCGCAACTCAAGGGACCTACCTGAATGCGCGCCTCAGTTAATCCAATTTTCATAGCCAGTTCTTCTCTGCAAAGAAAAATGTTTATGATTAGTTGCTTAGCTTTAAATAAAGATAATCGCCACTATAGATACTTTAATAGAAAGGCGATAGTCGTCGATATCATTGCGTTCATTTAATATTTTATTATAGAGAGAGCAAAAAATTTACCAAAATTCAAAATAAGACAAATTAGTAGATATTTCCGCATCATTTGAATCAGTAAATCATTGATAGTTCAAACTAACATAAATAATCATCAGCTACCAAATGAAGGTTAATTGAATTTCAAAACCAATTCGCTAAACTTATTCTTAGAAGAGATTATGCACTAAAAGTAGTAGATACTAAAAAGACAACCTTCTGTTATTTTTATCTTAAGTACATTTAGTGAGGCCATAACCAAAAGTAACTTACTTTTCGTCTAGCTAACTAAGTGGGGCTTAAACTGTAGTTTAAAAACTAGATTTTAGGTTGTTTAACTAAACTCAAATAAGGCATGCTCTTTAATCTTCATATGGCAATTTCTCTGATTTTCGTGCCCTTTTTTTGATTCGACAAAAAAGTGAAAACAAAATAACATTTCTTTCAAATGTTTACAAATTCGAAGATAAAAGTGAAACGTTTTTAAAGTCTTTTAGAGGTCCAAACATTAAAGAAAAAGAGTAAAAGGCTATTATAATAGTTTTTGAAATTGCTGAAATTAGTTGAATTCTTAGAGAATCCCATTTAAAATATAATACAACTTCAGGTATTAGAATTTTTCAAATTTACTGAGAGATCTTTGTGATTGATTGATATATATTGCAAAATATAATAGCAGAAAGTGTCCTTAAAGTTAATAAATATATCATTGGAGAGATAATTTAGTCTGCTTTTTTTATGCAGTAACAATAAAATAGCTCTTCAACACAACTTAGAGTTGTGGAATGCCATCAAAGTCAAAAAAATAAAAGAAACAATTTGATTTCAAGTTTTTTAAACTATCTATACATTGAAAGATAGAACTATCTATCCAAGACAAGGTGCTTTTATGTTTTATAAGTAAAGACCTGCGTAAGAACTGATTGCAGATTTGACATCACCAAGTTCAAATTAGTAAACAAAATTTAAAAATCTCGATGAAAGAGCGAAAAAGACCGATTTGATTGTCCTTTGAAATCGTTTACTCAAATAGATAAACGATCTGCTTATTAAATTTTGCTAAGTTCTCATTCTGTGAAAAGAAACTTGACGAACTTGCCAATATTTGGTATGTAATCTTGGAATATACAAAAATTTTCATTATCTTTTGCAAGTTTTTGATGGTTTAAATGATATATTAAAATTTAATTATGTAAAAACGAATATGAATATTTGAGTAAACTAAACTTGGAATACACTCCTCTGGCATTTAAAATTCCTCTATAAGAGATACAAGTCACGATTGATTTATTTGTTTAACTAACTATTTAATAGTCATTTGAACTTGTTAGTGAGGAATGAAAGACTTATTTGAAAGTTAGTTAGTGCAAGTGCTGAGGCATTTTTCAATTAAAGCTTTATATTGACTTTTAACTTATGGCTTTTCTATCGGAACGTTTCCAATCTTTTAACTACTTGGCCTGGCCCACTCAACTTATCGAAAACGCATATAAATGTTGCTCCAAATCTGATGCGACACTCTGTGGGGGGGCCCTTTAGGTAGGGCATTGAAATTATCACCTGGTTTAAAACATTTTCCATATTTGCCTCATAAAAAGAGCATAAAACTCTTTTCAGGCTTTTGTCTGGAGCAATTTATGCAAATTTCAGAAAACAAACAGAAAAAAAAGAAATATTTCTCTGGTGTTATATATTATCTTATTTTTTGTTCTTTGCTTTTTTTTTACTTTCTTGTTGTTTTGTGTCATATTATTCTCACTCACTCTTGGCTCACCTCGTAAACACATCGGGGTAATGGGTGCGTGAGAAGGCCTTCTCAAGCTCCTCCAGCTGAAAGCTGGTGAAGGTGGTCCGATAGCGTCGCTGCTTCCGCTTCGGCGCATACTCATCGGTATCGCAATCGCTGTTGGCATCCGAAATGGGACTGTTGGTACCGCCGCTGGCGCCGCTGGGCGCCGTTACCGCCGAACCTACCCCGGAGGCTGTGGCCGACAGCACGACAGCATCTGGGTGTGCTAATTTAGCTTCTTGCGGTAATTCCTCCAGCTTGACCTCCTCCGATATGCCCATAATCCAACCAGAGTGGGCACTATCTGTCGGGCAGCTAAAGCGTATGGGTGAGGAAAAGAGAAAAAAGATGAGAAACGAATAGTGAGTCAGTGGTTAGTTTCGCATTAGAAGCTCGTAATTTAATAAATGCTAAACATGCAATTATCGTGTGCACTTTATTATTATTATGCCAATTTCTATAATTTGCCACATACAGCCATGACCAAACAAATTGAGTCGGGACTGGTTAAGGTTAGCTGCTGCGGTTCAACTTCTAGCCGTTTAGACACTAACCGCTTGGCTTAACACTTCCATCACATTCATATCCATGAATGTGTAATGTAGAAGAAATATGATAATGATAGTTATTGTAAGAAAGAATAGTGACCGTGTTTTTATAGACTTTCCTTTTCTGCATTACAAAATCTCTCAAAACCAAAAATGGGTCAGCAACTTTAGAAACTTTTGTCTAAGGATCGTTATTCAAATTATTCATTCGATTCTCTGCTACAGTTTGCTTTTATGTGGGGCCAAGGTGTCTCTCATATATGCTGCCTATTAATTAAATTGGCAATAAAGTATGAGAATTATTACGGACAATTTTAGATACTCAAATACTGATTCAGTCTTTGAAATGTGCCGAAAAAAACTCAATGTTCAACCGAGAATTACTTTTACGTCGAGTCAATTTAATCTATCGAAAAATCATATAACTATAATATTTCTATTGTTCAGATCAATTGGAACCTGTCTCGTTTCTATTATTTCGAAATCCCGATAATCAAAATGAAATAAAAATTAAAGAAACATTCACAAATACTTTTTAAACAAATCACACTAATATAATACGATAAAATAAATATATAAAGAACCATTAAAAGAAATAATAGGTTTTGATTTTGATTTTGAGAGAGAATAAAATTATAAAAGGTACAATTTATATTTTAAATAAAATAATTTATAATATTTATATCAATTTATTTATATTTTTGTACCCTTTTAGAGTAATATAGTCTTATTTTAGTTAGATATTTGTAACGAAGCAAAGGAAACGTTTTGACCCCATAAACTATATATCTTCTTGATCATCGTGAGAACCCGATTCGATATAGCCATGTCGAAACTTGAGCTTTTCATTGAATAAGACCACCATATCCAAAGTATGTCTTCCATAAAAACTAACCATGGAAAATCCAATTTTATTGAGAAATATCTCAAAATCAGTTGAAATGTAGAAAAATCTTATTAAAGTAAGTATTGAGAAAAATTTCGGAGAAATCTATATTAAAATATTTAAAAAATAAAACTTTTAAAAGGAAATTGATTGAAGGTATTAACGATTTTTATATGGCACGCACTACAACACTACACTACACTACACTACACTACAAGCACTGAACTTCGACGTAGCTAATTATTATCTTTCTCATTAATAAATTTATTTATTTGTAGTTTTTGTAGTATTTTCCCATACCTACAAGCCAACAGAGAGCAACAAATTGTACTATAAATATATAATGAAAGTTTAACTCTTACAAAATAAAAAAAATATGAAAGTATTCATAAAAAGTCATTAGATTAGCAAGAGATTTAACTGAAATTTAGTTAAACTTTTAATTATAATTTATTAATTCATTTTTTGTTCAGTAATTTCTACAACATGCAAATTTAAATAAAAATTTCTAGATAAATTAATTTGTGCTAATGGAGCTATTATGTACCTAGGCACGAACATAGGTACAAAAAATTAGATTATATTATATTAATATGTATTTATTAATGATTATATTTTAATCTATTTGGTCGCGTTGAATAATTTTAGACTGCTCTCTCTCTCTCTCTCTCTCTCCTTTATGCATTTACTAACTGTGGAGAGTTAAAGCCAAAGTTAAATAACTCGATTGCATTGTAAATGATATCGAATAAGGAACTCGGATGTTAGGATTGAGTATTCTTTCATCTCAAATATATAAAAACTTGGCTTGTCTGCTACCTTCACCTTTTATTCAATTTTCAATTGTAAATTTGCGGTTTTTCTGACCAAGTTCAATGCAAATCGATTGAAAATAAAAAACTAAAGTTCATGAAGAAGATGAAGTAAAGTCGTCCAACAGCTGATCTTCCATCAACACGTTTCGCTTTGGTAAGTTTGTAGCGTTTATTTTGCAGCCTGGTTCATTTTTTTTTTTTTGTATTTTGTTTTTGTTCATGTACAGATCGTTTGGAATTTTAATTAAATTGGGCGGCAACTTCATTTTCATCATCATCAACAGCAGCAGGAGCCAAGGTACAAAACTGCAGTAGACTAACCGCAACGGAGGCATGTCTTCTATCAGATCAAATTAATATCAGGTGCCAGTCAAGTCAGTCAGTCAGTTAGTCAGTCCGTCAGCGAGTCCGTCAGTCTTTCGCTCAGTTAGTCAGTATGTCTGAGAGCTTTGTATTTTATTTCAACAACTCATCAGAAAGTTGGAACCGTTTTGCTTAATTTCATGTTTTGCTAATTAATATACAACGGCGTTTAATGACAATTAAAGTAAGTCCAGTTCTCGTTTCTGTTCCAGAATTTGTACATTTTCAACTGATTTCTTGTAGTAAATGCAATATTGACTGGGTGTGTGTACTCAGTCAGTGGTCCCTCGACCCAGGTCCCAGATCCCTGATCATTTTGGTCCTCAACACGGTTTGATTGATGGGGCCTCATTCTTTTTGGGTACGTTCTGTGGCTTCTGTTGACATTTCGCCTTGTCTCGCTGAATACATATATCAAAATTGTCCAAATACCTTGTTAAATGGCAAATTAGTGTGGTTGTGATTGATTTAGTTGCATTCTTTAGCCGTTGTGGGGAATGAAGTTGCACAACATTAAAAGCGCAACATCATCATTATGAACACCAAGAGAATGGCATAGAGAGATCGAGAGAGGAGGCACAGAACGATAATCAATTGCAGATGGTTATGGGTAAGGGTATACACAGATGTTGGCTTAAAAAAAGCTTATCTTCTGTAAATTTTTATTGGTCAATTGACAAGTAATGTTGTAAGTCTATTAACAAGTCTACTAGACCATATGTAATTAGTCTCTTCAGAATTTAATAACACATATTAAAACATTTTTGTTATAAAAATTAATGCCAAGAGTCTGTCAAAGCTTTGCAGAAGTTACAAACTTGAGTACTTTGGCTATCGTGAAGAGCTATATTCTATGCTTTCTTTGGATAGAAACAGCTAACCAAGTTATAAGTTAATCTATTAATTGTTTATCCGATATTTTTACGAGTCTCTGAGGGATCTCACAAAAGCAGCTCTGCTAAATTTAGTCTTGCATTTTTATGCATTGATATAAATTCATTTAATGTCATATTTGAATGAAAGTTAAGTAAATAGTTTTGAATTCTACGCATATAGTGAAAGTATCGTTTTGAAAATAATTTAAAATGTTTTTAGATAAAATTACTATGATTTAAACTAACATTGCGTTGCTTTAGAGAAGGCTCATTGGGCTACTGGCTTTTTGTAGGCAAGATATTCCGGTCTACTACATGGAGTGTCCTGCTGTGTTTTCTCCAATCGTTTGCCAAGCGACTTATAACAAATTTTTAACAAATGCAGTGGAGATAATTAAGAAATCGAATTTCCTATTGTTTAAATCGACCTACATATTTAAGAAGGTGAAGAATCTTATGATATGATAAAATAGTCCAGAAAGCTTTTTAAAGGAATTGTGTAGATCTTTTCATCTTCTTCTAGACCTCTTATATAAGGTTTCCAGCAACGCGAGGGCTAAATCTATAAAGTCCTAAAAAGGAGCTCTTCTTCATCACTCTCTTGGTTTCACTTGGCCTACATAAGTATTAAATAAAGTCGTTAAAGAAGACTTATATAACTTTAGATAGCCATTTACAATAAACTTGACCATATATACATATATAAAGCAAAATGTGCTAGCTATGTCCTGATGTTTCCTTGATGAGAGTAGAGCATATGTTGATCGGTTTATGCCTTTGCTCTTGACTTACGACACATTAAGTTCATAACTCATATCTTATTAACATTATTATCATCATCTCTGGGACATCATCATTATTATTAATAATTTTTATTATGATTTGTACTGTCAGTTTTCAATGTTGTTAACAAATTCCTTGCATTGACAGCTGACAAACTTAATTTGCAAAAGATTTAAGACTCAAACTTGCGACTTGACTACCCGACTGTAAATTATTAAATTAGTTGTACGAATTGCAATTATGTTGCCGTCCTCTGTTCCCCCTTTGCACTACTTGCTCCTTTAGCATTTGTTTCATTAAAAAAAAGAAAGAGAAAAAACCGCACTGATTAATTCATTGCATGCGAACCAGCTACCAGTACAGTAAAACCACTGTTCAGAGGCTGCAGTTTTGAGTCTGTTTTAAGTTATGTGGGGAATGTGTGCCGTTTGGCTTTGTTGTAGAGCCGCCTTATAATTGTATCCGCGTTACGACTTTATTATTGCCATTGCAATTAGAGGAGGTGGAGTAGCAGCCAAGGAATACGAATCATCATGATGATGATGACGATGATCATGATTATTATTATTATTGCCAACCAGCAGGTTGTCCCATTGCCTGATTGACGTTACGCTAAAACCCATTGGTTAATTAAAAGGAAGAGGAACGAAATCAAATTGAAACGATTTTCAGTCGAAACTGTCAACATTTTGACGTCGACACGTACAATCAACTGCCTTCTTCACCGATTTGGCTGGCTAGCCTGCTCATGGCTTCATTTAGAAATAAAAATGTTTTATTTTTTTTTTTTTTTGGTTTTTGGTTGGACAACAACTAATCAAGTTAACGCTGCACTTGCTCTGACCAATTGCAGTTACAACAATTTCCATCTACGGTCAAATCAAGAAAATGCTTACAAATACGAGTATGGAGTAGAAAAGAATGAGCAAATTATATACATAGAGTTCCACTCCAGTCCACTCTATGCCTCATATAAGTGATGGTTTACGTGTCGTCGTGTATAACATTTTGACACTACATCGTCCTGCCTCGCCTCGTCTCGTCTCGTTTTCCCCATTCCTTAGTTCTGCTTAGGCCCTACATGCTAATCATCTGAAGCGCCAGAGTTTCTGTCTAGAGTTTCTGCGCTGAAGCAGCAACTTGTTTGCGGTTGCTTGTTTCGTTTAGAGATAAGCTCCATTAGTGTCTGAAAATTATTTAAGAGCGAATTCGTAACTCCTTGGCAACATTGTAACAGAACAGTCGCACCACCATCTACCCCCATGTTACCCTCCAACCATTTCCACTCATTTACAACTAGACAAGTATTTTTTGTGTAGGCTTATTACGTCTGGTTCAAAAAAGTTCGTGTCTTTGGTTTTTTGCCAGTTTAAGGCCAAGTTGTTTGTATGTCTGGTAGAAAATTAAGATATTAATTCTTAATAAAACAAACTTATATATGTATTTTCTATTCCCTGTCGTCACTTCTGTCATCTCGATAAGCATCAATGTTTTCCTTGCGATGTTCTTTTTGTTTTTTACTTTTTATTGGAGCTTCTCTTTACTCAATTCTTCTTCACTTGGGTGTCGTTTTTATGGTTGCACTTTTGTGTTTTTTGTGCTTCTCGTTCTTCTTGGCGTCGATGCCTTAAAGGAGGAGTGGGTATGGGTAAACTGGGGAGAGAGCCGGAGCACTGGAGCGATGGAGCGACGACTGGCATATTTCATTAAAAGCCCGACTTGGTGGTACAGCCAAACAGAAGCTCTTTTCTGGCATTTTGTTAATGCGTCTGGGGGTCTCGCCAGTCTCTTGTCTACTCCTTCCCCCTTTGCCCAGTTCTTTGCTGCTCGGTTCTGCTCTGCTCTGCTTATTTATGGGTTTACATTAGGCTAAACCACTTTAGTCACACTTTTGATGATCGGCATTGTAATTTCTCCCTTGCTGATAATGGCAAACATGTTTTTTTTGGCCAACAGCCAAAGCTCACAACATCTGGAAGTATGTGCGTGTGTGTGTGTGTGTGTGTGTGTGTGGGGTCGCATATCCACAGTTGATGGATTACGTTGAGACTCCACTTGAAGAGGGGAGCTCTGGCTAATAGTTTGACTTGATAAAGTCAATTATTAACTTCGATGAGCCTGACTCTTGTGAGTCACCCAAGAAAAAAAGACACCAAAAATACAAATAACGCATTCATAAAAAATGATAGCCCTAGCAGCTGAAGCTAAGCCTCTATGGTAGTTGTTGTTGTTCTTGTTGCTGCTGCTGCACCTGAGACATTCGACATTGGCGCCGTCTTTTGGACCAGGTGCGATAAGACAGCATTCTTCGTTGTTTGTTGGGCCCTGGTCAGGCGCCGTTTCTTTCATCGGTACATTATGGACCTCTAATGCACACACACACACTGACTAACACACACATACACACCACACACACGCTTCCAATTATAATTAGTTTATTCATATCCTGTGTCGAAGTTGCCCGTCTCATTTGTTCTTTGGGGCGCAATCTTAATTCAATTTACTACTAGTCAGTAAAACTAACATAGACTAGCGATTACCCTAACTAATAAAATAAGAGTTTTATGCTTAACGAAAAGCTGGTTAAGTGCCCTAATTCCATTTCATGTTTTGTATTTCCTTAGTTAAAATGTATTTCCTTAGTCTCTTTGATTAATATATGCCTAAAACATATAAAGTAGGTCATTTCTGAGAGTATAAAACTTTCGTGTGTAGATTCTTTTCATCATTTTCACTTTTCATCATTTTCAAGTTCCACAATTCCTGGCTTGGCACTGGCCACCCTAATGGAAATGAAGGCTGACCAAGTGTGTGTGTGTGTGTGTGTGTGTGTGTGGACGGTAGCCCAAAGGTAAGTAGTTGTGACTCAAGCCAGAGACAGACAGACAGAGAGACTGAAGCAATCCGAGTTGGATGTTGATGTTGATGCCAGGCCAATTACTCATAAAATGCATGTTAAAAATGCTTTTCGGTTGAGGATCGGGATCGAGATCTGTTCGGACAACTGTTGCTCGACGCCTGGCCTGAATCTGGTCGCTGTCTGTGGCGGATTCACTTGGACTGCCCTTTGTCATTGTCTTGTAAAAGTTGATAAGCTCAACAGCAAAGCAAAAGCAGACGTTGAGCAATTTGGTGACTTGGGGGATACCACAGCGTTGACTTCGAGTCGAGGAGAGGAACAACTCAATGAAACTGAAATTGAATCCTTGGCGCCAATCAGGTTATAAATTTTGTGTCTATGCGATCCGTAAACACACATCTTTTGCTTCTTGTTGATCATTAATGTTCATGTATTTTCATTTTGTGGTTTTGTTTCACTTAGATAAGTAAATGCTAAAAACAGAAGAAATGTCGTTTTGTATCTGTATCTGAGAAGATAAAAGCGATATGATATCTCTCTTTGACAGGTTTGGGAATTGTAATTGAATTGGTAGTTGGCTTGGACAATAAACAAATTGCATATGTCATCGTTGTGACATATTTTAATTTTCCCCCAAACAATCTAATCAATTGAAGGAGATCTCCTAATTTATTATCAGTTGGGGGGCCGAAAGAGATGCTACCACAGAGATACTTTCGGAAGATATCTCAAGTGTTTGCGTCACAAATACGTTGAAATTGGTTATGACAAGTCACATGATTATTATTATTAATTAAATCAATGCCCAAAAAATTGTTCAACGATATTGAAATTGAAGTTGAGTCAAGTTGACTTGACGTTGATACCTTCCACAAAGTACAAGAGGGCTTATCTGCAATATACTAACTGTATTATAACCCAAACATATCTCTCAACTTGAGCCTCCAATTCCCAACTACTACATACATACATACATATGTATATGGGAATGAATGTACCTAAAGACCCTTGTCCACGTCGAAGTGAAGTGGTTATGAATTTTTGACATGATTATCTACAATTAGATAACTGGGGCCAGTTAATTTCATTTATTTTGTTAGTAGACACACAATATTTTAAATTAAACAATTGAAAAACATCACTATGACAAAACGTGATATAAATATATACATATATAGAGTATTTTCCGTAGCGCTTTCTACTCTGACAATATTCTTTAATAACGTTTAATTAAACCTAATCAGTGATAAATATTATCAAACTAACAGCAGGTGGCAAAGTCTATATGGCCAAGTCAATGTACGTTGGTTCAGTCTTTGGTTAATCAAATTTTCGTCAATTGCCTGATTATGATATGTCCAGGTGAATCAATCAAATTTAATGATATTTAATTTTTCCAGTTTTACGTTCTATGTATTTATATGATAACTATGAAGATGTTATCGATTGTGAATTCAAATTGTGAAATATTAAATATTATTTGTGTTAATATTGTCGATCATGCTGAAAACTAGGTTGACTTCCAACAATGCTCATAATGATAACTCTGATTAATGAAAAGTCTGATTATACCAATTAGGTTGCTAATGAAGTTACCAAGTATTCTTGGTAGAGTAATAAGTTTAAAATGAGAATCGGTTAGGAAAGATTTCTGAAATAACAGAAAATTCGTATTAAGTTCATGGTATTCTTCATAAAATAAAAAGAATTGGTTAGGAAAGATTTGAAGATGAAAATGCGATCTTATATCGTATTTTCATGACTGTCGATATAAGGGTATTTTCTAAATAGAAAAATGTATTACCATTGCAGTTAAAAAATGTTCATAAATATATTTCCCAAATTTTTGAAAGTTATGCAAAATTATTCAATTAAAGAGTTTGAAGAAAATTTATAGGAATCTTGCGAATGTTAATAGTCAAAATCAATTTCAAAATTATATTATAATGAGAATTAATAATTGAAATCATAAACAAGTTGTACAAAAATTTGCTAACAAACGATAAATCAAAACAATTCATCAAATCAAAGTTATATTAATAAATATATAATTTGCATTAATTAATAAGAATTTTATGTAATCTCATGGCATGAAATAAATCGTTGGGAGGAAAACAAAAAAAACATGTACAAAGAATTTGATTGGAAAAGTTATGAAACTTACAAATTGTTGGTTTTATTAATTATAAAGAATTTGTTTGTGTAAATATAAGATAAAAACATTGTATAAACAAAGAAAATGATTTGAATATGAACAAAACATATAGTTTTTTCCAAAAATTTTCAGCAAATTAATAACAAAAAGATCTATGTATATATACTTTATAATTTTGGGTTTTACCATACACATTTGTGGAAAATGTTTTTTTATTCAATTAGAATTGTTACTAACAAAATTTTTTTAAATTAAATATATTTTTATGTTTATATATTTTAAAAACCTTTTTCTCGAGGTCATTTTGGAAAGGAATAAATCCCTGACAGGTTAGACAATCTGGCAAACGTATAGTGCTAATTCCAGATCTTCCAAATAAACTATAATTACTTTTAACATACTTTCAACTACTTAAATGAAATGTCCAGCCTTGCCATCGATTAGGCTTAGGTCCCTAAAAGCCCATCTACTGAAATTGGTCTATGTGGGACTCCGAATGGATGTCCACCGGTTGAACAAAACCTAATCTTTATCATACTTTCATAAGTTAAGAGTTTACATGTAGTAATCAAATCCCTTTTAAACGAGACGGGATTCATTTAATATAATGGGCTAAGTTCCCAAACTTCTAGTTCCACTTCCTATTGGTCGAATTTCACAGCTTTTTCAGGCTGTTTGATATGGATACTAATTCTGAAAGTTATTTTAAACTGTAATATGTAGACTTTGAATCAATCTTGTGTTCGATTTTTCAACAAATCCTGCGCATTGAATGAACTTTAAAATAGTCATTGGAAACTAAATCAGGAAATGTTATTATATCATAAAGTTCACGTAGTGTCGATAGCTTTTTTTAAATAGAAGATTTAAGAATGCAAAATATAAACAATTCCACGATAGCCAAATTCGTATTCAATATTAATTCAGAAGAGTAGATAGCAGATTCACAATAGAGTAAGACCAAGTGAGTCGTTAAAGCAGTCGTTTTGAGCTAGGGAAAAGTGTTCTATGTAGTACATAGTATGTACAATATATATCGTCTTTGTAAGCTGTTTTTTTTTGAGTAGTTAAGTCTCCTATGTCATGCGATCTTTAGAAATTTAAATCTAGCGATGTGTAAGTTAAAGAAATTTCAGTAAAATTGCCCCCAAATTCATACCCATTTTTCTTTTTAGAGTAAGTAACTCAAAATTTCTCAATTAAAACATCCATCAAATTAACTTAAAGTTTCATACTTTCTAAATCGCAGTACAAGACAACATATTATAAAGTAGATAAAGTTTTTGATCATTTGTACTAACCTTCTTCTTCGTTTTGGTAGAATTGCACTAGATTCTTTTTCTGTTGTGTAGATCTAAAAAGTAGGTCCAAAGAGCTTTGCCTTTTGCTATGCCAACCACACGGATAGGAACTTGCCGACGGTTTTTTCTTATTGTGCACTCTGTCAATCAATCTTGTTTTAGTTGTTCTTCTCAATTCAGTCAATACACATATATAATTGGTAGATATATTTAGCATACAAGTATTTGCCTGTAGTATTCTAAGTAGTTAACACCTTGACACCAATTGAAACACTTTTCACACCGAAAAACGAAAATCGTTTCTTCGTTTCTTTTCTGCTTTTGTGCAAACCGAGCGCGTCGACAAAACACAGTGACCGGGCTCTGTCAGTGCCGCAAGCGAACTACACAAAGAGCAAGCACCAAGCCGGTGAAAACTCAGGTGGGGCCGCCGCCAGAAAACGCCACCACTATAACCGGTTACCTTTCCGTTTCTGTTTCTGTGGTGCTTATAGCTAGTGCTGTTTCTGTTGTTGGAGTCTGTTTTGGCATGGGTTAAAGCGAGAGAGAGCTAGATGCAAGATCAGTGCGAACCAACACGATCGATCGTCACAGGTGTTGCTTTGCGTCGGCAGGTGAGCAACTCAGTGCTCCGCCTTCTAAGCGAAAGAGAGGGAAAGAGAGAGAGAGAACACTCTCTGTGGTTATTCGTGTTCGGCCTATGAGAGTTGTCGGCACTGGAGCGCAATAATGGCGTCTTGGTCGTAAATAACTACGACCGGCCGGCTAAAAACTTTGCATTTGTATCTGTGTGATTGAATGTGTCTGTGTGTGAGTGTGTGTTGTGCAGGTAATTGAATAAGCCCCGCACAAAGTGCAATAAATTTGATTAGCAAAATGGAAATTTATTTTACCCCCTCAACCTTTTCGTATTTGTTGCTATAGATGCGTTTTGCCTGTTGTTGCGGCTCATAAATTAAATAATTTAGGCATGGGGCATAAGGCGATGCATGTGTGTGTGTGTGTTTTTGTATGTGCATTGAGTTGCATTCTGTTTGGTTAGTGTTAAGGGCCTCGTTAATGACTTTGTTGGGTTTATTGGTCGAATGTTTTGTTGGGTACATAGTCGTAGATTGCCTTATTTAGATCTACAATATACTAAACTTGGAGTGCAGGGAGAGAGACAAAGAGAGAGAGAGAGAATGGTGAATAAATAAGTGTCAAGAGCCTTAATTGCCTAATAGAGCTTACAATGTATGTTATATGAGTTTTATATTGGGTCTAAGAAGATGCCATTAGAATGACACATCACTCGGATCACTCAGCTGAAAGTTAACCTAATTAAAGTAAACTCTTAACTCATCAAATTCAATAGTTTAATAAACAATTTTTGATAATAAATGTCAATATAAGTTTATAATTAAGTTTAAAGCAAGTTTCTTAAAATATGTTTGAATATTTTGTGACATATTTGGGTGTTACATTTAAACACATTATTCTTTCCACGATTTACCAAAACTAAAAGGTAGTTCCATCGGGGAATAATGAAAGGATTGTGGATCAACCTTCTTTTGCGTTCAACTTTAAGTTAAATTTAAATTATTTTATTATTTAAATTTATATTATAAATATAATATACAAGTCATTTCTGTTTCGTTTAAGCTTAGAGTTATTCTAAATTTATTATTTATGTATTTAAATACTATTATTAATATTTGAATTTCAGAAATATTTATCCAAAAAATACTTTTAGAGTAAATTAATGCATTTCGGAGTCTGTTATTCGAATAAGAATAATTTTTTTTCAGTAATATTTGCAATCTTTGTTATTAATATCTGTCAGTTTTTCGAATTTCTCAAGAATAGGATAAAAAGGAGATAAGTTAGGCGTATAAACGTGTTTAACTAGAAGCAAAAGGGCAGAGTAATGATCTGACATTTCTAGAGCAAGAATGATAAATTAGATAAGTGAGACATTTTAGAACAAATTGATCATAAATTTCATATAGTTGTTTCACTTGCATAGTTCATTGACCAATTAAACAATTTGACTCTGAACATCTGTCAGGCAAAGAAATTTTAATCTCATTTGCGTTCTTAATCTAGTTGAATGGGTACTAAAGGCGTACGAAATCTAAGAATCCGCTTCAATAAGGTCAGAAAATATCATTTGTTTGAAAATAATAATATACATTTATATATATAAGGACCAAAAGTTAAAATTGACTTAATGATAAAATCTGTCACGATCTCTTTAATCTGCAAACATTCATAAGTATAAAGAACATTTACTTCTAGCCAAGGACACTTGGCCAGAAGATTACTAAATGTATATTATTTAGACTTAATTATTAAATTGATTATTTTTTGTCTAACTACATAAAATTGGTGATATTTAAAATAATAATTTTCTGTTTGAATGAATATTTTTCAGTCAATTTAACTGTATATCAGTTTTCGATTGGATATAATTCTTTGAAATTGACCATAAATGGTATGGTTTGCTTTTATCTCAGTTTATAAGTGTATCAATTTTAACTTGATCTGAAATTCACATCAGATTCAATCATCACCTATTCAATCTATGTATCATCTGTGTAATTGTCCTGCGGATGTCATTCCTTGATAACTACTTCATTAAACCATCAACGGCTGCTTACTTGATTGCAGCATCTTACCTTTAAGTGTCTTCCTGCATCATCACAGAGAGAAAAGTGAAGAGGGAGAAGGGAGAAGGGTGAGAGAGAGATGACAATAAATAAAGTGTTAATGGCAATTGCATACAAATAGTTTGGTGTTGCCATTATATTGCCATATTATCCCATTGTCGCACAACCTTAACAAGAAGCAAACAATGCAACGCCACTGCGCAGTCGTCGCCATCGACGGCGGCGGCGGCGGCTCGAGTCGCTGCACTGCAGCCAATTTCACGCTTCATTTACAGACGAAATGCAAACAAAAGAGTCGACCAGTGACCATTTGGCGGGTTCAATGTACAGCAGGTCGTTTCGGTTTCCAGAGACAGAGAGGAATGGGGGAAGTATGCACTATCTATGGGTTTCTCGTCCCCATGTGGCCGTGTCAATCAGCTCGTCGCGCAAGGTGTGCTGCTTGCTGCTCTGTTTTGGGAGTACTGAATGCCGAATGCCTAGCCTATAGTTGGTTTTATTTTGTTTTTGTTATTTTGTGTCCATATGCCAGAGCGGCCAGAGAATCGAAGAAGAGTTCGTTTTAGAGTCGCGCATGCGCGCACGTCCTAATGTAATTATTATCTCAACAATTGAATTTCCGGTCTCGACTCGGACTCGGCCTTAGACTCAGAGTCGGACAGTGTCTCTTGGGTCCCTGGGTCCTCTCTGTCTCTCTCTGTCTCTCTCTCTCTCTCTCTCTGTTTCTCTGTCTCTCACACAACTCCAGCACATGGGACAGATGTCGCGCAAAACGTTACAAATGTGCACTTAATTGCGCAATTAAATAATTTTATTTCTGCTGCGTTTTTTTTTTTTCGTTTTGGCCTGAATGGGGGAGAAGGGGCACAGACCGATAGCAAACAAATTGCAGCCAAGTGGTCAAGTCTGTTTGGACTAACTGAATATAGCTGTGTGTGTGTGTGTGCGAGTAGACGACGTGGCTTTATCTCCTTGCCAAGGCGTCTTATTCATTATGGCCATTACGCGATTTTGATATTCCCTCTGCCAGGTGATCGGATAGAGACACTTTGGCATTTCTGCTACAGACTTTTCATTTGAACCTACATAGATAGATATAAGTATTTGCCTTTTTTCTCAATGGCAGAATTGAGAAAATGATTACACTTTAATTCTGCTTTGATGCCTTGGCCTTATTTCTATTTAAATCAATTAAGTAAAAGAAATCAATTTCTTGGAAAATCTGTGCAAAATAATGTAACACTAACTATCTTTTAAGATAGGTTTGGCACAACTTTCTGATCAGATGAATTCCTTTTCTTTCTCAACAATTTGGAAAAGGATATTTGGAGAATAGCCACGAAATGATTTTGCTTTCTTCTAAAAGGACTTCAGATCGCAGATCTTTGATTTTAAGTTCAACCTAAATTTGGTAAGTATTTAGTAACTTATTAGCATTTAATACTAGATATTCATAACATACAATACAATTTAATTATTAATCTCTATTTTGTTAGAACACATTCAATCGTAAAACAATTCACAACTACTAAAACTTTAAGTCTTATTTAAAGTGAAGAATTAGCGTTGGATAAACATTGCTCATTTTGCATACGTTAAAAATGTTCACTTGTGTTTATTTTTTTATCGAAGTAACCCAACTCACTGATCAGTTGTTCAGTTGTTCATTGATCAGTTGTTCAGTCGCTCAGCAGAAAAGTTCAGAGTTTTATTTCGTTATCTATGAATGTACATACATTATACAGTAGAATATAGACAAAAAAGAACATGCGAACTCAATTTTATTCACTCATACCAATAGACTCTCTTGGTTTAAAGGCGTTTATTGGTAAAAAAAAGTGAACATATTGAAAAATAAAAATCAAAGAAAAAAATTAATTGAAAGAATTATAATAATGATAGACTAGCAGTCATATTAACCGGAAATTGTGGACAGAATCGCTTAAAGACCGAATGTCCTGCCTTGGCAGCAAAGATGCTTAGGTGAGTTAGAGTCTGTCTGTGGATCTACACACATATGTAAATATATCCTAACAGATATGTACATATACATACATACATACATAAGTACATACGAACTTAATTAAAAAACTAAACTTTATTTTCAAGCCAACAATACCAAACTAATTGAAAGATACTTAAGGATACTTAATTTACTCTAGAGAAAAAAGAATGGAAGAAATAATAATTTAGATAGTTTTATATTAAATTTTCTAGAAACCTAAATAAATATTTTAATTTCGCACAAGATATTTAAGTCCATGGTTCAACTAACCCTGTCATAAGTATAAACAATCGATTACAAATATTCTATTTATAGACTTTGTGAATAACCAAAAATAATTTCACATTCATCCATATAAATTTCTAAAGTTACAATTATTTGATATGGATAATTGACTCCTACGTCAATTGGTTGTCAAGTGTTTATTTCCTACCACGTATTATTTTAGTGTGTACCATGTGAAAGTCACCTCCAATTATGCAAGTCTACGATGCGTTGGCATAATCTCAGTATTTCGACATAGTTTTCCCAACCCAAACATAATCTATCCCTCCCTAGATGGTAAACAAAATGAACGAATAAAAATACGACCCCCAGCGGAAAAAAAAAGAAAGAAAAAGAAACACAACTGTAAACGATACCAAATTATATTTAATTACGTGCGATTAGTTAGGGTTACTGAAGTCGGAATCGAGCGATGAAATTTTTGCGATAAGGCAATGCCACCTAGACCCCGCCTGTCATTTGGGTCGTAAACAGTACAACCAAATATTCCAAGCTCACATTAATTCAATTACAAATGGCTGCGACAAAACGGGACAGTGGGCGTGTGACATAATCACCGAGCAATGTACTACTATCTACCTAGAGATGGCAGCACGATCGTGACTCTGATCCTGAAGTTAAATATCATAGAAAGCTGTACATAAACACGGCTAAAGAGAGTGGCTCATAGTTTGTTTCTGTGGAAAATACTAATAATTTTCCTTCAATAGAATATATTTTCATAAACAAATATCAGATTTTACATTCAAGTTTAAACACATCAACAGACCGTAAAATCCGATTTAATTCATTATAATATATGAAATGTGAGGATGAATATATTATGAACTAGATATAGCTTATGACTTATTTGAATTTAGGCCTGTCCTAGTTTTCGACTCCGAATAATATTATCTGTTCTCTCTTTCGATTTTGACAAAATTTCTCGGTTTCAAATTGTTTGTCTTTCAAGTCAGTGAAATAAAAAGTAAATGCAAAGTTTCTCAATAAGTCTTATTATTTTTCGATCCATTGAGAACATAATTAGCCATAAATAGGATTAGTGGAACTATCCAATCAAAATATAATTGACATTTTCTCGTTTACGAAAGTTTCACCTATAAACGAAAGTTGAATCAAATTAGTTTCAAAATCATTCACAAATAGCTTGTCAACCCTGTGAACTGATAAAGTAGACAAAGCAAAAATGTTTCAAACTTCGAAAATAAAACCCATTGACATTCGACTCGAAATACAAAACAATAAGTTCAAAAACGTTCCGGAATTGCTGTTGAAGTTCTTTTGAAAACATCTCTGAAATGAACACAGACCGGCTAATTTATATATACAATTAATTATAAATTATAATTATAAATTTGATCACAATTCAAATATTATCTAGTTTTATATTCCAGCTCTATAAAAACCGAATAAATTTTTCGGAATTGACATTGGATATGGTTTTCTGTTTTCATTTCCAAATTAGTTTATTCGTCCTAGTCGATTACAAGTTGTTAGGTTTTTAGCATCCAACAAAACATATTTAAATTCAATTTTTTAATTCGAAAACATAATTGAAAAACAAACTCTTATAGTACTTTTGATACCGATTCGGAAACAAAAACAGGCCTGATATGTAGTTTCTTTTTTTGTTAGTGACTCAAAGTCCATCTCTAGATTAAATAGTCGAGGGCTGATTTTCTACAACTGGAATTCCAAAAACTATTTCCTTAAGTTCCTATTTTTTTTTTTTTTGTTTCTCATATTTTTTTTGTGCTTTGGTAATTTGATACGACGATTTGTCTTGCTTTCATTACGGGGGCGACAGTGCATTTTCACCCAATTTTCGTGTATAAAAGTAAATTGACTTAAGCGGAAGCGCGTTATTAACTGGTTTATGCAACCCAAAATCGGTAGGCAGATTACCAACGAACGATAAGCAACCTTTGCTTGGCTGACCCTGGGCCAATAGCCAGTCAACAATTAAAACGAAAGCGCGGTAATTTCATTTGTACGTAAATTTAATTCAAGCAAATATGATGACGAGAAAAACTCCATGGAACTCTGTCTCTCTCTCTCTCTCCCTCTCGTTATTTAATGGAAATGGAGAATGAAAAATATTTTGGTAATTAGTGCGTGTACTGAGTAGAGTTTTAATTGTCATTACCCCCTCCCACTCTCATGTTTCTCTCACTCCTTCTTGGGCTTTCGTTTTTATTTTCGATTTTGAACATTTTGTTTTTATGTAATTGGAGTTTAATGCGCATCAATTAAAATTATTAAAATTTATCTTTTCAAACTTAAAAAAATATTTCCAATGAATTAAATATAATTTGCATTGTTTTGTTTCGAAATTGTCGTACAATTGTCATACCATATAGCAGATCGGATAATATCTTTAATTGCTTTGACAGGAGACAAAGTAGAAAGTTCAAAATCCAAAATAATACTAATTTATTTTGTTTTTTAAATGCTTTCAATAATTATAATAAGTAGTTGATCTATGTATGTATGTGTCTGTCTCTGCTTCTTACTAAATGCATTAGCAGATGTCTAAAATCGAAAAGTTACAGCTGCTTAGTCCCATCTTTGTCTTATCCCTTTCGTATTGGTCTTGGGATTCCCCGGTCTTGGTATTAGTAAGGGGTTTGTTTTTTTCTTCTTCTTTGTTTCTTATAATTGATTAATTAGAGGTCGGTGCGTTTTGTGAGCCGTGTGTATCGGTTGTGAGGGTTATCGTTAGAACATTAATTGGTCGGCGGCATCTGTGTTCATCCCGAATATCCTTGGCGGTAGAATTTGTTTGTTCTTTTTACTTTTCACCTCTCACAAATTACTTTTATTGACTTGTAAATGCTGTTGACGTTGGTGGTTCCTCTTAGTTAGTAAAGGGGACCTAAGTATGCCACGCCCACGCAACAGAAACTCGTTAAAATTTACGATTGTTTGTTTTCCGCAATGTTTGATGGTTCGACGGTTTGCATATTTAATTTATTGATTTCACGCCGCCATATTGCAAAAAACAAAAAGCAAAAAATACTTTTTCCTTTTCATTTATTCCGCTTCATTCATCAGACCCTCTTTCTTCCCATCACTCACTATCATTATGATTCCCTCTCGCTCTCTTTGTATAGGGTATTCCCTTTTGTTGGCGTCGATTGCATTATTAAGCATTAATTGCTTTTTGTAATTAGTTGCAACTTTTACAAGTGAAGGACTTTAGCATTAAGAAGCATAAAGATTGATAACGAGCTAATGAATGTAAATTTCATACGTGGCCGTCCACTTTTGCGAGTCAGAGTTGGAGTCAGCCAGGCCAGTTAGTCCATCAGTCAGTCAGTCAGTCAGTTAGCCACTGAAAGATGGTTTGAAGTCCATGGGATATCTCGGAGAGGAGGTGCCTAACTGCCATTTATGAGTTGCAAAAGCTTTTCAGAGTTTGCAAATTAAATTTCGTGCTAAAATTGCCTTCCGTTTTTAGCAAAGAAGTCTCCCTTGGTGGTCTCATGGTCTTAACAATACAGTAAGCACTCTATAAGTTGGTTTTGGAAACAACAAAATGTATGGCAATAGATCATGTACAAAATGGATGTAATGATGGAACTTGAAGTGTTAACTGACATTTGAAGTACCAAGTCAATAGAATAACTACTCTCTTAAAGTGTAACTACTAACGATAAGTGCCGGATTCAATCGATCGCTTCTCGTCATTCGATCCATTCCCACATATATAGCGAAGTATTTCAATAAATTTCAATATCATAAAGCTCTATTTTAGTCTATTTTTGGAGTTCTCAAAAAAAGTTTATCCAAATTTTCGAAACAAATTTTCCAGCATTAAGTTTTTGACCAATTTTCGACAAAGTTTTTGCTGTGGTTTTTTAAACGGAGCGAATTCTTTCAAATTTCCAAGTAGTTAAGGTCATTTTACAATATGCTAAATTGCGATTTAATTGACATAAATTTTTCTAAATTCGGTTTTCCAAGATAAAGTTTGAAAAAAAAAGCCAGGATGACAAAAAAATTTATGTTTAAAATTCTACAAAAAAAAATAAAAATTTATTTTGAATCATTTTTTGACCGACTTTCATTTACGTTTGGAATTTGATCTTTTAATTTGCATTATTACCTTGAAAACTTTCGGATTTTTGGGATTATAATTGGTCCAGGCTCCGCTTTGATCTAACATTAAAGCTGCAGATACAAGAAGTAGTGGAATAATAGAAAATTGAAAGATTTTAAAGAATCCAAAAAAGATGCAATTTATTTCATTTAAAGGACACTGTACTAAATGACTGATAAGAATGATTTAGGACGAATGGAAGAGAGTCAACGGAAAAGTTTCACAAATTGAAGATGTATTTGACAGTTTATCCCATGGCAATCCCTACTGTAAGTACCTGCTTAACAATGGGACAGGCTGCTGGAGGAGTAACCCAATGCAATTATGTAAAGACTACTTGGCAATATACTTGTATAATATGGGTAATTAAATAAATGGGTTGCAGGTCCCCGTCAAAGAGACGTTTTTTTTTTTTCGCTGGTCAAGGTGACGTTGACAAATGAGTTCATCAACAGCAGTAGCAGATCTCTTCTGTGTCCCAGCAGCACCTAAGACAAAGGAGGATGAATTAATTTTTTGGTTTTTCGCTTTGTTGCATCAATTTTTGTATTTTTATTAATTTTTTTCGTTTTTTTTTTTTTTTTTTTTTTTTTGGTTTTTATAAGTGAAAAGCGATTTATTTTTCGCCATTTGGGCCTTGTTGCGGTCGTTTAATAAACAATTTAATAGCGCGCATAAATTTGTTGTAGCCATCATACTTATAATAAACCCATTTGTCTTCGACAAAGGTGAGGTGAGAAGCGGTGAAGGGGAAAGCGGCGAGAAGTAGCCAGAAGGGGGTAGAGAGTGAGGGTTATTAAATTATGCGGCTCAAGCGTAAAAATAAACCGTAACAAATGAAAATGTAGGACGCACCTACAGACATCTTAACGAGCCCTAATGAAAGATCCATAGACTCGTCTCTCTCTCTCGCTCTCTTACTTTCTCTTAGAAGTCGGCATCGTCTTCAATTAATCAGAAATATTCGAATAAATCAAGTGCCATAAAGCGGGGGGTTTGACACAGCGTGAGATATACACAAAGATGAATATTTAATTAGGAAGAAATTAAAAATGCAAATAAAGTGGAACTACCATGGCGACGATTCCTATGTATATTCGTTCTTCTTTCTTTCAGTTATGTTTCTTTTTTTCCTCATTTTTATTATTAATTGATAGAGTCTATAATTAGTGGTCTATAACAAAGGAAAACCAATGCAATACAATTTCCCCCATGTGGCTTTTTCTATTAGCTAATTGGAGATCGAGGCCTTTAGACATTGATTGCGATCTCTGTTGGAATTGCTGTGTGGAATGGTAGAAAAGAAAGAATACCTAGCCAAGACGCGTGCTCTCAAAGTTTTTCGTTTTCTTATCTGATTTGCCAACAACAACAACAACAAGAGGCACATGGCCAAGAAGACTTCTTTTTACATGTTACCAATAGCAATCTTAGCGATTCATATCTTGTTGAAGCAACAAGTTTTCGGTTACAAGACATTTTACACTTCCTTCAAATGAAGCCGCTGCTGCTGCTGCACAGTGCTTCGAAACAATTTGATTCTCACATATCAAACTATCATCTATATTCTACATATACATACTTATCTACAAATAGATTTTCGATTGTGATCGAGGCCAATTTATGGGGCAAAAGAAAAAAAACATAACAAATCGAATATCAAATGAGGTCACCATAAGTTAAACTGGTCATTTATTTATTTATTTCTAGCGTGAAATGACAAAACAAATTGAATTTAATTGAATATGATTGACGTGCGTTTTGTACTGATATCTCTTTCGAATGGGCTAAAAGATAATCTCAATTGGTATACAGCAACAGTCCCCTCCAGTTTACTCCACCTACCCGAACCACCATTTGGGCCTGCTTAGGCAACTATCTACGTATTTATGGGGGTAAACCTTAATCAAAGTCATGTTCTTATCACATTTGTATACAACATTCTTATGCTTTTTAATTAACCCTAACTGGGAACGAAAAGAACAGAAGACTATAGTGAGAGACAGAGAGGGAGATCGATAATTTCATTAGTTTGCAATTTTCTGATGTGATTATTTGTCAGACCAAATGGCATCTCAATGTTGACTTTATAGAGAATACAATTTAACAGGAAAGCAAAGTTGCTGACTTCCTGAGAAGTTAGCCAGCCAGTCGGACAGATAGCCAAGTCAAGTCCAAAACCCCGCCAACAACTTAATTAAGGCTATCTTGATAGAGAACGGCGAGGATCGATCGAAGGCATCAAGCAATTTGTATTCAGGTATCACACAGCAACAAGTCATTTCACACTTTGATCACGCTGCAGCTGCAGCTGTATGGACAGGACCTGTGCCAATGGTACACCATGCCAACGCATCATTTTGGGTCTTGGCCATAAAAGGATGCCCAACAACCATGGCAACAAGCCCATGCCAAAACCAAAACCAAACCGCGAACCCAAACCCAAACCCAGAAGCCCAAACCCAACATTGGAATGCGTTGTCTTGCATATATTAAGAAACACGAAGTTGCAATTGGAATTGCTATGGCCAGTCACAGACATTGACTTGCACCCGCGTTACCGCCACCGCCAAGGCGACCAAAAAAAACTAAAGTCACTCGAAAGGCCTTCCACCTTCCATCAGTAATTAACTTGTTTCAATAATTACGCATGCGTATTTGCACATGTTCGTTCCGTGGCCATTTCGCCATTCGACCGCCTTGTTACATCCAACTTGCAACAAGATTTTTGCATTGCGTGTGCAGCCTCGTTTCCAAACCAACAACTTTTATCCAGTTTAGGGTATAACCACTAAGGGCCTCTATTGGAGACAGTACGTTTGAAAAAGGTCAAAAAGGACTCGGCTTAAGTGCATAAGATCAAACTAAAACCCACTTAAACTGTAACCCAAAATTACTTAAATTTAGCTCAAGGACTTATTGCTTTAGCTTTCATTTCCCTTCACATAGACAGACAATTTTTAAAGGTATATAAAATCTTGTAAGATTATTAAATATTAAATGTGTTTTTGATTGTAATTAGTTGATTGTATAGTTAAAAGCTTTAACAACTTCTTTTGTCGAATGCTTTATTATTATTTATTTACTCTAAACTAATCATTAGATTGAAAGTTAAATTTATAAATGGTATTTTTTAATTCCCTTTGATTATTCTTAGTATCATTATTAATGATTGTCGACATAAATTCGAGATGTTTAAAAAGTCATATCCTTTACTACCAACTACAAAAAGTTGTAGGTAATATATGACTAAAAAGAATAAGTTATTCCAGTGGCAAATCTACATGTAGTTTTTTGAAAGTGCAATCTATAATTGTAGGGGAAGAAATCGATCTAGATTCTATAATATGGGTATTTAAGAAGTTTGAGAGAAAGAATGTTTTTGGGGAAAATATTTCCATCATTTCCTTCCTCAATTTTGTCGATCGTTAAGTAAAATCTTTAAGAAATTAACTAGAGAGTTTTTGTATTCCATTTGTATAACTACAGATCTGTAAGACCAAATTATATATATATAGACTACCCCATTGCTGATTCCGTCCATGAGGTGCCATAATTAGGTGCTTTAGAGAAATTCAACTTAAAAGTATTCTTGAAATCTATATATATCTGTAACCCTTTCGTATTTCTAAATTCTTATAGCGTATTTAAACGTCGTCCATGACAGGAAAACTATTTCGCAAAATGGAATTTCTTTTTTTTTTTCATTTTCAGTAGAAATTTATGCAGCAAGCAAAGCTTATTAAGAATTCGTTTGTGGTGCCTTCCTCTGGCCGTACGAGGTGGCAGCAGCACTTAATTATTGATAGCATTACAAGAGTTAGGTTCACTAGGTCACCGATTGTATGTGTCAGTCGATGGTTGAGTTTGAGATCTCCATTATCTTTTACCATTTACAATTTTTCATTTATTATACATTTATAGGGCGGTTATCTGAGAGTCAAAAAATGTTCAATAATTTTGTCACACAAAGCATAAAATTATTTATAATTAATTACTGCGCAGACGATACTTAAAATCGGCTGCCGTCTATATCACTGACAGTGACATCTTCCATGCCGGGTATATTTTGGACAACTTCGTTTAGGTCCTTGGCACTGGCGCCGCCACCATAAGCACCACCTCCCATGCCACCCATCATATCGCCATAACCACCAAGTCCATCCATGCCTCCCATGCCACCCAGAGCTGCCAGCGCTTCCATGTCATCCATGCCAGCCATTTCATCCATGTCACCGCCAGCTCCTGCCAATTTGGCTAGAAGATCTGTGTTTCGAGCATCGGTGATGACCACCTCAGTGGTGCTTAGAAGGGAGGCCACTCCAGCCGCATCCGTAAGGGCAGTACGCATCACTTTAGTCGGATCAATGATGCCTTTGTCGAAGAACATTCCATACTCATTCCGCAGGGCATCGTAGCCATAGTCATCTTTGCCATTCATTACCTTGGCTACAACACTGGCAGCATCGACGCCTGCATTACGGGCTATGGTCATGCAAGGCATACGCAGAGCATTGCGAACAATATTAATGCCCTGCTGCAAGTCCTGACTTCCTGGCTGGAGACTCTCCAATTGTGGAATGCAGCGCAGAAAAGCAGTGCCACCTCCGGGAACGATTCCCTCTTCAATGGCCGCTCTAGTGGAATTGAGGGCATCAATTACACGATCCTTTTTCTCACTTACCTCCACCTCGCTATGGCCTCCGATGTGTAGGACAGCCACACCCTTGGTCAGGGCAGAGAGACGTTCACGTAGACGAGCTCTGTGCTCGGCTTTTGTACGTTTATCATGAATCTCATCTTGAATCTGTTGAATACGTTTCTCCAGCATATTGGGCTTTGGTTGTCCCTGCAATAGCATAGTGCTATCCTTGCTTATGATAGCCTCGCCCACCTGACCCAGGTCCTCTATTTTGGCTTCCTCAATTTTGGCATAGTCCAAGTCATCCCCAAAGACAGTGGCTCCAGTGGCTGCGGCTATATCGAAAATTAGCTGCTTGCGATAATCTCCATAGCTGGGAGCCTTCACAGCGCAAACCTGCAGACCTAGTTTAAGTCTGTTCAATACCAAGGCATTCAAAGCTTCACCACTAATGTCATCGGCAACGATCACCAATGGACGACGTTCGCGTAGCGCATACTCGAGACCCTTGACAATTTTGGAGATCGAAGTAATCTTCAGCGATAACAAAACGTACGCATTGGCAAACTCGACTTTTGATCCCTTCGGGCTATTGACAAAGAACGGTGATATATAGCCATTATCGAAACATAAGCCCTGAGTGATACGCAATTCGTCCTTGAGGCGTTTTCCTTCCTTAACTGTAATCGTGCCCTTGCGACCCACACGTTCCGTTGCGTCAGCAATTAACCGGCCAATCTCAGTGTCACCATTCGCCGATATGGTGGCCACTTGTTGAATCTCCTCACGTGTCTGCACGGGCTGGGACATCTCGATGAGCGACTGCTTTACATTATCCACAGCTAACATGACACCGCGCCTAATTTCTACAGGATTAGCGCCACGTGAAATGTAACTGAAACCCTCTTTGGCTATGGAACGAGCTAGCACAGTGGCTGTTGTGGTGCCATCTCCAGCCGACTGATTCGTATTCTCTGCCACATCTTGCACCAGCTTGGCACCCAAGTTCATGTGCTGATCCTTCAGAGAAATGGACCTAGCCACAGTATGTCCATCTTTGGTTATCTTCGGCGAAGTCCAAGGGCGTTCCACAATAACATTACGACCCTTCGGTCCCATAGTGACGGCCACAGCATCAGCGAGAATATCTACTCCACGTATCATCATAGCCCTCACCTCGGGTCCAAAGCGCACCTCCTTTGAATAGGCTCGGCAAAAATTACGACCCGTGCAAACTGCAGCATTGCGAGCAAAGACTCGAAACATTTTCTAAATATTTAAAAACAATATTTTAAAAAGAAAATTTCCGGCAGTAAAAATGTTGTTCTTGCTTTGGTTCAAAACTAGAGAATGAGAGAATTTCGTTAGTTTCCCCAACAAACTATTCTACCAAGTGACATAGGCACAAGCACATAATTCTAGGCTTACTCTTTATATATGTAGATATTTTTATTTTGATATACAACTAATCAGTTAGAATTATATAAATTGTACTTCCGAATCATATTCATGAAAAGAAGTTTACAAGATCACTTGATGGGAAAATTAATTCATCAATATTCACTGTGACTTTAAACTTAGTTTAGTCGAAGAACCTAAAAATATAAAAAAGTACAAAATTTAGATCGTGAATTGGCTTCAAATTTCATTTTAAGGCTTAAGAGCTTAGAATTGAACAGCAACTGTACACATCCATAGGCGGATCAGAGTTATAAAAAGCGGAAACAGTGCCCTTCAAAGTATGCAATAGTCTGGAATAAGTATTCGTTGTGCTCAGCAAAATTATAACTGATTGTTTAATTCTGATCTTGGGCTGTGTATTGCAGACTTTAGGGGGCATAGTTTCCTCACTTTAGAACCAAATGCGGATCTAGGACTGTGGAAGGAGGATCAAGAGACTTTGAAGCATTCAGAGAACTTTTGGAGTGTATTGAGCTTAAATTACTATCTTCGGAGCAAACAATGTTGATAGAGTCTTTTTAAATTGCAAGGCATGCGAAATGTTATATGTAAATTTGTTGAAAACATTGAATATCGTATTGCATATTGCATACTTTAGAGGGCAAATTTCCCCGATTTCACAGTCCTAGATCCGCCTATGTTAGATAACTGTATGAAATTTTTAACTACAAGCATATGTACACACCTACACATAGATAGGAGATAAAAATAATTGTGCAGAATTATAGTTTTGAAATGAGATGGAGATATAAATTTTCCATCTCATCTGACTTTTCTTCTCTCAAAATAATCCATGCAAGTTGTATGTATGTATTTGCAATGAAAAGAAAAACAACAACAACGAAAATTCGGTTTGATTTACGCATTTTTCCAATTAATTTCATTTCCGTTTGATGATTGAAACTACTTCGAAACCGAAACATATGTTTCAATCTTCAAAAGGTAGCGAAAACATTGAATCAATAATTAAGAAATGTCAAACATAAAACGAATAGACCCGCGCTCAAATGATGCGATAAGAATAAGAATAACTAGAAATTGTCCTATCGCAAGTCTCTAACCGTAACCAAAAAAAAGAAACACAAAATATTTCAACTTATTTTCCAATGCTCGCGTGACAAATCATAATTGATTGTTTGGTTAATTGAATTGGCGGCTGATAAGGCAAGGAGAGACAGTAGGGCAAGCAAGTAGTGTATACTCAAAGCTAGATATTGTGTATAGCCAAATTAGATCAGAACTGGAACATGAGTCATGGCCACCCATATAAATCTCAGTCGAAAGATACTCAGACAAGACACTAATTCGAACACGTTAATAAATTGTAAATGGTTTTTATCACAGCTTTGTGTTTACGTTGAGCCATAAAAATCAACGAAACCGAATCGAACCGAAACACATGTTGAGATAAGCGAAGAATGCCCTCACTTTCGTCTCCACTTTATTTCATTCCATTCGATTTACTGGCATTAGTCACTGGGGAATAGGAATGGGAATTGAAATGGGAATGGGAATGGGTATGTAGAACTTCAAATGGAGTTATTCCTGCATAAGGATCGACTGTCAAGTCAATTGGCAAAATCAACTCGTCAAACGCATTGACAGAGATCTTAACTTGTCTCTCTCTTTCTCTTTGTCCCTCTTTCTGAGTGATATCAATATGGCCATTGGCCTCATCAAATTGACGCATGATTGGCATTCTGGTTTTGCTCTATACATCAGCAACTATATATAGGCCTATTCCAAACAAGTTCTTAACAAAGAACTCCGGATCACAAGGTGTCAGTTGGCCAAACTACTTAGTATGGAGAGTGTGGACATAACAAGTTGACAGTCATTTGAGTAGTGCATATTCAATTAACATTTGATTAAGAGAGTAAAATCAATAATTTGCTTTAACTTTTGTCTCTCATTCCCATATCTATCGATTATTTCAATGAATCATTTGCCGTCGGCATTTGGTCCATTCCGTTTTCAATCGTGCCATTCAATCTAATGAGTGTCTTAACAAGGATCTTGCCCATTTGCCCTTGCAATTTGTGTAAATTGCATTGGCGACACCTGTTTCCTTCGCTTCATCTGCACACCTTTTGCCTTGTTTTGCCTTGCCTTGCCTTGCCTTGAGTTGTTGTAACTAACCTCTTTTGCTCGCTCTAGCATTTATGACAAGCTCCGCCCATGAATTTAGAGCCGTCAGCCAATCGGAGCAGGGCGATTAGGCATTGGATACGTCGCGTGTTTGTATGAGAAGTTTACTCAATGTTATTGCTTCTCTCTTTGTTGTTATTGTTGGTGTTGGTGTTGTTGTCGTCGACAGGCAATTTACATGAAATCAAAATGAAACGAATAACCGTAGACATGGGGGCAAATAGAGAGAAAGAACTTTCAGTTGTGGGTCGACTAAGAAATATACTAAAAATAACTACATCAGTTAACTTAAAAGTAACAAAAATGTATTCTTGAGCATCCGAGTCGTTATAGCCATGTCCGTCTGTGCTATAAACTTCCTATATAAGTTTATCACCTGGGATGGGATGCGACTACCATAATATATAGCTGACAAGGAAAACTTGGATTTTAGTAAAATTATGAAAATAATAGATTTTAAGTTTCATAAGATAGAAAATTGTTTTAAATTACAAAAAATATTTAAAAAAATAAACTTGAACTTTATTCCAGCCACTTCGATCTTCGTTATTTCTCTAGACTAGTAACTTAATGATAAAATTTTCTGTAAATTCTTGGTTATTGTAGTTAAATGTGGTCATTTCAACTTTAGCCATTTTGAAACCAAATCATTTTCAGATACATCTAAGTCTTCTAAGTTGTAGTTAAAGGAAAACTGAAAAAATAAGATGGTTTTGAACGCCTTATAAAAAGTAGTATATGGACTTCTTGTTTGGCTAACTTCTTGTCATAACAAAATATATTCACATTTGGAATACCTTTTCAGATATCAATCATTAGTGATCACTTCTGTTCCAGCTTCTGTTATCCACCAAGTGAGAAATCAAATCAGAATAATCTAAATAAACGTTATTAACTATCTCGTTGTAGGTTCAATTCCAAACAATTTAATCCGAGCCCATTTTACCCATAATTTGGTAGGGTATAGATGTGGCCATCTAAATACAAAACATTGGCAAACCTTCCAGTTCCACTCAACATTTGTTTACTTAAACTTTTACCATTTTGGGGTAAGTGTTAAAGTGGTCGCCTGTCTCGACCTGCCCGATATCTGTGTGGGTGGAGTCCACAAGCTATGTAAGCTTATGTATACATCATGCATACTTACATACATAACTCGTATTTTCGTATATTCCGCCATGGTTGAGGTCTTGGTCTTTTCGTTTGGCTATATACATATATATATTTTATATGGTGCCATTGGCAGAGCTGATTCTGATTGTTTTTTAAATTGTTTTTGCACGCGATTCGTGTTTGGCGGCTTTATTGCTGTAATTGCCATGACCAAATTGTTCTGATTGTTGTTGTTGCTTTGGTATTGTAGCATAATTTAATTTGAATGCATATGAGACAGAAAAGTGGGTAATTGAATAAGTTTTTGTTGTTGTTTTTTCTACTACTCTTATGTTTTCGCCGTTTATTTTTTTTGTTTTTGTTTTTGTAATAAATTTGATTAGCGCACGGGGCGCGAAAATATTTTGCACATACTCGAATTCGCGTGCAAAATTTGTTGTGATATGAATGAATGGGTTAAATAATGCAATTTATTTTCTGACATGCTGGCCAAATTGATATGTAAACCTATTGAATTTTTAATACTCTCGAACAGGCCACTGAAGTGTCTACTCAAAGAACAAAAAATAAAATTGAAATTGCATTTAAATCAGCCTGAAGGTTTTACTCGTCTTTTTGTTTTTGCCTCAAACTTTTTTTCACCAAAAAAATTGAATTTCCATTAACGATTTCTTAACCCTCTTCTTCTTCTTCTTCTTACTTCCTTCGAAATCGAAAACAATTTGCAATAAAATCTGCAATCCTCACGTACCAAAAGCAAAGAAAATTGCTCCTAATATGATTAAACTTCATTCATTTTACGCATTATCAGAATAAAAGCCAAAAAAGACACGGACTGAGACACAGACCGAGAGACACGGAAAAAGGTTCGTTGCTTAAGGTCAGACATTTGATTAGAGTAATTTCTTTTTCTGTTATTGCTAATTCTTTTTTGGTTTAAAAAGCAATTTTTTTTGTTGGTTTCGCCTGTCATTGAACTTGTGAAAACGGAAACGAAATCAAATTATTGAGATTTAACTGAATGCTGCTAATTGCTAGCAGAAATTGAAAACAAAAAAAAAAAAATATATGAAAAAGCAACATTGTGATTTTTGCCTCATTAATTATTTTGGCCACTTATTAATTAATTTGATTAGTTTGCCGAATTATGAATTAATTTATAGCATCGCCTTGTCCAGATGAATTTCCGCAATAAAGTTGTTGACTCTAGCGAAATAAGCAAAACAAGTTCGTTGCTTAAGTCTTTTGATTTCTCACAATCTACCTTTTAATTATAAGCCATAATCATTTCGATATGTTGGTCATATTAATAGATAGTTTGCATAATTTTAAATAGCATTGTTGTCTTTTTTAGTTTTTTTTTTTTTGTTTTTTAGGGTCTTTAGACATCGACACGCCCACTCGTCGATCATTGATCATCATCGCTGATCATGGTCCCCCCACATGAATATGCATAATTCGTCTCTTAATTGGAATGTTCACAATATTTTTTGGCTGCCTCTTTAGCAAAAGGAAAATATTTTATAGACACCAAGTTGAGCTAAGACAAGATCATTACAATGTAAATTTCCGAATGTCTTGTAAATAGTATAAAATTCAATTAATAACCAGCCACAGACATAGAGTCGAGTTAACCAGCCTGTCCCAAACGATCTGCCCGATCTGGCAGACAGTCTGAAACTCTTTTTCGTTTCAAATGTCCGAGACGAACAAATGTTTGCACAACATACGATAATGATGACAAGGCAAATTAGCTACTAATTTTCACACACATACGTTTACAGAGATGAGGGTTCCAGGACCTCACACAGCTGACGTTTCGGCCACCGGAAGTTGGTTCGGAGTTTCAAACAAACATAAAAATTGCCATAAATCAGCATTTGATTATCCTTTGCCGTTGCCTAATTTGACCTCTGTTCATCGTCATGTGCGTGTTAGTTTGTTTTTAATTTATTAATTATTAGGCGGTTCAACAGTCCTGAAACAGACCCAGGACCAGGTACATCCTCCTTCCGCCTCCGTTTCATCTCCTCCAGCTATGGGCTTCCGCTATTAGCGAAATCTTCTCGACTTTTCAACTCCTTTTCTGAGTGATTATTCCACTTGGTCTCAGCGTATCAGTGTTGGCAATCTGACCATGATGGAAAAAAAAATTACTAAAAATAGCAAAGAATTGCAACTATTTTTAGACGAAAAAGTTATATTTGCTCAACATTATTCTAACCCAAAGAAATAAAACTTATTAGGAAAACAATTTATTCAACATTTTGTAGTTAGTGTTAGTTTTTTATTGATATCAACCATCATTAGTTAATGAGAGTTTGGTAATTATTAAGCTAAGGTAATTAATATTAACAAAAACTTTGTTGTTAGTGTTAAAAAACTTAGTTTAACAACTTAAACTATCAATTTAATATTCTTCGTCATTTTTAATTACATTAAAATTCAAGTTAGAATGATTTTTTAAACTGTATCAAAATCTTCTAAAACCTAATTAATTTTGCCCTATTTTTGGAAAAATTATTGATTTATTTAAAGCGTTGGAGTCGAATTTAACCATTTTAAAAAACTGCGATTAAACTTTTGATGTAACTTTTTGATAGTGTTAAAAAATTTGCCAATTTTTTAAAAGAACAGATTGTTTTTTCAAATCGGTTAGAAATGGTTTAAATTTTGAGAAACAATTGTCCAAAAATTTTAATATTGCAATTTGTATTAAAACTCCGATTACCTTTTGATGATCCCTCGCTGACTTAATCCGTCACGTGATCGTACTTGCTTTTATTTATTCAAAATAGATTTGTAATGCAAACTTTTTATTATATTTTATGTTGATTAGAACGTTAATTTATAAATGAGTATAAAATTTCTTACCAAATAACTCATTATATATGTAAGTAAGTATTAAATAAGTACATAAGTACTAAAACATGGTTCGAATAACTTTATAGTATTCAAATCCGATTTTTCACACTTTTTTCTGCTATTTTACCGAATTGAGGACTAGAATTTTCAAAATCAAAATGCAGGGTATATTATTTTAACTAATATTCATAATTTTAAGATCACTGAACAAGATATAATAAAAATATTAATAGAAAATAATTAAATTAATATAATTTAAAGATCTCCATTGTGAAAAACGATTCCTAAAATTCCCTAATATCTCAGCTGAAAATAGATATTAGGTCTAAACTCTGAAATCAATTTAGCAAACTTTAAACTAAATATAATAACCAATAGGAAATATCCTTGGTGACAAAATTAAAAGATCTCAGAACTTTATTTGGCTTTAGCCGAGTTTACCTTTGAATTAATGCTTTTGATTCAAGTCCAATACCACTATAACTTCAATGTACTTTGGATTTACAATGTTGTTGGTGCTTACAATCCCCTCTAATACAACTACACCCATGTAAACCAAAACTGATTTCAATTTAGCCGTAAAAAAGCTGCAACTCATCATCTGAACACATCATCTCTGTTCTGGGCGTTGGCAGACGCAGACTAACTACCCAAAGAGAAAAGGCCAATCGAATGAGCACCTCGGGTGGTCACTGGACGTCACTCAAATTGAAGTCCAACCAAATGAGAATTGGCCGCTTGCCTGGAGAGCAGAGTTACTCTACTCCACTCTACTCTACTCTACATCACATCAGCACCCAAATGTTGTTGGATTTTTAATTAAGCACTGGAAGTTGGAGGTTAACTCCAGATACATACGTACATATGTATATATATACGGATATACCCGGAGGCTTTTCGTCAAGTAGCACACACTTGGAGTGGATCTTGGCAGCTTGGTTGGGAACAGGTCTTGTTAGTAATTTTTAATTTGAGCTCTTCTGACAGCTGGCTGTCATATAAATTTAATTGAATTTACATTTTTATTAATTGCCAAAGCAGTTTTGGAGTTGAAGCCATGAATGAGTTGAGTTTGGTGAGATGAACCTTCTTTCCAAGCTTCTTTCCATCTTGGTGAATGAATTTAATTTGAGATGATTTGTTGATGGTTTCGTTGCAGTGATTTCTTGCTGACTAATTTAATGTGATTTTTAAATTACCCACAGACGCTGAGTGTGTGGCCAATGGGTCCAATGGTCTTGCTGGGGTGAGCGGAAGACGATGAGATTGATTTGGTAGCCCCGAGAGATGAGTAAAACTTTATACGGAATTAATGAGATGACACGCCTCTTGTTGTTGTGAGTCTTGGCTTTCAGAACGGATTGTGTACCTCAGTCGCAGTCTTAGTCATTATGGACTAATCTAATTTGCTAGCACTGCGATGACAATCGAACTTGCAATGTTTCCTTTACCTTGGCCCATCTCATCACATCGTATGAGATACTTCTCTAACTGGTTATCCACAATTTTCCTCTCCTGTGTTAACTGTCTGTCCAGTGCTAACGAGGCTCCCCTTTTTATGCAGTTTAATTCGCAAATCAAACAACCGCAGGGTAAAAGGCAGAGCTTGCCAATTCGCGCATAAGTAAATTAAAAATAAATTTATGTTCAGGCTAAAGGCGAGAGCGAAAGAGTGGAAAAAGTAAGTGAGATGGTAGGGATGGTTCGGAGAGTGGAGGGATGCCATGTGTAAACTGGTTAAGGAGCATGCACATCCTCCAAAGTTCCATCGAATGCAAATCCAATTAAAATTTCCTAACAGAGGCCTATACAACGATGGCGCTAAGCCGTAAAGCGAAGCTGTGCGCTGATTTAAAACACTGCGGGGCGTGCTTATTGATTAAATACAAATTGTATTCATTCATCATCAGATTGTATGTTGCTGTTCCTGTTATTGCTGTTGCTGGCAATTAAACTTCAATTTATTGTTCTACTTTGTGCCAGCCCAGCACTAACAAACTGTTAATTGTGTGAAATTCGAAATGCCCGCTCTTTAATAAACGCGGTAGCTATCGATAAGCCAGTAATATCGGCTATCGGTTGGTAATTATTCGATTAAAAGTGTTATTTTTTTCAATGTACATTTGTATTTATATTAGGAAAATAGAATGAGCATTTGTTTGGAAAAATGAAATAACTGTATTTGCAACTTTTTAATTGATTAATGAAGATGGCTGAAAAAATATCGATATATTTTGAAATCGATAGAAAGTAATTTATGCAGCCCTAACTTGAGAAATTAAAATATATTTGTGGCAGGCTTATTTCTTAGCAATAGCAAATAGTAAATACCCAACTTGTTTTGAATTCTTCGTAAATTTAGTACAAAGTGTTAATCGCAGCTGAGAAAGTAAATTTAATTATTATTTGTTTTGTTGGCGCCATCCTTTTTTATTTTTGCAGAAATATTGTTATCGATAACGATAGGCGCAAGTTGCATCGAAAAATGAAATATTTGGGCACTCTATTTTACTCCCCGCAACCGCAACCCTCAGCACTTTGTTTTTGTTTGCTTTTGTAACCAGTTGCGCATTCATTCATTCCGTCGGATAACAAGAATATTTTAATTTGATTATCGCATTGCGAAAAGCTACAAAAAACATTTCCACGGAGATTAAAGAAAACAACAACAAGACAATAACTCGAACACCTGGACGCAACAGATGGCTTGGGGGTGAATCGATGAAGTACAATAACAACAAATAGGGAGTGATTCTAAATGGATAACAACGAAGATAATGAACGTCTTCTTGGACACAATCAGGATGCGGGGGATGACGACGACCAGTTACATAGCTTTGTGCCCGCCTTTGCTCCACAGTCCATGAATGATGAGGATGATTTTCTCATTGAAGACCATCGTGGTCAGGAGCAGGATCAGGTGGTCCTTATATCCAATGAGCCCACCACGGGAAAGGGCTTTACCTATATTGTGTTCTATTTGCTGGGAATTGGTACAATGACGCCATGGAATTTTTTTGTTACCGCCGAAGATGTAAGTACAAATTATGATTGGGAGAGGAACAAGGTCATTCCATATAATAGAATGGGAAAATTCTGAGCCCGCATCTTCAGAAATTTATGTTGAACTTCGAACGCAGTTGCGGAGCAAATGGAACAATTGTTGTTCTTATCTGCTTTGGCATTGTTTCGCTTCTGGTTTTATGGTTGTTTTGTTACTACTACTATATACTCTATCGTCTTAGATTTTCCTTTGTTTGCTTTGACTCACCCCTGTCAAACCCAAGCCAAGCCCAAACTACATATTCGTCGTAACCCACTTTTCCTGTCTCCTTTTTTTGTAGTATTGGAAATATAAGTTCCGTAACACAACGAGCAATTCCACAGATCCGGATGAGGAGCTAACACCTTTGCAATTAAGTTTCACCTGTGATCTGGCCCTGGCTGCCACATTATCGGGAACTATTTTTCTGATACTCAATGCCATCTATGGTCATCATGTATCGCTGCGGACCAAAATGCTTGGAACGCTTTGGACCATATGTGTCCTATTTGGTGTGACTACGGGTTTCGTGGAGATCAATACGGATAACTGGCAGGAGCAGTTCTTTTTGATAACTCTTGGCATTGTGGTTATCCTAAACAGTGAGTAATGGATTGATTCTGGGATTGATAATTTGATTATTTTCATGTGTACTTTTTTTTAGTTTCTGCTGCCACCATGTCGGGAGCTCTGTACGGTGTTGCCGGTCTCTTTCCATCCGAATATATGACCGCTGTGGTCAGTGGACAGGCACTGGGTGGTATTCTAACCGCTTTGGCATTCATTTTGGTACTTGCCTTCGATACTGGACCCAAAATAACAGCCTTTATATTCTTTATCGTTGGCGGTGTGTTGATACTCCTTTGCATTGTTTGCTACCTGGCCATGGCCCGTCAACCGTATTTCAAATATTATCTGGATGGCGGTGACAAATACGAAGTGATTAGTGCGATCCCATCGCATAGCCGCCACGGCGGTGAAGGAGAAACGGGGGGCATGCCACTTGAGCCGATTGTACGAGAAGTGCTTAGCCAGATTTACATTCATGCCGTTTGTCTGGCCCTTCTATATGTGACGACGTTGTCCGTATATCCGGCAGTCACTGTACTAATGCAATCAGAGTACTCTGATCAACATACTGAATGGACTGGTGAGTCACCATACCCCAAATTAAATTGCACACAAACACAAATCCAGTGGAAAAGTACTGCATAAATTAATCAAACAATTAACTTAACGAAAAGGGAATTACTTATATAAAACACTTGCAGTATAAAGAGACCCTTAGATTTTGAAAAGAAGTTCACGAAATCAAATATTGTCCTTGGGGTGAAAGATCTCCCTTATTTCCCTCCCCGAGTATACGCCACTGACTAGATTTAATATAGTATAACCGAATTTTATCAAAGTCGCATTAGCACAACAACAAGTAGCTTCCATATGGATAAGTATAATGTATTTTTTGCAATATGTTATCGACATATTATATATGTATGTCAAATTTTATTGCTGCCAGAGAATGATAAACAATAACATGAAACGGAAAGCTGTCGCAAACTTTGCAGATACAGCAAAAAACAAAAAAAAAGAAGAGAGTTCGATTTAGTCTAGTTTTGCCAGTAAGTTTGTTGAACTTGTAGTTTGCAGTCTCCACATTTATCATAATAATTAACTTATTGCTTAATATTCAATTCATTCTTTAAATTTTTAAACTCTTTAAATTCAACTTAAAGAAACTTGATATACTATCATATAGTTGAGCTATAGTCTTCTGAGTTATATGTTTGAAATCTTCCCTTACTTTATTATGATTCTAAAACTTAACAAATGGAAATACATATATTAGGCTCTAAAATGAAAATGATTTAAATTAAACTCTACAAGGTTATTGAAATTAAAGATAAGTTATATTTTTTATTTCAATCTGGCAGTGCATATTTAGCTAGTTTATTTGGAAAGTATTTATGCAAATACTATATTATTCAGACTTAAAACCAAGTGATCACAACTTTGCCATTTTTTCCGTTGAAACATTCCCTTGATAAGGACTTGGTGACAAGCATGCTAGAAGCCGAATGAAATTGTTTTCTAAATGTAGAAAAGTTTTAAAATGAAATCGGGTCATATGTATGTAGTTATATGGTCAAGGCCGATCTAAGAGACGTTCATCGTAATAAATTGTACTGAAATTTTAAGATTGATTTTGAAAAAAAACATTTATAATTATTTAATATAAGTTTTTAATTAACCCAACTAAATTTAATACTAAAAATGATTTCTATATTTTCAGATGTCTACTATTTGCCGGTGGTGAACTATTTGTTCTTCAATTGTGGAGATTACTTTGGACGTCTCTTGGCTGGTTGGTTTGAGCGTCCTGCCAATGTGGATACGTCCCTATTGTTTACCATAGCGAGAATTTTTTTGGTCCCATGTTTTCTATTCTCGAACACCAATGAACATCACTTTATGCCAACAATTATAAAGCATGATTCTACATTTATCATCATGATGATTTTGTTTGCCTTGTCCAATGGTTATCTAACCAATATTTTGCTCATTATGGCTCCCAGGTTTGATAATTGCTTTATATATTTAAAGATATATCCATGACTTTTCTTATTTGTATCCTATGTTTTTGCTTGCAGAAGTGTGAGACAGCACGAAAAGGAACTTGCCTCCTCCATAATGGCTGCTGCTTTGAGTGTGGGCATGGCCTTTGGCTCATTACTTAGTTTGGCCTTTGTCCAAATGTTGTGACCCCTTCACACTAGGTTAAGTGCAATTTTAATAGGTGCCTTATAGTGAATTTTCTTTTGTTTTTATTTTGAGTTTTGATTTAGCCTTTCCCCTTGTATATATGTATGTAAGTGTGTTATAAAATAAGTTTTACTCTTTGTGTAATCAAACATCTCCAAAATGGCCACTAATCAAACAAAGAAGAGACTCAATTTCATCATATCAAGATCAAAAGTCTATTGGTGTGTCGTCACCTTAAACACTTCAATAGAACGGTCAACAATTCAATGCGTCCTTGTGCGAAATTTTAATCCATTTGCATTTTTATACCCTTGCAATAATGTCGGAAAATAAGCAAATTACAATCTTATAAAACTGGCATACATAAATGTCATTTTCAAAGAGAAAAAGTCCCTTACCCTCGATTCACTCATTTTAGAGTAAAGGTCAATTCAATATGTTTCGATTGATGCGACGTAAATGTCTCAAGTCCAACACAGTTTACGAGATGTTTTAAAATAGTTGACACAAGTGCCTAAAAAAATAGCGAAAAGAAAACAAATTATAATAAGCTATCTGTGAGCGACTGTGATTTTTTTTACTGTACTCTTTTTTTATTTATGTAGGAACCGGTGATCAGGCACCGATAGACAATAAAAGAACCAGAAGCGGTCATCGTTTCTAAAGCCAGTTCGTAGTGCTAAGCCAGCATATAATAATAAAAGACGGTCACACTGACTTCTAAGTTTGCAACGATAGCGAGCACACGTTTCGGGACAGACCTACAGTCCGTTTATTTTCTCAAAGCCATAATCTTTAATTGTAACACTAACATCAATGCCAATAACGAAACCGGAATATAAATAAATACCACAAATTGGGGGGCTCGTCCGGGATGGCAGCTTAAAAGTGAAACAATTAATATTGGCTATTGAATTTTACAAATTCGTTAAAACTTGTAAAATTCTAAGAAAGAGGGAGACAGCAAGTGACGCTGCCTCGAAGAAACGTTCACGTGAGAGGAAGAGAGATAGCTGCAGTAAAAGCGCGGTATCGGCGAGCAACAAGAACTAGAAAACTTGGCCGACGAGGGAGACAGCAAGTGACGCTGACATAAGGAAACTGCAGAAGGAGTGAGAAAGCTGATCAGAAAGGTGGTTCTGGAATTTTCGCAGCACGTGACGAAATATTCGTGAGGTTTGGCCGAAGAAGGTACCATTGGGATATACCAACAATCAAAAGGCAAGGCAGGAACGGATCGAAGGGCACAATAGAGAGCGCTGGAGAAGTGTACGGCGCTAGAGAGGATTGTGGCTACAACGATTCCGGTTGCAAGATTGATTAAAGGTTGCAAAATCGATACAAGGCTGCCACAACGGAGGCTGTGTAAATTGCTGGAGAAGTGTACAGTAGTTTACCAGTGTTGGTGGTAATAACGTTTCGAGGCTTTGTTAACTGTTGCAGAAGTGTACAGCGGTTAGCCAAGGCTGGACGCAACGAAACTTGAAGTCTACAGAAACTAGCGTTGAGTTCTAGGAGTGAACTGCGTTAGTGGTGGCGGTGGACAAAATCTGGTGACGGCGGCGTGAGAAAGTTTTGGCAGTGGCAACAACTCGAAGGTTGGCGAGAAACTGCAGTATTGTTGCTAAGAGGGGATTTCGGATGGAATTTGGCGATAAGACGAATAACATCGATCAATAGAAGACGACGACAAAGCAGAGCGACGTGGGACCAACGAAAGACGGGAAAAGCGTATGTTATTCAGAACTAGCGAAAACTGATAACAATTTTCAAAGCTAGAAAATAATACTAACATAGTATAAGAAGAATTGTACGTAATTTTAAGTTTGAGATGGAGCTTGCAGAGATTCTGGCTCTAAGCGTGGTGGCTTTGCGATCGAAATTATCCGAACTAGGGCTCCCTACGACTGGCAGGAAACGGGATTTGCAGAATAGGTTACTCACCTATTATGGTTTGCAGGAGGAAGATGAGGAATCAGACGATCAGTCAGTTATAACAGCGAATGGGGAACTAGAGATTGCAGCGGGAAACGTAGTTAGACCCGAGAGATCATGGTTTACTTTGAAAGATGTTAAGGACAGCGTGTCACAGTATTCTGGTTCAGATATTCCTAACATTGCTCAATGGATTGAAGAACTAGAAGAATGTGCAGCCACGGTACAGTGGAATGAATTACAGTTATTTGTGTATGGAAAACAGTTATTGTGTGGGGCGGCAAAATCTTGCATAAGAAGTCAGAGAAATATTAAAAACTGGAGATCCTTGAAAACAGCTCTTCGTGCTGAGTTTAGTGTAAGAATATCTTCAGCTGCAGTCCATAAGAAGTTGAATCAGCGCCAACAGAAGAAAGGCGAAACTCTAAATGAATATTTATATGCATTGATGGAAATTGCGAAGCCGGTAGACGTAGATGAGGAGAGTCTGATAGAGTACTTCGTTAAAGGTATTCCGGATACAAAAACTAACAAAATGATGTTATTCCAAGCTCGTAATATTTCAGAGTTAAAGTTTCAAATCGAAGTTTATAAGAAGGGACGTGATTCATACAAGGCAGCAAACAGATTTGAAAGTAAGGCATATGGTTCAAGTGAAGCACAGGCAGTACAGGCTCGAGAGAGAAAATGTTTTGGTTGCGGAGAGGCGACTCACTTAAGAAAAGATTGTCCTAGGTACGATCGAAAGTGTTTCAAATGCGGTCAGTCAGGTCATCGTGCAGCTCAGTGTAGCATCGAAACACAGATTAAACGAGAGAAGCAAGCAAATGTTATTCAACATGACAAAGTTAAAGTTAGCTCGAGTACGTTCACCCCGTCTGGGTTAGAACTAAAGAATGTTAGCTATGAGAATATCGAATTTAAAGGGCTCATAGATACAGGAGCAGATATGTGCTTGATTCGTCGAAGTGTTTTTTGGAAGCTAGGAGTTAAACAACTAACAGGTTCTGGAAAGTGTTTGGTAGGAATAGGAGATGCGAAAATTTTAACGTTTGGTAGTTTCTCTTTAATGGTGATCATCGACAAAATTAAAATAGTAGTTGAGTTTCATGTAGTTCCCGATGAGGACATGGGGTTTGACGCTATTTTGGGAAGAACGATTCTTGATAGTGTTGACATGAAGGTAACAAAAAATGGCACTCAGTTTTTAATTAGCAATGAGAAAAAGGTAGTAGAAGAAAAGACTGAATCTGTTGAGGATTGGATGAAGCAATTTGAAGATGTCTGCACAGTTTTTGAAGGGAAGGACGAAATCGGTTTAGAGTTGTCTCATTTAAATCAAGAACAGGCTAAAGAGGTCGAAATGATAGTTGAGCGATACAAGCCAAAACGCAATCCTGATGCGAAGACCGAAATGAGAATTATTTTGAAAGATGATATTCCCGTATACCAACACCCAAGACGGTTGGCCTACTGCGATCAGCAGATTGTAGACAATCAGATACAAGAATGGCTTGAGGAAGGAATTATTCGAGATAGTACATCGATGTATGCATCCCCTATAGTATTGGTAGCAAAGTCAAACGGAGCTAAAAGGTTGTGCTGCGATTATAGAAAATTGAATGAAAAGATAATTCGCGATAATTTTCCGATAGTTTTGATGGACAGTGTAATTGATCAATTGCAAGGAGGAAAAGTTTTTACTACACTGGACTTGAAAAATGGATATTTTCATGTACCAGTAGAAGCAAGTTCGCAAAAGTTCACTGCATTTGTTACTCAGAAAGGACAGTACGAATTCTTATATGTACCGTTTGGTATCTCAAACTCTCCAGCGGTCTTTACGAGATTCATGATGGCAGCAATGCAGGAGTTGATTCAGAAAGGTATAGCGATCGTATATATGGATGACATAATCATTCCAAGCAAAGACATTGAAGAGGGAATGTCAAGAATTAAATTAGTTTTGGGGGTAGCCGAGAAGAATGGATTACAGCTAAACTGGAAAAAGTGTCAGATTCTTCAAAATCAAGTCAATTTTCTAGGATACGTGATTAGTGAAGGGATAATAAAACCGAGTGAAGAGAAAATTTCGTCGGTACACAATTTCCCAAGACCGCAGGATAAGAAAGCAGTGCAAAGGTTTCTCGGTTTAACATCGTATTTCCGAAAATTCATTGAGGGATATGCTTTAATGGCGAAGCCACTTTCCGATTTGCTAAGGAAGGATAGTAAATTTGTGTTCAGCGAGATCGAGGAGATATCATTTGAACGATTGAAGGCAGCATTAACGAGTGAGTCGGTATTGAAGTTATATAATCCGAAAGCGCAAACAGAGGTCCATGCTGACGCGTCAAAATATGGTTATGGGGCAATTCTAATGCAGAAAGATACTGAGGATAATTTGTTCCATCCAATTCAGTACATGAGTCGAAAAACGAAAGCATGTGAGCAGAACTATCATTCATACGAGCTAGAAGTTCTAGCCATAATTGAGGCTCTAAAGAAGTGGCGAGTTTACATTCTTGGCTTGCAGTTCACTATAGTTACAGACTGTAATGCATTTACTATGACCATGAAAAAACAGGAAGTTCCCTTGAGAGTAGCCCGGTGGGCCATGTTCTTGCAGGATTTTAGTTACAGTCTAGAGCATCGGTCAGGATCAAGGATGAGGCATGTAGATGCTTTGAGTCGAGTCGCCTGTTATTCAATATCGGATAGTATTATTCATCGTCTGAAAGAAGCTCAATTGGTTGATGATTGGACAAATGCTGTAAGAAGTCTAGTTGAAAAGGGCGTGTATGAGGATTTCTATATTTTGAATGAGGTCTTGTTCAAAGATGCCAATAAGCAGTTGATCGTAGTACCCGAGCAGATGGAGAATGAAATTATCTTACTTGCCCATAAACAAGGACATTTCTCAGCAAAGAAAACACAGTTATTGGTCGAAAAATCATACTTCATTCGAAAATTGAAAGGAAAAGTTACACGAATAGTTGAGAGTTGCGTACAGTGTATAATAACAAATGCGAAAATGGGTAGAAAAGAAGGGTATCTGACAGCGATTGATAAGGGAGATCAGCCGCTAGTTACGTTTCATATTGACCATGTGGGGCCGATGGACCTCACTAAGAAGAGGTACAATCATTTGTTAGTAGTTGTTGATGGTTTCAGTAAGTTCGTATGGTTATATCCTACCCGAAGTACCGGGGCAGACGAAGTCGTAAATCATTTGGAAAAACAAGCAAATATATTCGGTAACCCAGTGAGAGTAGTGACCGATAGGGGAACGGCGTTTACGTCACATTTGTTTGAACAGTATTGTAAGGACAATAACATACAACATTTATTAATTACAACTGGTGTTCCGCGGGGAAACGGGCAGGTCGAAAGAATGCACAAGATCATTGTACCCATGTTAACGAAATTGAGTTTGGAAAGCCCAGCAACCTGGTATAAGCATGTAGGCAAGGTATAACAACTGATAAACAACACTGAGCCAAGAAGCACCAAAGTGAGTTCGTTTAAGATACTAACAGGTTTAGATATGAGAGTTCCTGAAGATGCAGAGCTAAGAGAGCGTATTTTAGGATGCATAGTGAACGAGTTGGATGAGGAACGAAAAGAGATCCGAGATAGGGCGATTGAAAATATTAAAGTCCTACAGGACGAAAATCGAAAGTCCTTTGATGCAAAACGGAAGATCGAAAGGATATATAGGCCTAACGATTTAGTAGCGATAAAGCGGACACAGTACGGGGTAGGTCTTAAGCTTAAAGGAAAATACTTCGGTCCGTACAAGGTCGTATCAGTCCAGAAACATGGAAGATATGAGGTTGAAAAAATAGGAGATACGGAAGGACCAACTAAAACATCCACTGTGGCCGAGTTCATGAAACCTTGGGAAACTTCATTCGAGTCGAATGAAACGTCAGGAAGGCCGAATGTAGGAACCGGTGATCAGGCACCGATAGACAATAAAAGAACCAGAAGCGGTCATCGTTTCTAAAGCCAGTTCGTAGTGCTAAGCCAGCATATAATAATAAAAGACGGTCACACTGACTTCTAAGTTTGCAACGATAGCGAGCACACGTTTCGGGACAGACCTACAGTCCGTTTATTTTCTCAAAGCCATAATCTTTAATTGTAACACTAACATCAATGCCAATAACGAAACCGGAATATAAATAAATACCACATTTATGTATATATCAAACACGAAGATTAGATCAGATGGCATTATTATCAATAACAGAATTTTCATTAAGAGATTACGAGAACGTTTTGATGAAAATGCAAAACTTGAAATTCATTGTAGCTCTATAGCTCTAATATATTGGAAAGCAAAAAGAAGGATAAAATTATTGTTGTGCTTTAACGAAAGCTCGCAATACAACGACAATTTTCAAATAACTATAATAATATAATGTGACATGATAAACAAAATAGTTCCAAATTTGTTTCAAGGCATACGCAAATGAAGAAAATCTGTATAGTCGAAATTACCTTATCTAGATAAGCCTTGGATTCATGTTAAAATTAAGGCTTTTCTTCAAAATGTATTCTTTCCTATCCTTCTTCTTATTTCCCTATACCAAAAACTGGCGAAACTGCAAGCAAAATCACTTATAATTTGTTAAAAAATTTACCTTTTATATTTTGTTGAATTTGGCAATGGAACTTTTTATGTTTTATTAAGATTTCTACAATTTTAATCTGTTCAATTGCTTCCTGTGTCATTTTTGCAAGGGTAGCGAAGAACTACGGCATTGCCGTATTTATCCTAGCCATCTGTTTATATAAACTAACTGTGTTGAAACTTTCCCACAAATGTTGTATAAATTCTTGTGTGGTAGAAGTAAGTCTATAGCTTTTACAACCACAATTTAGACTAGTCATAAATGGGCTGATTTGTGGTTGAATAATGAAATTTTATTTAAATAAGCTTTAATTTTGCCTTCAAGTGTTTTCATTTTGTTCTTGAAGATACGTTTGCTTTATGTTTCATTTTTCATTTTTTCTGCTAGAATAAGATTCAATAAGTTTTTATTTGGCAATAAAAAATAAGAACTAAATTTACGCTCATGGTTGAACATTTATTTTATTTTATTTGATCTCTGTAATTCTTTGTTTTTTTTTTTTTTTTATTTTCTGCAGATCACAACAACAATGTGGATTAAGTTAAATTTGTATGTTTAAGATTTTACTCTTTGTGTTTTGGTTTTGTTTATCTAATGAACTCCATTGCACATTATTGACCAGAACTGACCTCTCTCGCTGTCTTGCAAGTGAAATTTTCTTTTCAACTTTGCCAAGATATAGCAAGAGTAGGATTTTTGATATTGCCTTTTCATCGGTCAAAAGTTTTTGTTTTATGTTATTATTTTAGCTCACATCGAGAGTGTTGTTTCAGTTAAATGGCAAACAAATTTTGCAACAATGGAATTTGGTACAATAAAATATCAATTTAGCAATTGTTTTGTTTTTCTTTCTCATATAGTATATGTATTAATGTAACACTAGGGTTCGGCCTAAACGTTTATTTAGCTACTTTTTTTATATTTTGTTTTAGGCAACAACAAATTCGTTAGTCGCTCTCTTTGCTCTATCTCTCTGTAACTCTCTATCCATCGTTATCTTTAAATATTGTTCGAAAAATTTGCAAAATTTCTTGCATTTCTTTAACATTTTCATCCTTTTAATTTATTGTGTTTGGTGTTTAACACCGTTTTTGCTTTTCAATTACATTTTCATATATGGGTTTCCTTTTTTGTTTTTGTGTATTGAATTAAATGTATATTTAACTTAGTTTTAAACACACAGAATGTTTTTCTTTTAGTTTTTGTATTTAAACAACAAACATTGATTAAAGCCTTGGTTCATTAAAGAGTGTGAGGGGAAGGGATAGCGGGGATTGGCATGCAGGAAGGAAAGTATATAGCTATATAGAAGCAACTACATACATACAGACAACAACAACAACGACAGCACACAGATTTAGTTTAGTTTAATGTCTTACACATACAACAACACCAAAAATCTATTTGTTTCCTACTATTATTATTTGTTTGTTTGTGGATCGAGATAATGATTTTTTTCTTTATTTGATTGGTGGGTGGGTCGAATACTTAAGTTGGAGCCAATTTGTATGCCTATATGAGAGATATTGATCATAAGTATACATCAGCTGATATATACCTATGCATATACATATATGTTTAGACATCGAAAGATAGACGATAGACAACCAACATCGATATCGAATTTAAAAACACACACAGACACACACAAAAATTTTAAATATACATATACATACATATGTAATTTTACTATATACTTGCATATTAGCTATGGTTTATTCCAATTTAGTTTATTGCTTGGTTTTTTTTTTTTTGTTTTGCTACTATTATTTAGGTAAGTTAACTAGCAAAATACACAGAGAATTATACACACAGACACACATTCAAAATTCAATTACAACATCAATATCAAATTTGGATTTACGTTATCAAGTATGGTGGGGAGAGGGGAGGTAAACGATTTTGAAAATATTTCATCTAGCATTTTGGAGCTTGATTTTCGGTTTCGTTTGTTTTGTTGAGCGGAAAAGAGGTTATTCCGAGTAAGTTAGAGGGGGTGGGGTTGGGGCTTTGTGGGAAAGGGGTAAAAATTACAACATCTAAGGTGGTTCTGCCGTCCAGTGAAATGTTCTTTCGACTTTCGTATGTACTTTTGATTTTAATTTTTTTTTTTTTTTTTTTTTGGTTTTTTGTTTTGTTTAAGTTGTTTTTTCATTTTGTTTTTAATATGTATTGTTTTGAAATTTTGGATTTTGTTTACAAGGCAGCTTGGGTTCGTTTTCATTCTTTTTGTTTGTTGAGTTTCCGAAAAACAAAACAAAAAACTCAAAAGAAATATTTTTAATGACGGTGCCTGGTGAAGTGTTACAACAAAAGATTTCATTCCCATATATAGTGTGTATATATGTATATTTATATAAGTAGGTTTTTTAATATTGTTAAAAGTTTTAAATAATTTTATTGTTTGATTGTCGCTTTGTGGCTTAAAATGTATGCCACAGTTTGAGAGTCACTGCTCCACAGTGAGTCAGGCCAATTTTTGGTATTTGGTGTTGTAGTAGGTTGTGCGTCTTCTGTGTGTGTGTATGTGTTTGTTTTTCTTTTTGAGCGCGTGTGTGCGTGTAGTAGAGGTGTGGGAAATTACAAGGGAGGGGGTACAGGCAGGGGCGGGGGGCAGTGGAAAACAATTTGACAGTAAAAGTATTTTTATTAGAGCATTTAGTGTAATAACTAAACTAGAACTACAACTAAAACAATGAAAAACAATAATTCATAAATAAATAGTTAACCAACTAAGAAAATTTGACTAAACGTTGGTTCTCATTTGCTTCACTTTGAGATTCCATTCAACAAAGTATTCTATTCACTTTAAAAAAAGGAAACTAATCATACATACATACATATATATATATATATATAAATATATATATAAATTATATAGTTAGGTGATTAAGCGGGCGATTTGACAAGGTCAACTTTTTGAGTAGGAAATAAAATGCAACGCCTTAAGGGTTCGACCACTCTTCTGTAGAGGTTTTGCACATTCAACTAAGAGCATGAAAATCTTTATAAGACATAACAAATAACTATTTAAACGTCTGCTATCGATATATCATAAAGTATATTACTAATTTGTCTGTCTGCCTGTTCTTTCTTTTATTATTTATTACAGTTTTTATTTTGTTGCCACTCGGCGAGTGTCCAATATGAGGTCAGTTTTTTTTTATTCCTTTATGTGATCTTAAAGTTTAGAGTGAGATCCTTGCCCATGTCTACATTTCGCTTTGTTTCGGTTGTCTCCATATTTTCTTACAGTGTTCTTTGCTGAAGACCTAGTCTTTTACATATTACATTATAAATTTCAAAAAATATTGCAAAATTTGTAAGCTTATATAATAATATATAAAACTAAAACTAAGAAGTCTTCACAATTATAGAAAAAATTTCATAAAAAATGACAAAAATAATGTGATATATAGAACTGTGTTGAATTGTTTATAAGCACAACCAAATCCAAGCTTATAACTCATTTTCCACTACTTAAATCTCACAAAAAACTTCAAATCATCAAAAAAACGGACCTCATGTTGCACTGTGCGGCAAGAAGTTACTCGCCGAATCAATATAAACCGAAAACAAAGTCTAATCGCTAGAGATGCTACAAACAGCATTATGTAATAAAACTATAGACAGATCGGCTTAGCAGATGTGAAAACATTGTCATATTTTGAATTTACCTAAGATTTTTCTACTGCCTCTTAGTTCGATTAACAAAGAGTGAGCGAACTCCTTTGGCAATGGCTTAAAAACATTTGAGTTGACCTCGAGCCGGCAAAGTAATATACTATATAACTGATATATATATACATATGCATATACATATACATAATTTAAAATATCAATATACATATTACATACATACATCATAGATAGATATAAAAAAAAAGTAATACACACAACCACATTTAGCATTAGAAATTGGAGTAGACTCTCTCTCCCGTTATTAGCATCGCTTAGTTCGTATATTTATATATAGAGTTAAATAAATATTAATCGCTTGACTTAAATAGACACTCAGAGTTTCAGAGAAGTATCATTGTAGGAAGAAACCGTTACGGTTTGGACAAAGATTGTGGTAACTATGTATATAAATCCATGCAAAAGAAAACAACTAAACTATTGATGAAAAATATTTCTTAAAAGCATCGTCTTTTAGATTCAATCGGATCCATAACGGATAGATTGAAATTTTGTGCAGATTGTGCGTTAAATTGGATAAAGATAATATTAATATTTTTAAAATAATCACATGTAATAATCACATCAGTTTTTGTTTTGGAATTTTCACACAAATCGGACAAGTAAACAAACAAAACAAAAGTTAAGTGATTAAAACAAAATTGTTAAAATCAATAGTCAAAGTTATCTGCAAGGATTTATATATATAATTCGGCACTCCGAAATGATCTTTTGGTATGTTTTTTGCTTTTGTTTTTCTCTTTTCTAGATGTTTTTCGTTTTTGTTTTGTTCATACACCGACAGTTAGAGTTACACTAGATATACAATTATATAGAGTACAACTAGTTTGTTCAGTTAAAGTAGAAAAATGTGATTCCTGTTACAGTTAGGTTTCTGGTTTTTGTTTTGTTTAACTAGTCAAGGTTCAGAGTTGGTTTAAAACTGCTGCACCACTTAGGAGCTACAAAGACTTTTTTTCATTTCATATTTTTTTGTTTTGTTCAAGTTTTTCATTTTTTTAACACAACTATCGCAAATACTGAAAACCGAAGAACAACATCTAATTCTAAGTGGGGGAAAAGGTGAAAAGTGGACTTTGGAGTTTGCTAGGGGTAAGGTGGGGTGGGGTGGGGTTGGTTTGAGGTGAAATATAGACAATTTACGTCTTCATTTCGTTAACAATACTGTTGTGAGATTTGGCGGGAGAAATGCCTAAATCACCACCAACAGCTCCACCGCCACCATCCAAATTAAGTGTGAGATTATTGCCCGATGAGGTGGTGCCAGAGCCAATTGCCCCAGATGAGCAGCCATGATGATGTGTTCCATGGAAGAGCACCAGGAAGCCATTATTCGAAACACAGCTGCGAGATTCGGCATCCTTGTCGAGTATTTGACGGGCCTGTAAGAATTTATATGCTGATTAATGATTCTAATCGAATTGGTCTTTAATTCGCTTCTTACCTTTGCCCGATGATCGGCCAGGGCATTGCGCACAAAGTCGTGTTGCTTTTGCAATTCATCCGTTCGCTTATCGAAAGTCTGCTTCAGACGTACACGTTCCGCCACTCCACGCTCAACCACGGAGCTGGCTACCTCACGTTTCATTCTAAAATGAGTTTGGGTTAAAGAGTTTAAGAGATAATTAAAATTTCAGTCCTCACCTGACTAATTCATCGCGATCTCTGTGCACTGTGGCCAAATTTTTGACCTCACTTCGTCGCGCTTCCTGCAGCTGATGCATTACCTCGCCTGTGACTTTGTCTAGCGAGGCTTTTAGCTGTTTCGTCTGACCGGATTGTGAGGTTTTTAGAACTTTTTCGGCTGCCGCATAGATGGCCTCGTGATATTTCTCTTGGAGTTCACGATATTGAGCTGTATATTCTCGACAAGCGCTACGCAGACGTGACTCTCGTGTACTTTCCAAATTGCTGCTGGTGGCCATTTCATCGCCCAGTTCTGTGCCCCCGGCACTTTCTTCACTGCTATCGCCTAGATCCAACGGACAGGGTGGCACTTCTATGCCCGGTTCGCTATTCGGAGAGAGACAATTACTAATTTCAATGGCGTCATCTGGCAGTGCCATGCCCACTCTTTAAATATCCGCCCCGAACACTTACAGACTCTTGTTGCTGAGACGTTTGACCAGTTTATTTGTTATAGTAAACTTTGGCTTCTTGCCCCCATCCAGTGGACTAAGTTTCTGTCCCGCAATTTTGATTTTCTCCTTGTCGTGTTTCTTGCGCAACGATTCAAGTTTCTTCTCCATCTCGAGACGTTTCTCGCGCACAGTTTTGTGTTCGAGTAGTTTGTCCAGTGGTTCAGCCACCACCAGATCCACATCGAACTGTGAGGATTCCACTTGACGAATGGAAGTGCTCACAGATTGATCGAGAGAATGCTGATGCTGAATACTGGGTACCACTTGGGAAATACTGTCCTCAGCGGTGCGGCCACTGCCATCGGGACGATCCATTGGCACCTCAACACTGAGAGCAGCCGCTGCCGATATGCTGGCTCTGTGTTTCGGTGATGTGGCTAGCGATTCGATGGGGCGTAGCTCTTTCTTCTGGCCACCTACTTGGACGAAAACGACTGGAGGATCAGAGAGAGATTCGAGCAGAAACGTTGGGGGCAGTTGGGGGCAAGGAAGTAGGTTAAGAAAGGAAGTTTTGTGCAGTTTTGTGTGTCCGTCAACCGTTTTGTGTTGTAGTGGTGGTGGTGGTAATATGTGGTGGTGTGGTTGAGTATGGTGCGTTTATAGGTTTTTTTTTTTTTTTTTTTGTAGTGTTTTTAACCAAATCCAAAATCCAAAAGTTTTAACCGAAAGTTACAAAAAGAAAAGTAGAAAGAAAAGAAATTAAATTAAAATTAACAACTCCAAATGCTACAAAAAAAACTGTGGGTTTTTTTTTATGGGTCCTTAAATGGTGCTTCAACTCGTCGCAACCTTCCAACACATCTACTCACATGACTTGGATAGTTCCTCTTCCTGATTGGATACAGCATCCGTTTCATCTGTCAACACGGACAGCTGAATGTCGCGCTTCTCCAATTCACTTTGATATTTGATGGGATTGGCCAGAGCTTCAGCGAAATTCGATAGATCATCGGGCACATAGTCTTTGACCACCACACAAAGGAATAGCGATGCCAGGGCAATGGGTTGACCCACTTCGGAGCGCAGATTTACATGCCTGTAGCCAGGACATAGACCAATTACCGGCAACACCCGATGTCCTATCAATTTGCCACCTTCCTCATATGCTGCAATACGTATGCTGGCCAATTCGGGCAGCACAACCTTCTTAAAGACAAATGGTTCCTCATCGTACACAGGATTCATGCCATTATCTCGCACTGTCTTGGTGCGAAACTTTTTGCGTACTGTATCCGCCGGCAAACCATACATATCCACTTCCACAAATGTATTCACACGCTTGTCCGTTAGAAATTGTCCCGAAAGGACGGTAATGCACACAGTTCCAGCTATAATGCCATCCACAGTGCTCTCGGCAAAGGGATCTAGTCTACGATCCGAACGCCGCATAAACTCCGGTTTAAGTAAATAGCCCGAACGTGCATTATACTCGAAAATACCCAAATTAAGTTGCATAGCTAGATCCAAAGTTTGGAAATTTAAAGCAACCAATTGACAGCCGGCATTCCAGAAAAGCTGTGGCATAAAATTGGAGCTATCGAATCGTGTGCCCGCCGGATAAACTCGCGACAATTGATGTTTATTATAGTTGACAAACTCAATGGGGCGTTCCTTAAGCAGGGTGGTGGCCTGTTTCTCGTCAAACGATGACATCTCATAGCAGCGATTCTTTTCTGTATAAAAAGTACAAATATTTATATATCACTTTGAAGGGTGTGGTTGGATGACTTACTCTCGGCATTCTCAAAGGAGCTGAAATGTATGGGCTGAACATAGTTGACAAGCGCTGAGATCTCGGCACCGGCTTCTGTCTCTTTCTGTGCCTTCTCCGGCGGTGGTTCATTTCCACTTGGAGGATTTGGTGTGGTATTGGGCAGGGATTCATCATCTGAGGAGCTATCCGAGTCGGAGGAGCCAGTGCTATCCTTGGAGCTTTGTCGGATTTGCTAGAAGAAACAACAAAAAAATGCTATTAAATTGCAATGGAGTAATATGAAACCCCCATTATATTATATTGTAGTTGTTATCGCCATCGCCATCGTCGTCGCCCTCGCCATGTCGTTGTTCGTTGTCGGTCCTTTTGGTTTGGATGTCCGTGGTAGATAAAGCAAGCTTGAAAATGGCGCAGATTGTATTTCCTTTAGCCACAATGGAGTGCAAGCTATTGTTGGCTTGCATTGCATAAACTTTACGACACAAGCCCCCTACCCGGACATGGACCCTTACCGGTAGGAGGGAGGGGAAGACAATCACGTCACTTCGTCAAATCGATTTATAAAAGCCTTACAAGACTGTAATTCCAACATAGTACAAAGATGATGTCCTTGTTGTAAGAAAGACTTCAATATAATATCCGTTCGACCATGTTCATGTTCCTATGTGGCTAATGAGCCCCTAAAATGCATTGTAAATGGCCCTAATGTGTGTGTGAGTGTGTGCCTGTGTTCGTATGTGTGTGTGCCGATGGAGGCTCTCTGGGTGCTGTGTTTGGGGGCGTTTAAGACCCAAGAGTTGCGTCCCGTTGCCATTAACGTTGATTTGCAAATTGCTGGCTCTTTTTCCTTTAGCTAACCCGCCGGAGCTTGGCATCTATTATGCAATATGCATTTAGCCAGCCAGTGTGCATTTTGTGGATATTATTATAAATTATAATAATAATGCTCTTTAATAGCCAAACAAAAACGAGAACGAGAAGAAAAGTCCATGTATAATGGCGGCTGAAAACTTTGCAATGAAATTAAAATGCATAATGCCTGTTAAGCTCTGCCATTTAACATTTTGTGCAATTAGTCTAATGTTTTGTACTACTTTTAAATAAATTATTTCAGCACTAGCTGTAATTAAAACGAGTGAATATATAATACAATTTTTATAAATAACAGCAAGTGAAATATTTATTGGTTATCGAGATAAAGGAAAAAAGTAATTATCTTTCAATTAAACCAAAAATATAAATCTCGAATAAAATTATTTTGGCTTTATCATGGAATACAAATTAGAATTGTTAATTTGTTTTTTTCGTAGCCGTTATTTGGTTAGAAATAGATTATTTAATTGTTAGAGAATGTTGTTGATGCATAAACATTATTTTTATTGGCAATTTGAACTGTTGGCAATCATTTTAATGTCTCCTTTTTTTCCTTTTTTCTTTTACGATGTACTGAAAACAAAATGATGGCATCTCAATTGCCAATATGATACTGCTATTGATGCAAGGATATACGGCAATCAATTTAATTTTTTGTTTATTATAAACTTGGTTAAGCTCTTGTCGAGTGTGGCATCAAGTTTATGATGATGTTGAAGTATGTAGTGACAGAGCTCATAAGAGGTTTTAATAGTTTTAAATTGGATCGTGATAAACAGATGATGAATAGCCATTCAAAAATACCAACAATGCTTTTGTTGGGACAAACGATAACCAAAATTAAAAATATATATAACGCTAAGTCCCACAGTCTATCCTAACACTATTAAACCATTCTCTCATTGTATTCTTATCACTTATCTACATTTATAGGTACCATAAACAGGTCTAACTTAACATTTTGAACTACAAACATATACATAATAACAAATATTTTGCTGGTCAAATATATAGCGTAATGTGCACTACAGAGTAGTATAAATTTTTGTGACGTTTCTCTTGACTTTTACGTCTGAAGAATTGAACTCGTTTCAGGGAAACCCAAAAAAAAGTTTCATTTGAAAACCATTGAACATGTTTATACAAAATTCCTTAAGGCATTTCAAATACGTTTCCCGATAAAGTTTATAGGGATGAAGGATCCTTTCTCAACGCCAATGCTCAAGAAAGATTAGCTACATTGGCGTAGCTTTTTAAGTTCTGCAGCAACTATAAATTATTTTGATTGAATTTAACGTTTTTCTCTGTTCTTTGTAAAATAAAACAGAAATAAGTCTTTATATCATAAGACAATAAATCAATGCCAAGGTTTAGTTCAGTAGCTTTCTAATTGGGGGCTATATCTAATCAAGACTACGAATTGTTTGTTGGGTGCAGGTCATGTCAACTCATTCTTTGTGTTACAAGCATATAGATATGTCAAGGTGTCTTACAGATTCATCCAAGAACTTGAGATATAAATACATAGTTTATGATAAAATTTGGGAAAAATAAAATAAAATTCTGTCCTTATTAATGAACAAGCATGTCATTTACTAATTTGTTGCTCATTTAATTTACACTTCGCTACAAATGCTGTATAGAAGGCAAATCAATAGCTTTAAGAATGAAGTATTAGTTTGCGGTGACCAAGAAAAGTGGACTTACGTTCGATTGGTCAGTAAACACTTTTTTAGCCTCTTATGGAGTCCAATTTGATTCTTTCCTTACTTGTTTTATCCAAAACAAAAAGCTAGGGGAGTATTCTTTGTTCTCTACTTTGTCTAATCTCTAACAAACACTGTGTTTAATTATTATTATTATTATTATAAGTATAGGATATAGTTTTAAACTATCAACCTAACTATATTTTACAAGCACTGGCAACTAAGGCCTTCGGCTTAGACGAAAACTACATCCATACACTAGCCTGGGATTCGAACCCGGATCCTCGTTGTTCAGTTGCTCAATGACTGGGTCACTTAGACAACTCGTCTACCGAGGACTGCACACTGTGTTTAATACTTCAATGGAATGCTTGAAAAATTATGAAAAATGTGGCATTTAAATTATGTTAATATGACTCATTTTAAAACAAATCCTATTATTAATATCATTTGGTTAGGTTAAAGGTTGGAAAAGTTTAAAAGTAGCTAAACGGCCTTAACAAATTTAATTGATATAAATGACTGTGAGAAACACGGAAAATGCCGGTTAAGAAAATATGAAGGAAGAAATGAATTTGCTTATCAAATCCTTTTGATGTCATATTTTTACGCTGTCAACTACCTTAAAGGGTAATCCTTGCAATTGTCATCGACTGCAGTTCATGGACTGACTATCTTTGACTGTACGAATCATTCAACATCAGGCATTCCCTTTGGTTGTTTTCATTTCTCTCTCTCTCTCTCTCTCTTTATTGGTTTTCTGGCTTTCCGTTCTGGCCATCATGATTATTGCGTATGCAAACAGACAACGTAAACAACAGAGAAACAGAAACGCGATGACAATCATCATCAAAAACGAAAACAGAGCTACAAATCAACAGAGTCAGGCACCGCGTCATGTGTGTGTGTGAGTGTTGTGTGGTTATTTGTGTCATTAAATGCAATTACAGGCACGACATGGACACACCCTCGTGCCCTCGTGTGTTATCCTTTTTGTCTGGTCTCGAACCTCCCCATCACATCCCGATCCCATTCAATACACTCACTTGCAACGGTGGGGCATGACCCGTTCCAGAACCACTCACAATGTCACCATTGGCAGTGCTTGTGCGTACACCGCCTGCTCCAACTGGGCCATCTTCATGGGATGCTGCTGCCACTTGTTGCGCTGCCGCTTTCGCTGCTGCATCCACTGAAATGCATGAAATAATGGATTTATATTCGTATTATTTATTTTTATTCGCCAAATTAAGTTATTTGTATATGCGGAAAAAAGATAAAAATATATATTTCGTCCTAATGGAACGTAATAAATTATATATGTTGTGTATATATAGAATTAATCATATTATGTTGTCTCCTGCTACTGGGGACACATTGCATGCAATTGCTGAGCTGGGATCCTTATTCAAGGAGTAGGAGTTGCAGCCCAGGGGCAAAAGTCATTTGCATTTATAAATTGGCTTTTTGCAATTCATGAGCTAAATGTCAACTGTTTGGGCTAGGGCGGGACACAAGTGCGAGTGGGTGAAGATCCTGGGATTGCACTGGCAAAATGGCGACAAATGTCAGGCCCGTGGGTAAATTGTGCAGTTGTGCATGCAAATGGTTCCTTCAGGACACACAACATTCTACCGAGTACCAAGTGGCCAGGCGGCAGTCAGCCAAAGTGGGCAACTAAATAAATTTATATGCAAAAATTCTAATAAAACTTTACTCTCCCGTTCTATCTTATATGTGACAGGACATGTAGGGAATAAGTTGAGAAAAAGTAACACAAAACACAGATGCTCTCGCCATAAATACATAATATATGACAGGGATTAACTCAAAATGATGAAACAAGTTGAATTTAACATATTCTGTAGACTTTAAAGACATTTCACCCTAGATCTGCACTCAAAAATAAATGTTTCTTTAGAATTTGAAAGTGTTTTTTTATGATTTTTATGATTATAAAAGCTAATAAAAGTATTTAGAGTGCTAAACCAATAACTAAACATTTTGTGGGCAACAAAAACTTTTCCATTAATAGTTGACCTGATCCTGAGGGTGTTCTCCTGTATATATGTATAGCTTATGCTATTCTCTTTTGCGGTTAAAACTTTGCTGTAACTTTTCGCATTCGTGGCATGTTGTTGAGTAATGTGAATTTTTTGGTGATTGCATTCGAATTCGCAAGATTAAATGTGAAAAGTTTTATTTAAAGTTAGGAAATTGGCAAACACGCAGACGAATTGAGTGCATGACAAGTTTGTTTTTTTTTGTTTTTTGTTAAAAAGAAAACAATGTAAAACTAAAACTCAAACATCAATTTAGAAGTGATGCAGCATTAGCTAGGATATACATATTTCCTTTAATATCAAAAAAGAAATGAAATAATTTTTGTTTCTTTTTTTGGCCTTATCAGTAGAGAAAGAATATAAAAAAGTTGATAAACTTTCTAACACAAAAAAGGAGAAATATATATAGAGCAAGACCGCTCCATCAGCAGCTGCGTGTGCGGAACTCATTTGCATTTTTCCATTGAGTTGAGCAAAAGAAAAAAAAAAAGCAAAAAAAGAGTGTGGGAGAAGAAGGGCTCCTGTGGCCATGTGTTTCGATGGCGTAACATATGTGCCAATTCAAAACAACAACACCAACAAACAGGAAAATAACTCACTAAACATTACGCATACGCCATGGTGAACTTGGATAGATTGAATGAGTGGACAGGGCGTAGTGTGGGGGCGTAGGGGATAGATGGTTGGCAGTATTTGAAATACTCACCTGAATTGGCCGTCGTCAGTTTATTGCTGGCAGCTGGTGTTCCTTGACCAGCCGTTGCTGCCTGTGATGGCTTCTTATGATGATGATGATGATGGTGATGATGATGCTTCTTCTTGTTCTTAATTATGATCTTACGGCGCAGCATCGAAGGTGGCGGTAAATCCACATTCGCCTCCAATGGATGAGAATCCAATGGTTTGTCTAGCAACATATCACCAAATATTTCGCGGCAATAGTTGGCAATTTTCGCCTAATAGAAAAAAACAAGAGAAATAATTAATAAGATTGTATTGAAAGAATGTTCCTAAGTCAGGCAACAAGCGAACGAGTGAGTGAGTGAGTGAGTCAATAAGTGATGACTTGATGGTTAACTGGCTGCTAACTCGATCTTAATGGATTCCATAAGCAAAAGTTTCCTGCCTTCTTATAACTTTCATTCATACATGTTAAGATGAAATTTTGCTCTGGCACGTGTCTTCGTCTGGTCGTCCACCTTTTCCTTTTGTTTTTGTTACTACCTTGTTGCTCCCAATGGTAAATTTAGTTTTATATTACTACTTTTAATGGTTAAACTTTTCTTGTCTTGAACTCTACGGCTCGACTCGGCTCTGGCTCTCAGGCTCTCAGGCTTATGGTCGGGTCGAGCCTCTTCGTGGCCCGCAACCGTAAAAAGTTTGCCTTTGTTATTATTATCTCTTGTGAAGCTGAAGCATCGTGCAATTACCTTTCGAGTGGCTTCTGAGATTTGCGAACTCAGACATTTTGTTTTTGTGTTATGTTTTGGATATCTCTCCCCCCTTCCCTTTATATACGGCCCAACAACGCCACGCCACGTTATCCACCTCTGGTTGTTAACTAATGTTTGGGCATTGGCCCAGGTCCCAACACATGAGCAAAAGTTTTTTTTTTTTGTTCCCCATTGTTTTCTGCTGTATGTGTGTGTGTGTATGTGTATGTTTGCCTTTCCTTGAATGATGGATTGTTTGGCCAAGGGGTTGTCCGTAGTAGTATCTCCTCCTATCCCTTTCAGGATATGTCGTTGTTGGTTTAGGACTGGTAACTTTTTGACAAGCAGATAGTTACTTTTAGTGTTGACTAAGAATTCCTGGAATTCCTTGCTTTTTGGATTTCTTGACTTCAGAATTCATTAGGTTTTTGCCATTCAACAAATTAACTTGTCCTTTTTTATTTTTTTAGCTTCAAAACACAACTGTTTCTTTTAAGTAGAATTGAATTAAGGAAAAAATTCTTCATATAGATTTACAATTACGTAATATTGTAATTAAATACTTAAATACTTTACAAAAGAGTAGAATTGACATCATACCTTTAATAACATAAACATAAAAAACTCTTATACTAATGTGTGCCACTTTTAGTCAAAACCAGAGGGCCGGGGCTAACTTCGACCGCGTCAAAGTTTGTATACCCTTGCAACTTTTTTGGTAACTCTATCCTTACCTATTAGCCATCAATGTAAAAGAACGTTTTATCTAAAAAGGCTTAAGCTTGAGAAAGAAAGGCCTACAATCATAAGAAATAACGAAGATATTGATCAAAGTCACTGTTTTCCACCGATCGTTCCTATGGGAGCTATATGATATAGTCTTTATCAAATTCGGCACAGTCATTAACATATATATTAAATTAAGAAATGTTTAATTTAAAAGCAATCGCGTTAAAAGTAACGAAGTTATTTACAAAAGTCACTGTTTTCGACCAATCGTTCCTATGGGAGCTATATGATATAGTCACCTGATCTTGATCAAATTTGGCATAGTCGCTTATAGGCGTAGTAAACTCTCTAATATTAAGTTTCACGACAATAGCTCAGAAAATAACGAAGGTATTGAGAAAGTCACTGTTCGTGACTTGGCCGTTTGTATGGGAGCTATATGATATAGTCACCCGATCTTGATCAAATTTGCCATAGTCGTTTATAGGCGTAGTAAACTCTCTAATATTAAGTTTCACGATAATAGCATAGAAAATAACGAAGTTATTGAGAAAAGTCACTGTTCGTGACTTTGGGGTTTGTATGGGAGCTATATGATATAGTGGTCCGATCCGGCTGAATCCGAGATATACAACGCCTGCAGTATATACAAGCCTACGTGCAAAATTTCAGCTCTGTAGCTCTTACGGTCTAGGAGGAGTTTGCGTTGATCCAGACGGACGGACGGACGGACGGACGGACATGGCTAGTTGAACTCGTCTCGTCGTGCTGATCAAGAATATATATACTTTGTATGGTCGGAGATGCTTCGTTCTATGCGTTGCACACTTCTGACCAAAATTAATATACCCTTTTTGCAAGGGTATAAAAACAAAGTTCGCTCTAGATGTTAAGAAGTTATATTCTAAGTCTACATTCGGCATAGAAAAATGACACAAATGCAGTCGTTAGCTATACAAACTTTTTCTTGAATCGATGTTAAAAGTAAAGGGTTTCGCAAACAGTGAGTTTCATCTTCATCTTGTGTTTAACAGAAATTAAGTTGTCTTGAAGTGCATTTAAATTTCATTCTATGCTACACTATACCTTTGCTATTCACTACACTCTCTCTTTTTTTATTGACCCCTCCTTCCTTAAATAAGATTTTAAATTGCTTTCGCTATTTTACTTCAATTTGACACACCTTTTCAATGCTTTCAATTTGATTTCATTCGCATTATTACGACTTTTTCATTTCCTTTCATTCACTTTCGTTCTTTTACATGTTTTATACTGTGCTAGTTCTGTTTGGCTTACCTGTTGCCTTGGATTGCAGTGATTCTCAAAACTCAATATCACAGGGTATTCGGATGTTTTAAATGCACTCTCTGCGATGGCTTCCAGCACGTCCTTTGCAAAGATTTCGGGCACAAATGTATAGCCATGAACAATGACAGGCTCTTCGGTACGTCCATTCCAAAAGTCCAGTTCCACGCATCTGTGACGAAGAAGGAAAAGATGGTCGTAAACTGAAGGAAGTTTCATTTTGTGGTGATAAAAATAAATGCCGCAACGTGTCATCAGTATGTGGACACGTCTATCAGTTGACAAACAAGCATACGGAAGGTCTTTGACTAACAACATCATCGTCAATAAATTTTCTGATGCATTCTCATCATCGGCTGGCTGAAGTACCTTTACCTGGCACTCGGGATGTTGATGGCAATAAACAGGGCGACCATGCAATTTCCGTTGCCCTAAAACTAAACGCAGTGGCAAAAATTGAAACACCTGACATCCGTACATACACACTCACTGTTTATTGCAACATTGTGTGTTTGTGAGTGTGTGTGAGGGTTAAGTGACGAAGGCCACACCAACTACCATCAAGGATATGAAGGTCAGGGCCAGAGCCAGAACATCATCGAAAGGAAGGCAGCTGACCACATCAATTGCGTCATTCGAGTATGAAATGAAATGAATGAATGGCTAACACTCTTACCTGCAACCAGCTAAGAGGCATTGTCTATATATCTCCACCGATGATTTACCAGTCAGTTGATGGCCAGTTAGGTATGTATTATGTGAAGAGTTAATGAAATAGTGCGACATCGGTTGATCCATATCGTCGCAGAGATCGAGTTTGTTGGGGGCCATTATTGGATTATCATCGCCCATGAGATATCTAGAAGAATACAAAAGAAAGCGTTAGTATTCCAATGGTTCTATCTCAAACGAACAACGCATTAGGATTCAAGTGTTTGTGAGCTGAAGGCTGCGCTGGTTCCTTAGTATGCATTTGAATGCATGCCTGCAGCACACACACTAAACTGTGCGTTTCGATGGCAAATGCATATGCATATGCTGTTTTTTTGTTGTGCTTTCCCTTTTTTTTGGAGTACCTTGTTTAAGTGACTCTAGCAGCCGTTTGCACTGAACATGATAAGCTGTCACCTTCAGAAGTGTTTTAGGGGGTGTAAAGACGTGTCTGTGAGAAAAATCTCAAATGCTTTTGCTTGCTTTTAGACTATTCGCCTTCTAAGTGCGAAGGGTTATTTGCAAAATTCGGCTAAAAAACTGTTAAAACTGCCTTTAATTCATATAAAACTTATAAACTCTTTGGGTACATCTCGCATTGTCACCCACGATTGTGTTCAGTCAGTCTTACTTACCTCAAAAAGCCATCCAAACTTAGCTGGCCCTTTTGTGCATTAAACTTGTTGGGCTCATATTGCTGAATGAGTTCTTGGGCGCGGGCAGGATTCGCATAGGGATAGAGGATTTCATTTAAGCGTGGATCACGTTGGGTTTTATTAAGAAATTCCACCAATTGGGCAATCGACATACATTTGCGCTTGGAGTTTCCAACACTGAGGGAAGTAGAATTTAAATAAAATGTGTGTTTTGTGTGTGTGTTGGTTGTTTAAAGTCATATTTGATTACTTACATGCTATCAAAGAGCCGCTCAACCTCTGAACGTTGCGTCAGACATTTATATAAATTATAAAAGTCTTCGAATTGAAATTTTGACACCGATATACTATCGACTTTGCCGGATGGCAAACCGGTCACGTCCAGCGCCTTCTCGACACGTTTGCGATCCTCTTTATTCTGCGCAAAAAGTTTAATGATGCTAAAGTGGTCACGGACAAAAGGCAAGCAGACAAAATGCGGTGGTTGATGTTCATGATGAAGTCCATGTAGCCAATGATGCATGAGCCACGTTTCGGCCACGTTGTATTGTTGTTCAAAGGATGGCCAGAACAGAATGGTTAAAGGCAAGAGCGTGGCAGAGAGAAAGGAGAGGGAGAAAAAAATGGGGGGAAAATTGCGAAATAGAAATTGGCGTAAATTTCAATTTTCAAGTCAATGTCAATGGCAACACTTAACAAATATTTGTCAAATGCTTCAACGCACAATGCACAGAAGCTGACCATGGGATTGGGAGTTGAGGAAAGGGGCACATCTCACTCCACTAACCCTAACCTATATACTATCCAAAGGACAGTCGACTGGATAGGTTGTTGCTGGCCCCGGAGTGAGATGGCCTTTGCATGGGACAATTGGGAATTACTTTTTCACTGGTATCCGTCCACTCTTGTCCACCTGCAGACAGAGCTTTGTGTGAGCCTTCTGCAAAAACATTATGGCCGAACCGTTCAACTGCGCCAGACTATAAGCCAATTTTATAAGCCCATCCGACCAGAGCTGCAAAACGGAAATAAAATACATAAAAGTCAGTATAATCAATCAAAGTATATATATAGCCTTTTAAGTTTTAAGTCCCCAAAAATTTGATGTGTATGATAACTGAAAAAAATTCTTTCTGATAATAATCTCGGGTAATTGGCAACATCAACAGCAATCATCAGAAACCTCTTCAGAGACGACATAAAGAAATAGTACCCTACCTACTGGAAAAGCAAGATTTGAATGAAACTTTGTTGCTCTCATTTGTTTGATCTAATACTCATGATCTTATCAAATGATCTAATAAGCCTCATCATTTAAATGATTTTGAATAAATGAGTCGAATCTTAAAACAAAAAATACCAAATTAGCAATTAAATGACTTTCTTGTTACACAACTAACAAAATAATATGTTTGCGTAATTAAAAATAATTGAAAATTCAAGTATAAGGCAAAACTAGTTTAAAAACACAGCTGAGTAAGTTAAAATATGTAAAATTACAAAGAAAAAACTGCTAACATAAAATATTGCTGATATCTAGAAGGTAAAAACATATAAAATATAATTACAACTTCATAAACAATGTGAACTAACTTTGAATTGCATTCCCTTTGGGAAATCGTGACTGCTTGGAATGAGTTGTATAAGCCAACTAGCCAGCTAGCTAATAGCTTGTCGACCAAAAAAAAAAAAACCAAATTGAACCAGAACCAAAGATGATGTAATGAATTACGTATGCGTGATATTTGATTAATTTAATAGAAAGCATAAAAACCCCTTAATTAACAGCAAATAAGGTTCTTGTAACACCCACCAGAAAAAAAAAAGAAATATCCACACACAATGAGTGTGATTCATGTATGCCAAAAATATATGTGTACACATATTTCTATTTGTATATGGAAAATTCTGATTATATACTATGAGTAAAAATTTTTGACCTCTGTCTCGCCACAAACTATGCCTTTGTACGATTTTATGTAATGCACAAATATTGAATGTTTATTTATTTTGTGTCGAAATTCCATTAAAAGTTTATGAAATTTTTGTTGGCATTCGAAAATGTTTTGTGTTTATAGGTCCAAAAAGGAAATTTTAGCGACGCGTGCCAAAAATAATAACAACAACAATGCACGCACATGTGTTTGGTCATTGATAAAATAGAACATTGATTTTGACCATCAGAAAATCGAATGAGAATAGGAATGGGATGGGACAGGACAAGGTCGGTTTGGGGTTAGCTCGGAATATGTTAGGGTTCGCCTTGTCTCATATCTCTAATATCTTTGCGTTAAATCAATAAATGATGTTGCTAAAGTCCATAATAAGGTTTTGGGTTTAAAAATAGCCGACTATACGAACGGACTACGGACAGGTGTGTCGCATTAATGGGAAAAAAGAGACAAATAGGGAGTAAGAGACAGAGAGAGAGAGGGAGGGAAGAAGCGACAGCTCTATCATTAGCCATTTTTCGCGCCAACGCTCGCGCTTAGCTCAGGCCAACAACAACCAATTCCCTAAATGAATTTCTGGGGTGTGTGACCCACATTTTTTGTTTTCCTCTTGTTTTTTTTTTTTTGCCCACTCGATATTTTAATTGTCACACGCCCAGCAGTTTTTTGTTTGGTTTTTTCTCTTTGCGTTTTGGTCATCGTCAAGATGTCAAAAGAGTCTGCCAAGTGGCCAATAATGAGACAGTTGACGTTCCTTAGTGCTCTCAAATGTGTTGGATGGTTGCCAAACACACAATCATTTCCCCTTCTGTGTCATCTTACCTGGGCAATGTCCCTTCTGGTGCAGCAAAAGTTCACAAATGTCATATTGACAAAATCGGAGCCATGGCAAATGGTGACAGTTTTCTCTTCGAGCGTATCCTGTGGCCCCAGTGTCACAATCTGACGTAGCTTAGCGTCCTGCAAAGAGTAAATAACAAATTCTCAGTAAGGATTATTAATTATACGAAAACTCTTTGGCATTCATTGGAGAGAAAGCACGTGCCAAATGGAGTTTCATTGCCTCTGTTGGTTTCTACTCGTAATGCGAAATCATAATTCTTACAACTGAAAGAACAAGCGTGTGGCGGCAACGTGGCTTTGAAGTCAACCGGGTGCCATATTTCAATTAAACGGGCCAAATGGATTTACGAGGCAAGGCAAATACCATTTCCTAGACTAGACACAAGCAAGTGGGTTAAATGCAAATCAACTCGCGAAATGAACAACAACAAAAGGGAATGAGAAAGCTTAACCAACATCTACTGCTATAGCTTTGCATTATCAATGATTCCCCCCCGGCACCAGTCCGTCCTTGGGTTCCAAAATGCATGACACATCGTTGTGAACTGCAAGGATTAGGAGTTTGAGGTGAAGGAGAAAGCGGTATGTGGAAAATGCCATTGCAATGAAATGGAATGACTTCAAGCGGAAGTCAGAGCATGAATTTGGCATTAACTTTGTGGCCAGAGCTATGCCATGACATTTAGAGTCTACATATGTGGGTGCTGGTGTGCATGCTTCTCTTTCGGCCTCTCTGTGCGTGGATGTGTGTGTGTGTTTATAGGGATATATTTGTGTTTGCTTTCCTGCTGCGTTTCCGACAAAAAAAAAAAAAAAAAAAAGAAAAAAGAAAAACCGAAGAGACATTTGACAACTGGCAGAATGACAGGGAAGGCGGCCTTATCGCAGTAACTTAAAGAGGAAGAAATTTTAAATGCAATTGCCAACTGTTAAATTTAACTTTACTATCGTTTTTAGTTGGTTTATATTAGAATCGATGCGTATATATGTACTTTAAAGTGATGCCCATATTGGGAGAAGAAAAACTCAAACTTAAAATCTTCAAAAGGCTGATCCTTCTTTTGGAAATATTTCAAATTAAGCAAAGATTTCATTGTAATGAATTTCCTGTACTCTTTTTGCAGAATCTTATAAATATTTTGAAGCTTTAAATTTAGAAGAATTTGTCTCAAAATTTGTGGGTCGATTCTTAAATGTTTCGGTTGTGATTGTTGTTTCATTTTATTGACAATTTATAAATATAAATGAGTGAAGCAAAGAAAATAAAATTCACCTGCGACTCTGTTGTCCAACAAAAATTTTACTCTTACTCATTTTCACTGGCATTCGCTGCGTTGTGTTTGGAACTAAATACTTAATTGAAAGGTCTTACCCCATTAAAGCATCGTTACTTTTATGAACGTTTAACGTGGCCCATAAAAACATGCTGGCAGAGTTCCACCTGTAGGAAACGCGCTTTAACCACGCTTATCTGAGCCCCGTCATGATTTGCTTTTAACTAAAAACTAATTCCGGCAAATTTGTCGTTGTGAATAATGAAAATGCCAGGCGAAAGGCAATTCTGGTTTCTGTTCCATGTTCCCAGGCCTGCTACCTTCACTCTACCTTTACTCTACTCCACTCCAGTGCACGAGAGAAGAAGCGTATAGCGGAAATGACTGGAGTGATTATCTTAATTGCTCCTCACGCTTCGTCCTGCTAATCCTTTTTTTGGCCTCACTCTCTCACTGGAAACACACAAAGATTTTATTTCATGAGCTCAGGCAAACGCGATGCGACTTTGGCGGTGTGATAATTTTGTACCCTTATGGTTTATTGATTTTCTCAAAACAGAGTTTTCAACGAATATCTATTCAATTTGGTTGCCATAATTTCATTTGTGTTTAGATCTCATTATAAAATTTCGTTCAAAATTTGTCGTATTCTTTGATACAGAAATTAAATTAGTATATAGTGTAATTGCCATGTCCAAATCAGGCCAATTGAGTACCAATACAACTCGGCAAAGTTCCACCTTCAATATGTATCGCATGTTGCGTAGGAATAACTGCAAGACCAGTAATTACTATGAGGGGGAAACTTATCCATCTATTAGGCCACCTTTATCTGTCTGTGATCCATCCCTCATAACTAAATGGTTGTCAGATCCTCAGAATCTAGAAGGCTGTCCACGTCTGTTTAACATGCGTCGAGATAATGTTCTAGAGGTCTGGAATCAGAGTCCTGACAAGCACACTTTGTCATTCTACGGCGTTGGCTCTCATAGTCAAAATCCGGAGGCTGATCTCTTTAACAAGGTTTTAATGAAGAGTCTCAATCAAGCGAATGGGAAAAAAGTTCAAAGCAGAAAGAAGAATTCAAATGACGCCTTTGTCCCAAAAGGAATGCTTAAATGTGGAGATAACCCCAAACATAATATACTCAATCGCCAGGCATTGAAAGCTGAACTTCTTAGAATGCCAACTATTCGTGGAAATCTGGACCCACATGCAACTCTCAATTCTATCGACTGCTACAAGCTAGCATGTACAAAACTTCAATTTACCTCCAAAGTCCCGATGAAAAAACGCAAACGTAGCTTAAGTAAAAAGTATCGTTATTGCGATCAAAGTGAAAAGTGTGATATTTCGGAAAATAGATGCACTGAATATGAATGGAGTCAATATAAAGAGAATCCTCGTCTTTACGACGAAGCTTTCAAACAGCTGCAGCAGGAACAATTTCAGGAGGAGGTGCAAGAAGAGCCAAAAGACTACGAAGAACTGTATTCACGTTTAATATGTTGCTTTAATGAGAATCCCGAAGGCAATGAGATTGTGAGTCTTTATGAAAAATGTTGTCAGCCACATCCACCGTCAGATGATGACGAAGGCGTTGGCGCAGAGCCTGTGAAATCTAGTCAAAAATTGACTTCAAACAAACGACCAGGCAGCAAACCATCTAAAAGCCCCGAAAACAAAACTTCGGTGGAAAATCAGTCCATTGATAGGCGTAAGGATCCAGTGAAAATACCATCCAATAAGCTTGACGATAAATCTTCTGATCGAAAAGTAGATAGACCGAGTTCCAAGACCGATCAGTCCATTGATAGGCGTAAGGATCCAGTGAAAATACCATCCAATAAGCTTGACAATAAATCTTCTGATCGAAAAGTAGATAGACCGAGTTCCAAGACCGATCAGTCCATTGATAGGCGTAAGGAACCAGTAAAAAGACCACCTAATAAGCTTGACGATAAGTCTTCTGATCGAAAAGCAGATAGACCAAGTTCCAAGACCGATCAGTCCATTGATAGGCGTAAGGAACCAGTAAAAGGACCACCTAATAAGCTTGACGATAAGTCTTCTGATCGAAAAGTAGATAGACCAAGTTCCAAGACCGATCAGTCCATTGATAGGCGTAAGGAACCAGCAAAAAGACCACCTAATAAGCTTAACGATAAATCTTCTGAACGAAAAGTAGATAGACCAAGTTCCAAGAACGACAAAATGTTGCAAGAGCCTGGGCAAAAAGTGGACGATAATGCGGCTAATCGGAATGTTGAAAAGCCGAGTGACAGACCCTCAGACAAAACCGGACAAAAAACTGGAAAAGAGTCAGGGCATAAAACTGAAGAAAAACCAAGCGAAACCACAGAAAAATTGAATAAAAAGCATGGAAAAAAAGACTGAACAAATTAAAGATCATATGAGTGAAGAAAGTGTAAAACATGAGCCACAAAAGAAACTAGAAGAAAAAAAGGCGGATGATAAGACGTCAGAGAAAACAAGAGAACAAAAAGCAAAAGATCAAAAAACCGGAGAACCAAAAGATCATATAAAGAAACCCACAAAGTATGAGGAGAATGGGGCAGAAAAAGGTCATCACGCTGGGGCCAAAGCGGATAAACGAATCAGCGGATCTAAAAATGACAAGGAATCCTCTCAAGAAGAGCATAAGAAGAAGCGTGACAGCATGACGGAATTTGTTCGTCGAGTCCTTCCTAAGGAGGCTGATGTACCGATGGCTGAAAATCAATCATCGCCTGGGTTTGGTATTCCTACCGATGCATTTGATGAGGAGCTTCTTTTAGAACAAAATCCAGCTGAAAAAGTCGATTCAAAATCTTCACATCGAAAAAAAGCAAAAAAAGATTTAGAGAAACTTAAGAATGAGCCGAGTCCAACCGAAGGAGAAGCAAATTTAGTCAGTTCGGTAAGACCTACGTCGAGAAGTTTTGAAACTCCGAAAATGGGAACACCATCAAAATATCAAAAGGATACAGATAGTTTAGAGCTGAAGACAACTTCGCAGCTTACTTTACAAAAACCGAATAGGCCCTTACAACGGCGACTAAAAAAACCCAAAAAGAAACCAGCACCATTAGATCCAAAAACTGAACCTGCGGCGGTGGTGCAAAAGGTTTGCCCTTGCGTTATCTGTAAATTCATGAAGCGACATTGCCGAGAACCGGATACACCACTCATCCGTGAGATGAAGAGACGTGAAAAAGAGCGTCAAATACGTGAATATATGCGCAGAGCGTGCCATCGTGAGTACATGAAACGTCGTCAAGTCGCCAAATTAGGTGCACCACAACGCAAATGTGATCCCATTCTATGCGACAATTTCGTTTATCATAATCCCCAGCTATCTAAATACTGTGAGTCTCTCAAAGCCATGCAAAAACTGCAGGCTGTTCTCAAGCGTATTAAAACATGGACAGGACATCCATTGCATTGCCATTTGAATGATTTGCGGAGTCGCATCGTTCTGCGAATTTGTGATTGCATGGAAGACGGTTATAAGAAACCAGTTTGATCTGTGTGACTATTTTCATTGATTTCTCTTTTGCTTTGTTAAGACGTTTTATTAAACATTACATCTTTTTACTTAAAAGCGCAAAAAAAAAGCAAATAATAAATAAATTTTTTTATAAATTTGCTTTCCTCAAAAAAAAAGTATTTCTTTCAAATCAAAGTGGGTTTGTCTTTTAAGTAAGAAAATAAGTTTTAATTTTAACTCAGTTATATTTTACATTTGCAATAGATAAGATGTCGTGAAGAATACCTCAAGGAAAAAAAAAAAAAAATTTCTTGTTCAAAATTTTAGTTACATTCTCTTTTTTTTTTAACATTTTAAATACAACAACTCTGGACTTCAAAGCGGCGTAAACTAGAACAGTTTGGAGAAATTCCCAAAGATGCGCAACAAGATTACGGGTCATCGGCGTTCAAAGGCCGGTCAACCACAGCAGAGTTTATTTTATTCACAGAATGCTAACACAGAGCCAAAACCCTTAATAGACATGACTCAATACGATCTGATACGCATGCAGAATTGCAAAACTAGCAGTTTCTATGCGGGAGAGGCCTATCCATCAATCCGACCTCCAGTATCTCGGTGTGATCCCAATAAGACAGCTGAATGGATGTCCGATGCGCTGGAATCGAATGGTTGTGCCCGACTGTTTGATATGAAACAAGATGATCTGATGACAGTTTGGAATGCAAGTCCCAATAAGGAGTCCCTTAGCTGCTATGGTGCTGGTACACAGATTCATGCACCAGAGGCGGTGCATTTCAATCAGGTTCTGGCCAAGAGTCTACAGGTGGCCAGTGATAAAGTGAAGCCAGTGCCGAAAGAAATGAACTTTCCGAACCAACAGAATATGGTAGTTGAACCGAATGGATCGTATGTGCTTAATCGCCAGTGTCTGCAGAGCCAGCTTGATAAGATGCCAACAGTGAAACGCAAATTGAATCCCCTCGATGCGATCAACTGGCTGAATTGTCCTCCTCCACAGGACACAGAGTGTCCATTCTGTGATACAGCCGTAGAGGAACCGGTCAGTCTTCGTCGCGCCCTAGATATGGAGCGACCATCAAAGAAACGTGCCAAACAGCGCACCATTCGAAAGAAGCATTACTATTGTCAAGATACCTGTGCGATTCCGTCCAATAAATGCACTGAGTTTGAATGGCAGATGTACAAACAGAATCCACGAGCCTTCGATGAGGCTTTCAAATTATGGCAGCAGGAAAAGGAAACTCTTGCGAGCGAGCCGGAGCCCAAAAACTATGAGGAGCTGTACTCCCGTCTGGTGACTTGCTTTGAACGCGATCCCAATCAGAGTAAGGATTGGTGTGCTACATATGAAGCTTGTTGCAAGAAAGAGGATGACCCAAAACCACAAGGATGCGGCGAGTATGAACCAGAAGGAGCCGGTGATAAACGAGATGGTAAGTTTGGTGGTGGCAGTGGTGGTGGTGTTGGTGTTGGGTGGTGCTGGTGGTTCTGGTGGTGCCGGTGGTGCTGGTGCTGGTGGTGCTGGTGCTGATGGTGCTGGTGCTGGTGGTGGTGGTTGGTGTGGTGCTGGTGGTGGTGGTGCTGGTGGTGGTGGTGGTGGTGGTGCTGGTGGTACCGGTGGAGCTGGAGGTGCTGGTGGTCATAAAGACGATAGTCGCCATCCCCCAAGAAAAGGAGATAAAAATTTAGGTGATGGAGAGGACGGAGCAGCAGATGGTAAAAAAAGGTGGCAAGGATAAGAATCGGGGCAAAGAAGACGATGCAGGCAAGGATGGAGACCAAGCCAAAGAGGGCGATACCAGTAAGGGAAAAAAAGATGGCAAAGAAGGTGCTGGCGGAAAAGGGGATGGCAAAGATAAGGATCGCACGGAAGACGCTGCTGATGATAAAAAGAGCAAGAAAGATGGTAAGAAAGTGGTAAGAAAGATGGTCAAGATAATAAAGGCGGAACTGGAGATAGCAAAGAAAAAGACGATTCTGGGGATAAACGCGGCAAAACTGAAGATAATTCTAAAGATAGCGATTCTAAAAACCGTAAAAACCAAGATCGCAAGACCAGAGATGAAAATGAAGAAGATCAAAAAAATTTGCAAAAAAATAAAGATAAATATAACAATTTCGACGATGAATCGGAAGGCAAAGAAAAGTCAAGTGATAAGGACAAGAAAAAGAAAGACAAACGACAAGAGAAAAGACGGAGATGACGATGATAAAAATAAAATGAAAAAAATCCATTCGGTGACATCTTTAGACGACAATGGCAAACATTATCCAATTAATCAAGATACTAATCTGGACCAAAGTGATAAGTCTGGAGCTGATTATGTTAATGAGATTGATAGCTCGGATGGCATAGACGATGATAAGCGAAAACTAAAAATGAAAGAAAAACTTGGTAAAACTCCAGTTCTTCCCGAAAAGGCCGACGAAACTACACCTGAACTGACCAAGCCTCAGAGACCCAAAAGGAAAGGGACTCATAAGAAAAAGAAACACGCTCCTGCTAAGCCCGAAATAATTTCCGATTGTCCATGCGAAATTTGCAAATTTATGAAGAGACGCTGCCGCGAACCCGATTCCCCTCTAATACGTCAGATGAAAAGGCAGGAAAAGAACCGCCAATTGCGAGTCTATTACAATGAAATGTGTCATCGTGAGTATGCGAAAAGTCATCGCCGTGAAGAGTGTTCTGCCCCACAGCATAAATGTGATCCTATTGAATGTGACAATAGTTTCTATTGTAATCCCCAAATTGCCGAGCACATTGATCGCATGGAGGCTATGCAGAATTTGCAAAAGACTTTGCGAAAACGTAAACGATTTGGCGATTCCAAGGTAAATATTCATTTGGAGAGACTTAAGGGACGCCTGTGTGACCAGCTTGTTGATTCCATCTCTTTGGGCAAAAAGAAATAATAAAGAAATCGGTTTTTTGAAATTAAAAACTGGTCGTCTCCTAAATTCCAGTGGTCCGCTGTTCCTCTATTCTGTAGAAATAGTAGATTAAAGTCCCTCTCTTTTCAGTTTATCACCCATATGTACATATTTGAAGTAGAAAAGTGCTGTAGAGTAAAGTGGGGGAGGCACACACACAATATGCTGCTCTCTGCATATAATTAATGCAACAATTTCAGTTCATTTTCATTTTTCTTTGGCGGAAAAGTATGGGGACGGTGGTGGATAGGCGAAATACAAACGAAAACAAAACTCATTTGGCTATGGCCTTGAGGGAAAACTATTATCAGGGCACCAGGCACTTTGGTGGTGGGTGTGGGTTTATATGCGAAACGTCGCCCTCAAGGCCAAATGAAGCGCATACCAGCGAGGAGGCTTTAGAAAGTTCTTGGGTCATATAGAAATGTTATTAAAAAGTTTGTCGACTTTTGCCTACAAGCAATGTTTAAATATTTTCTTTTTCAAAAAGAATTCTTGTCTTAAACATATTTTTCAGAAAAATTGAATGTTAATTTTTTGAAACTATATTAAATTTTTAAAGGCAGGTAGACAAAAATGAAGCTCCGGTCAAAAACACTTTCTTGACTCTCTAAGCAATACAGAATTAATTTGGAATCAAATTATTATTGTTGCATATAAATTTATGATTTTTACTTTCCTAATTAATCAACGATTCGTTAATTTTCAATAACGAGAACTTTAAAGGTAACTAAATCTTTTTTTGTTGTCCTGGTTAGACAACTCTCTCAAAAACAATTTTGATCAAAATAATTGACTGCCTTGAAGAGTTTACATATTGTTTAACATTTGTTGCTACCCTCGCTTATGATTTATATGTGAAGCCGCAGGCAGGGCACTCCCCAGATGATCGGCCAGGTAGAATAACCTTGAGTAGTTACAACCTCTAATAATTGCCATAATAATAGCTTTTCCAACTTACTAACTATAAACGCAAGCATTTAGGAACTTTAATTTCATAATGCTTTGGGCTTTGGGATTCAAATTGAGGGGGGAAAGTGGTAAGGAGCTTGAGTCTCTGGAACAGGAATAGGAACAGGAGTATGAGAGTGCCACCAAGTAAGGTTGATTCTCTTATTTTTTACCCCCCTCTGCCTTCTGTTATACATAGGTCGTTTCTTTGTTGGCTTTTCCTATTTACTGGCAGGATGTGGTTGTGCTTTCATTCTTATACACATACACGCTCACACATACACACAAACACAATCCTTGTGGCGTGTCATTGCAATGATAAATGAAATATATTGGGTCGACCATGAAAAGAAAATTGTGTAAAACGAAGAAGAAGGAAGCTTCACGGAAAAACTGTTGCAGGAGAAATAAGCACGGAAAAAAACCCAGTGAACATTAGCTGAGAGTCGGGAAGGACCTTAGCCTACAATTGACAATCTACGTGACTTGGCTGAACAAAAATAAAAAGAAAAGGAAAAAAATATAAAAGCAACAAGATTTTGCCCCTGTGCCGATTTTGCGAATGTAAACTGAATTGAGGATTATGCGTGAATTGGAACCAAACTCAGTCAAGACACAGATAACACATAACAGACCTGTATTGCCCCATATAATATTTGCCTTTGCCAACTTGTAATTGGCTTTCAATTACTGCCAGTCGCCGGCGCCAGTCTAAGCAATTTTTATTAGCTTGAAAGACGCAACACCAAAAGCAACGCCTCGCCCATAGAATCCAGAAGAAGAATGCCCAACATCCGCATGTGTGCCACCGTTTCACGTTGGCAAAGTCAAAATAATTGTTGTTTGAAAAAACCAGAAGAGAAAAAAGAAAAACAATCCCAAAGAAAGAAAATTTGTTTATAAACAAACAAAAAGGAAAAAAGAAACATCACAGGAAACACGCATCGGCAAAACATTTGCAATTGTATGGCAGACCGAAAGCTGTATATACTATATCGATTATCGCTTTTCGATTTACAATGCGATATTCAGTTGATTAAGAAGTAATTGCTTTATTCTAATAGCATTCGTCATTAACGACTCGCAGCCACAACCAATTGTTGGGGTAGCAATCTTTTATACACAATGAACACGACGACGCTTTAAGGTTAATGGACTTGTGAAAATCATCTAGATTTTGAATAGCGTTGATTAACCGATATTAATAATTCTATTGAAGGAATGATGATGATGATGATCAATCGATATATATTTTTAGCATTTTTATCTGTCACGACATGAAGAACAAACGAAAAACGGAATTTCGGTCTAGTTAATGGTTAATGATTAATTAACTAAAGTGTGACAAGTTAATATTTATTGTAAAAGTTTGACTGTTTATTGGTTGCAAGCGGTTTCATTTTTTTCCCCCTTTTAAATTTATTCATTTTGTGTGTGGTTAGTGTATATAAATAGTCAGTGTCATGTTAAATTTGGATTCTATATTTGCCCACTCAAAACAAAGAAAAAAGTCAGACCCATAGCCACATCAACCCACACCACCACAAGCCATAAACCATGTATATATATTTTTGCGTGTGAAATCCAGACAAATATTTCTTTATTTTAGAAATAATAACGAATGTGAAAATTGAATGACGGACATGAGCAAAAAAAAAAAATTATAACATAAAGTAATGCATCACGTATACGCACCTTTGGCTTCTTGGCATATTGTCCAGTACGCACATCCCGAATAGTGGCTATATCCAATATATCCAGCTCATTATTCTGATCCACCCAGCAGAGAAAGAATCCTTTGGCATCGACACGCATTGTAACCGGTGTTCCACTGCCCGAGTCCTGGAATATAGAATATACATAAGAACATCAAACACAATCTCAAGACGACAAATTGAAATGGAATGTTGTGTGTATAAATTATAATAAAGATGGGCAGTTGGTCTTCTTCCCGGTTCGGGTTCAATTTATTATACGAGTATAATCAGATTTTAGTTCATTGAACTTCGTTGTGTTACTTGTTAATGAATTTATGATGGCAAAATCTCTCAGCTGAATTGGCCACAAAATTTGGTAAAATGGACAACCCTCAAATGCAGTGGGTCGTTTATTTTTTTTTTTCTTGCCCAGCTGCTCATTATTTAAGTCAAATTAAATGGAGGAATTGAATGGAGAGAGAGGGCGATTGAGGGGGGATTCTTTCTGCCGATGGCTATAAATATTTTAGCATTCATTCATAAAAAGAAAAGCGAAGAAAAAAACCAAACCAAAAGCGAAACAAGAATATGAAATTGTTTCTCCATTTGAGCCGCAGCTGGCAGAATGGCAAACAGATGCGTTTGCCACACAGTCTTTGAAATATGACAGAATATCGCTGGCGGAAAAATGTACAAAAAATGTTTTCATTTTTCGTGTAAAATATGCAACAGTGAGGCAAAAAAAATTCCTACCAAAAGGAGATGACGTCTGTCTGTCTGCTCGTCTTGCAATTTTCTTGGAAGCGAGTCAAATATGGCGTTAAATGGTGCGAGGGAAATGAATGTTTATCTCGCGTATTTGCGCAGCAAGACCACCGCAAGGAGCTGGAGTCGATGGAGAAGGAGGACGCAGTCAACCAAGTGATGAATGTGGGTCTGTGTGTGTGTAAAGAAATGCTTGACTTGGTCACGCTAGCAACATGAAGACATCTTTCGTACCTTGTTCATTGCTTTCCTTTTCTTTTCATTGACCCTTTGAAATGAACCCTAGCCACCATTAGAATTAGGGATTATTGTTATTTATTTTACGGGCAGCAAAAATTGATGAGCACTGAAATGGTCGTAACGAGAGGGTACCACGTACTACATGAACCAAACCAAACCAAACCAAACCAAACCAAACCCCATTACCCCAGTTCATTATCCTTTCAGTTCGCCTAAAGTTTAATGAACTCGCAAGGTGCTACGCAAAAGTAAGTGGCTACAATGCTGAATAGAATTTCTAACCACTTTAATAATTGAAATTGAAATATGCTTAAAAACATTTGTTGCTTGTATTTTTGGGGTTTCCCTAGTCCCCATCCCCAGACCATTTTGCCTAGCGTTCCCTCTTTGTTTCGCTGATGCCCTTACCATGTCTTTTGCGGGGATTCAATTAGGCACATATTTTCTGGGGATTTTTGGCGGATTTCATTGGAGGCAATAACACACAACAAAAAAAAGGGCCCAGCGCTAATTGGAGACCCAATTCCCCACTTGATGTCTTCTCCTTTTACCCTGTCTTGTTGATTCTCCCAGTTTGTCTAATTAAACTGTAAACTAATTGAGCTGGCAACCCCAAACAACCAACCATGGAGAGCAAAATCGGCGTTAATTTGATTTCAATATATGTATGTATAAGGGAAAATAAAAATGCAAAAAAAAGTGTTCAGCTCAACTTGGGACTACGACTTTGACTCTGAATGTGACTGACTGGCACTTGACATGCTTTTCAAATATTAAAACAACTCGGTGTGTGTGTGTGTGTGTGTGTGTCTGTCGATGTGTATATGAGTTTAGGATAAGAGCGATTACATGCATAATTCAATTGATGTTACAGATGTGGGCAAGCAGGCGGCAGGGCAGGGCAGAGCCGGGAGATATAAAAAAGGAAAACGAAATGATAGTAGAGAGGAAACAGGAATAAATTCCAAGCAGCTGTGTCATGGATACACACACAGTGCTATGTGATGATTGTCACACACCATTTATATTGTCAATCATGTTTACTGGCAACGATAATACGAGTTAGTACTCCTCCCTTACTTTTGCACACTCCTTGCCTCGCATTTCGCATATGCAAATGCCATTGGGGATTACTGAAATGAGCTTAAACAGCTGCTGGTGATGCTTGGCAAAACTACATGCAAATTATCTTATAAAATATGTAACACATTTTGTACAAAAACTTGTACCTGGCGAATGAAGAAGAGTTGCAAAACTTTCAATTTTTAAGTTAAGAGCTCTTTAAATAAGGCCAGAAAATAAAATAAGTTAACGTCTGTCAAAGATGTTGTTGTCGTCCTAAGAATGAAGATTGATGCCATCCTCATGATGGTGGTGACACAGCTGTGACACATGGTGGTTGTATGTGGTGCTGGTGGAGGTGCTAAAGGTGTCCGTGCCAATGTGAAGGTTTTGCTGTTACTCAGCGTATTTTAGTTCCATACACACTATCTGTACGATCGGGCATCATAAATAATAGAACAATTTGGGCTATTATACGTCCGCTTATCGACTTATTATTGGCTGACCCACGAGTAAAATACGCTTTTAGATTCATAGTAGACGAATGTGATAAGATAACTTCTAACTGATACACTCAAACAGCTTGTTTTTCTTCTTTTTTTTTTTTTTTTGTTACTTTAATGCATTACAATCATTTTGATTACGCAAAAAATCTACTTGTTCAATTGATAGTAAGCTGAAATCACTTGCAATATCCAACTAACATATGAGGAAACTGAAGTGAATACTGCTGGCCGATTGCCATAACCACAGGGCATATAACTCCATGAGCCCAAACCAACCAGCTCAGCGGGTCCATCGATGGGCCAGTAGACAAGAGGAGTACCACCATCACCATAGCAGACCTTAATCTGGGCGCACACTTGGCTAGAAGTAAGTGGAGCATCTGAGGGCAATTCACTAACACAATCGGGACTGCTTAATAGCGTAGCAAAGGCATATTGCAGCTCCTTGGAATACTCATCGCCATCGACATCGGTTAGACCCCAGCCATAGGCGATTGTAGTTTTATTGCTATAGTCTTCATTGTTGTCCGGCAAGGTAATCGGTTGTACTCGTGCCGACAGTACAAATGGTTGAGATACATGGAGCAGGGCTATATCAGCGCTTCCGGCAACGCCAGTAAACGAGCGATGAATGGAGGCAAAGTCCACTTCGCGTATCTGGGCTCCGGTCACATTGGAACGATTGGTGATGCCAGCATAGATGGGAGTACCAATGATACCACCATTCAATTCTGTCAGTTCCTGGACACAATGGGCGGCAGTAAGAAGCCAGCTCTTGAAAATTATTGATCCAGCACAGAAATGAGCATAGGCCACAGAGCTCAGGCTCAAAGATACCAAATGTGGGGCATTGTCTACACCCTGAACTTGGTAACCCTCAATAATGTACGGTTGAATATCCACACTCGAGCGACTAGCCTCCTCCTGACCTTGATCAGCCTTGACCTTTTCTAGGATTTTTTCGATCAGATGGGGATGTGTATTCGTATTCAAGTGATTGTCCTTGAACTTTTGCAACAGATTTTCAAGTGGTATATCGACAGACAGCTGCTGCTGTGGCACATTAATGGCGCCAGAAAGTGCCAAAAGCGGTAATAAAAGTACACAAAGACGCAATGACAACATGACGTATACGTAATACCACAGAATTGGCCGACAACTATAAAATATCTGAAGTGTTGCCGTTCAGTCGCTTTGCTTTTTATAGTGGACTAAAAGCTTTTTACTGATAAGCGCATGCAGAGAGAATTTCCCCCAAATGAGCAGGCATTAACTCGTTACCGATTAACGGGTCGATGTGTATTACAAATCATTACCAAAAAAAAAAGAAAGCTATGTTAAATTCATCTAAATTAAGTCCTTGCCTAATTTTTAACTTGTATTATCTCTTTATATGCATCATATGAACACCAAATTATTAAACCATTCTTCTATTTTATATAAATAGAAATATGGAGCTATCTGCGATTCCTAAGCATCTTAGACAGACACTAAAATTTATGTATACCTTATGAAAGGAATTGAAATGAGCCTCTCAACAACTGCCTTTTGTTTAGAAACTTAATAGTTAAACTTTGATTACAATTTGCTCTTTTAAATATTAAACAGCCTGCCATTTTTCAATATCATGAAATTAGTTGGAAAACCAATTTTCTTGGAACAGAAAATAAATATTTAATTAAGAATCCTCATACAGATTCAGTGAAGACATTATTTAACATGAATTTTGCCACTAACAAAAAATCGTGATAATATTCGAAGAAATATTTTGAATTATGTGCTAAGCAATATATGAAGATGAGTCAAGATATTTCTTAATTTTTTTATGGAAGAATTTCCTTGCATTATTTTTGAGATTTTTGCGGCAGAAACAATTTTTAACATGGCAACCCTTTTATTGGAAATCGATAACAGAGGATGAAGAAATGATTGGATTTAATCTGGAAGTCGGACTAGCCAATTCAGATTAGCAATGTGATGATAAATGCAAATTTCTTTAGGTACCTTAATATAAAACCTTCTGCTATCAAAATAATTGGAAATATATAATGTACTTTTACCAATCGGTAAATTACCATTCTGTTTCCATTAGAATAATGCACAATATAGGTTTACAAAATGACAACATATTTTCGTTAATTTTGCAATCGTTATCTACAAATAATTTCCCAAAATTAATTTGATTGGAAAGCTTAATAACTTTTGTATGATCATGATAATTGAAAATACATAAGCCTATGGAACTTTCTAGGTATCATAATTCATTCATTAAACTTACGTTTGGCTCATTTGTACTTCAAATGGTATTCGAAATTAATAGTCGTTTTATGATGCACTTAAAATTTATGTCTTGATTCTCGGAGAGAAGAATTACTATTCAAACATACTAACAAATTAGACATTGCTTAGTTACTTGATTTTTGAAATGGAATTTAGACCACATGTTTTTACTTTTTTTGGGCTTTTCCCGCTGTGAAATTGTTCCCCGCCTACATCACACTCCTTTGTTCTGTTTTTTTTTTTTTTGTTTTAAGTTTTTGTTTACCCAAACATGTGATTAACGTGGCCAGGTGGTAATGGTCGGCATGGTAAACTCGCTCAATGAAATTAACTTTTAATTGGCTAAGCATCTGCGGATCTCTCTGTCCAGTGGCCCATGTACGCACACGTATTTTTAGCATCCTTTGCGTCCCGGACGTCCTTGCACGGCCGACTGACCCCGACAGTGGCGACACCTGAGTACACACATTACGCTTAGCTATAATTATTGCCCCTGAAGCGCGCCTACCACATGTGGGTGTAAGTCTGCGTGTGTGTGTGTGTGAAATTCAAAAGGGTTTTTTACACCTTTTCAAGGGCACGCCAACCTGAACCCAAAAGAACCTCGACCCTTATCGCAAAACGACGACGACAATAATGATAGATTTCTAATCACCTTTGGCGGGACTTCTAATCTAATTCATAAATCTATCTCCTAATCTATGGATTTAGTTTGGCGTGCTAACGACCTGCCAGTCGACTATATAAGTCGCGTGTAGGATAGTTTAAGAGATCATAACATACTATTCAATCGATCAGAATGAAGGTACTTTCTGTAGTGGCAATTCTAGCCGTTTTGGCTGTCAGTGCCCAAGGTGGCAAGTTGACCGAGAACTTGGCTAAGATCATTCCCAGTTTCGCCACTGGATTCGTGATTAACGGCACGACAGCTGAACCCCACAGTGCCCCCTACATTGTCTCGTTGGCCACCAATTTCAATAAGCACTCGCACATCTGCGGTGGAACCATCATCAACAAGGATTGGATCGTTACTGCTGCTCACTGCATCTCCAACCCGGTGAACATGAGCGCCATTGCTGGTCTCCACACTCGCGCCGAGGTTGATGAGCTAACCCAGCAGCGTCTGGTTGATTTTGGCCGTGTCCATGAGCAATACACTGGCGGTGTTGGACCCTACGATATTGCTCTGCTCCACGTTAGCGAGCCATTCATTTTCAACGAATGGGTTAGTCCCGCTACTTTGCCCACCCGTGAGGAAACCCACAATGGCGAGACCCATCTGTATGGATGGGGTCAACCTAAATCATACGTCTTGACTGCCGCCAAGACTCTGCAGACTGTGACCACCGAAATTGTCAACTACAACGAATGCAAGGAAGCTCTTCCCGACACCGCTCCTCTGGTTGAATCCAATATTTGCTCTGCCTCATTGCAGCAAAGCATCTCTGCCTGCAACGGTGACTCTGGTGGCCCATTGGTTGTTGAGTTCGAGAACGCTGCTTCCGAGCTGATCGGTGTGGTTTCCTGGGGATACATTCCCTGCGGTTTGGCCAACTTCCCATCTGTGTACACCAAGGTGTCTTCCTATGTCGATTGGATCTCTAAGATCCAGAGTGCTTACTACATTCTGTACTAAAAACCGGATGTATCCTTAATGCAATAAATCGACGCATTTGCAGAAACATTTAAATACGATATTGCTTTGTCATTCTAATAGACGCTAGTCATGTGATCTAACCGTTTAATATACGGCTATTGATTAAAACCCAGTCGAGGCTATTCCCAAAAGGATTAGAACTAGCAGATGCCAGTCTTTGAATTTATGATCCATGATAGTCTTAATTCCTATAAAAAGAAACGCAGTTCGACTTTAGCTTTTTGAGGGCGTGTGCCTTCTTGAGTTTCGAGAGCACATGTGTTTACCCAATCACAGCCAAAGTACATACTAAGTGCTCTTATCACGATTGATAGTAAAGTTTCCGACAACTGGTCAAGTGTTATTAGGGTTGGGTTTTTGGGTAAGCTTTTCCAACTTGCATTGCTTGAATGGATGTTGCTTAAACTATGTTAGTACTAAATGTTGCTAAGACAGTGGGCCAAGTTAATGAAATAAAATCAAAATTAGAATGTGTCTAGGTGAGGCAGTTTACTTAAATGCAACAGTGGTTCTATATGGACTTATAAAACTTCTGCCGTTAAAAACAAGGCTTAAAAGTTTTAAAGAACATTTGTATTATGCAAATTCTTGTTTCTTTAATTTTCCTTTAGTAGCATTTCATTGTTTTTTAAAGTTTTTTTTTAAACAATTTTAAGTTCAATCTATTAATTTTAAAATACCTGGTTTAAAGGAATCCCACAAAAATCTTTAAAAAAGGGGCAAGCTGGAGTAAACCATAAATAAAAACATGAAGAGATAAGATTTTTAAGCAGCCAAGCATTGCTGCTAATGAATTCGGTATAATCTTTTGTCGAATTTCGGAAAACGGATTAAAATTAATATAAATTAGAGACTTCGTAAATGTTTTGATGAATTTTATATTTTTTTTTCATATATCATCGAATCGATCGTAAAACTATCTCACAAGTTAGTATTATTTGATAGCTTATCAATTGAAAGGCAAACAATAAAAGAAAACAAATAAATGAGATGACTTAAACCAACTTGCAATTATAGCTTTCTAATCAAAACGAATTATTAAACTTTCTTGACCTTTTAATTACCAAACTATGTGTAAAATAGACAAATATCTACATAAGTCTCTTTTAAGCTATACAGAGATACGCCCTTTGTTAAAAAAATAAGACGCCTTTTAAACATTTGGTTGTTTGATCGTGGGCTAGCTCATAAAGATAATGGCTATTAATATATTAGCCACTGTTTTGTGTGAATTACAAGTGTCCAAACTCGAGATATAGAATCAAATATATAGTCTATATCAGACACGAATATCCAGGTCATAGACTGATTTTGAGGGACTACTATACTTCATTGTTTGATTGATTAAATTATCAGCTAATGACGCTGAGTGCATCTTTATGGCCAGTTCGTTGAAAGGACAAATTTGATTTTGCTAATAGTATTAATAGCGCTGGGTCAGGGCTGTAAATCTTGACTACTGATAACGATAACGATTTCGCTTTATGATTGGAATTGGTGGCCTATAAAAACCATTGATTTTGCTAGTAGCAACATCATAACTAAATTGAAAAGTCAACATGAAACAATTTGTGGTTCTTTTTGCGCTGACTGTGGCCGCAGTTAGTGCCAATATAATTGCCAAGCCAGGATTCCCCGAGGGTCGCATCATCAACGGCCAAGAGGCTGAGCCAGGAGCTGCACCCTTCATTGTCTCACTGCAGACCACATCGGGTTCGCATTTCTGTGGCGGATCTATTGTGGATAAGAGCCGTATTTTAACTGCCGCCCACTGTGCGGTTTACAATGATTTTTATGTAGTGGCCGGTGCCCATGACTACACAGACAAGACCACAACTCAGAGAGTAAGAGCCTTTCTCTCAAAGACGAAAGTCCATGAAAGTTATGGCGGTGGTGTTGGACCCCACGATATTGCCTTGATCCACTTGGACGAGCCCCTAGATTTGACGGCTGTTGCTCGTGACGGTAGCTCGCCAGTAGCTGCCATCGATTTGCCAACATTGCAATTGCAGGCCATCGATAATGGTACTCTCTTTGGCTGGGGTCGAGACAATTCTGGCGCTTTGCCAAAGAATTTGCAGACTTTGGATGTGAAAGTCTTGGATTTCGATACCTGCAAGGCAGAATTGCCATCCAGCTCTAGCCTGGATGAGTGTAACATATGCACCCACAATGCTGGAACCGCTGATGGCGCCTGCAATGGCGATAGTGGTGGTCCTTTGGTCAGCTCGAAAACCGATGGCTCTCGTCAGTTGATTGGCATTGTTTCTTGGGGATATACACCTTGCGTTACAACTAGTCTGCCTTCAGTTTACACCGCCGTCAGTAAATATTTGGTTTGGATCAGTGAAAATTGGAATCCAGAAGAAACAATTTAACATTACCATTTTGCATATGAACAATAAAATCTAATTTTTGATAATTAGGCAAAATTTGGTCGTTTTAAAAATTTTTCTTAGCTACTCACATCATCCCATTTGACAAATTTCTCGCCATCCTGCAAAGCCTGTGGCACTTCCACACTGGCTGTGGATATATACGTTCCACCCGCACTCATCATCCTTAAGCTCCTTCTTCCTTTGCCTATATAAATCTAAAGTGATTTTGTGTTTTCTTTTTTTTTTTTTTTGCTTTTTGTTTGTTGTGGCTGTGTTTGTTGGGCTTAACTGCAGCTTGTGGACTTCCCGCTTAGCCGCTGTTCTGCATTTTTGTTTCCCCTGGTGCTATTGCTTTTGCTTTGCATACAAATGACGACGAGTAGTCCATGGTCCTTTGGTCCCTAGGATCTCGACTTCAATTAGTGCAATGCTATATCCATGCCGCAGCTGACTTGCATCAAATGCATTCTGCGGGCTTCGCTTCGTTTGCCGCTTCTTGTTTTGGGATAGCTTGATTAAAATTCCGCTGCCGTTGCGTTCCACTAACTACAAATAGAATAAGGGAGAGAGAGGGAGTGAGTGTGTGAGAGATTGTTGTTATCAAAATGTTTGGTTCCTCTTTGTTAGTTTAGCAAAATGTAAAATCAAAATTGGTTTTGTGCTCGAAAGTATGCTGCTAAATTCGTAAATTAATGGATTTGTTTTTTAATTGGAACTGTTTAGGAAAATGAGTAAAAACCTTTTACGATCAAACTCTTTTCATTATAATTGGTAAAGAAACACGCTTTGTAATTCGTTTTTTTGCTTTATTTAGTTAGACTTCACAACGAAGACAACTTTATGAATTCTGTTGATAATAGATTCTTCATAATGATTTGTGCTATTATCTATAATTAGAAAACTTCTGCTATATAAATTTTTTTAACCTTAGGTCAGTTAACTTCTTGTTTCCTCTGCTTCTTATGCTCTATCGCTTTTTAACTCAAAAATTTCCAAAAAGTATACAACCGATTCTGCTTGAAATCATACACAATTCCTTACTTCGTCTACCCATTTTTTCCCTGGGTAAAAGCAATCATTATTTCTACTATTTATTTTCAACAGACTGACTGTCTGACAAATTTGCTAATGAACCAAAAGAAGAAAACGCTCCACTCAGCTTGATTAGCGATTCGTTGAGAATCTCTAAGCATTGTGCCAAGCTTTTGTCTCGCCTTGCTGCTCTCTGGTCAAACCCAACAAGAAAAAGGTCAGGCAACCTTTTTTTCGTTTCATTCAACCGTTTGTCCATTCAGTTTGGGTTAGCTCATTCAAAGTTTTTCTGCTCTCTACGTATACGGCACACACCATTGTTTGCCTATTTTTAGGATTTCGTTCATTCCATTGTGTTGCATTTCATTTATGCAACGAAACGAGAAACAAAAAACCAAGAAAAATCATAAAAAAACAACAACTAAAAGGAAGGAAGCAAAACAAGAACAAAAATTGTTTTGCTAATTTGGCAAGCAAAAAGATTTTCAATTTTAACCTTTGACAAGCTAAAAATGGAATCACTTTAGTCAAGCAATATTCTCTCAATCGTAAAAAAAAAAAAAATGATTTCAATTATATGAATTTTATGCTCAAAGGCAGAATGTAATATAATTAAAGAAAGTTTAAGTTGAAGTAAAAAGTTTTTAGCAGCTGCTTTTAGTTATTTTCCCAGCAGTATGTGTGTCTTCTTAATCCACTTAAACTAACCGCAGGGCAGATGGGAAATGACAGTACAAATATACTTTCTACTTTGTATATAGAATTATTCACTCACCCACACACAAGCACACACACACACAATGCACACACGTGACTGCGAAACTAATTCTATTATAATTTCTTTTTGGTCCAAGGCATAACCAATTTTTAGCTAAAATTCCTTAAGGCAAATGCAAATATATACAAAACTGAAAAATATACGATAAAACTTTTAGTTTCAAACAGGGCCGGAGTGTAAAGGTTTTCAAATTGACTGAGTCTTTAGAATAGTTAACTCTAATAATGAAGAGGTTCTTTTATATACAATCCTTTAAAGACCTTTCAACCGAAATGTTTATTTAGACCAGAAAAACTTTTATGTTATGAGAACTCTGAATGTTTTTAGCTATATATTTCGATGGTTCTCTGCTTATCTGCTGCTTTATATAAGGTCTAAATTAGTTACTTGCATATCATACAATTTAACATGATAGTTAGTCCTGTTTTGTCTTAGCTCTGGCGGAATACGTAAAATTAGAAGAAAAATATTCTTTAACTGGAAAAAGTAAGAAAAACCGCCTCCGCTATATTACGAATAACAAGAAAAGTTTTTAGTATACATATTTGCTGTTACAAATTTCTAAGCATATGTGTAGGTGGGTATTAATGTGTGTCTAGATGTGTGTATATAGATTTCGCAAACTTTGCGCGCAAAAGGAAGTCGTTTGTTTTTGATTCTTGTGTTTTGATTCTTTGTTTATTGAATTTTGCCAATTTATTTAGCCATTTTCCATTTGAAATTAAGTTTTGTACATCATAAATATTAAGCAGACGTACGAGCAAAGGAAGTAATTAAGCATTTTCATTTTGTTTGGAGAGACTTGTTATCAGTTATATAACGACACGAACAACAGGAGCAGAACAGGAGAAATGAAAAATGCGTAGGATTCAGCTTCGATTTTTTTCCATTTCATTTTTTTTCTTCCTTTTTTAGCAAATCGTTTTAAGTGTTTTATGCGAAACGGGCAAAAAATTTATTGCAGGCAATTTGCAGATGTACCCCAGGGTGGGTGGGTGTTTGGCCACTGGTAAACTGAATGCTACGGGATGGAGGGGGGTGGGCTGGTGTTTTGCTTGAGAATGGAACGGAAATCACAGCGGCAACACACTGATTTGAAGTGACTTTCTGCCATACGCTCCTCCCCACACCCTACTCTTCTGTTTTCCCCCTGTGCAAACAACAACACAAAGACTAAGAGATGGAGGGGCAGAAGAGGAGGGGTAAAAAAATGCCAACGCAGGAGAGTACCATGAATCATGCATGCGACAGAACCAGAACAAAATGGTTTTGCCTGCCATCATTCTCTCCTCCTAACCTACTCAACCTTCTTTTTCCACCACACCCCACTGGAGGCTAAAAGAGGCATAAATCAAAGTACCAGTCAAAATATGTTTTGCTTTGCCACCGACCCCCAAAAAGGCTAACTGTAAGATGTATGAACGCACCACAAAGAAGGGCAATTTTAATCTTTTTTGCAAACTTACATCTAGATACTCTCCACCAAAGTTTTAAATTTTTACAATGAGTTGAGATATTTTAACAAAATTTTAGCAACCTTTTTGTGGTTTTTTAAACTATTGCGGCAGGAGTTCAATTAGTTTGGCATAGGTAGCTTAAATGTTGGAGGATCCCGACAGAACTTTTAAGTCGCTCAAATTTTAATGCCTACAATAACTAACTTAATAAACGATTATCTAATTGACTGCGAGTATGTATCAATATTTCCTTTTTAAAACAATGATATAAAATCTCTAGCTTTTCAAAAAGGAATTTTTACAAAATAAACGTTATATAGCCTTAGCTAAGAAAAAAATATTTTAATAATGTATTCAGGGTTAACTTAAGGAATTTGCCCAGGAGTAGTTGGTCGACTGAATTTTTACAAATAAATGTTTTCATTGTCAAGTTCAAGCAATAGGATTCGCAGTGTAAAGAAAAAAACATTTTTAAAAGAAAAAGTCTACAATAATTCTTTTTATTCAGGTTGTATATAGTTAAGAGCTTCGGTACATTTTTAGATTACCAATGGATAAAGTTCTTCAACCCAAATTTGAAATAAATTAATACTTTGTTAATATGAAACATTTTTGACCGATCATTCTAAAATAGCGTTTTATTTAGTTTTGCAACGAAAACTCGTCGAATGGGTAATAAAAACAATTGGGAGACTTGCTTCTTATCGAAAGTGTATAAAAGAAAACCCTTTTGGTTACTGGGAAAGTCCTTGACTACTGGTCCCGTCATCGTGTTGGCAATTGCGGAAGTAGCTTGTCAAACGGCAATCTTTTTCGTTCTCTCTTTTTCTCAGGTAAACATACATACACACACACCTATACACCTGCACAACAGTATAAGACAAAGGGAACCAAAATAAAATACATGATAATCAAATCAAGGCGCCAGCTATTTGGTTAATGTGCATGACAGCATCTCTCTGTCGCAGCCTCCTTAAAATGTTTAAAAGCGAAACGAAGCAGGTGAGAGCAAAAAGATAAGGACTCTATGGCTTCTCAAAAGTAGTAGAAGCAAAAGGTAAAGTCAGGCAGGAAGGAAGGCGGCCAAAATGTATAGCATGCTTTTAGGAGCGAAACAGTGTTGTATCGCATTTTTTTTGTTATTTCGTCCTTGTTGTCGTCGACGCGTAAATTGCAGCGACAGCCTGTGGCTATATATATATATATATATATGTGTGTTATGTGTGTGTGTATGTGTGTGGGTAGGTGTGTTTGCCGACTATAATTTCATTTGTGGTACATAAAACTTTGTCAAGCTTCATCTCTGGATGGGAATTACATTAAACTAATTGCTTTAGCTTGTCATTGTTGTTGTTCGTGTTGCTGTTTGTTGTTGTTTTTTTTCTGTTGCTATTATTGTTAGTGCTTTTAGCTAAAGCAAAAATTATATTTACTTATATGTCAAATTGTTTTTGGTGTGAGTGTATGTACGTTTGTGTGCGTTTTTTTCGTCGGCCGTCACATCATAGGTATTAAAAATTTAAAGCACAGTAACAACAGTTTGACAAGCACTGTTGATTTTTAGTGAAGCTGAACTTTTACCTTTGACTTTGACAGAACACAAAAAAGGAAAAATACAAGTACACAAACGGAAAAACAAAGCATAAAATATTGAAAAAGGTCACTGAAAGTTGGTTTCCGTTTTTCTTTTGCCACTTCTGTTTATGAAAATTGCAAAAGAGAAAAAGTGCTGAGCAATTTCGCTCGAAAATTCCGCCAAGACATGGTGACGAAGAATTTTTGTTTTTTGCTTCATATACCCTGTCAGACAATAGTTAGAGAAGGGTATATTGAACTCAGGAAATCAGAAAGTATTTTGACAAATTAGAATTTTGAATGTACTTATGTGGAAGAAGGATAATTTTATAAACTCTCATTGCCAGATTAACAGGTGTGAACCTAAGGGTTGTCCAACTCTGCCTTATTGAACTCTGAAGGTAAGTCCAGGATCACCAATTTTCTTTAACAACTTTCCTTTATCCACACAAAAAGGTTTAAGTTTAAAGTCCTATCTATGAAAAACCTATTATTCTTGAGAGAATTATATTTTTTAAATATATAAAAGTTTAATCAAAACTTTCTATATTCTCACCTAAAATATAAGAAATCTATTTGTTGCAGGGTATCTTAAAGTCAGACCATTAAGTCTAGTTTTACCCTTTTTTACACAAACTCTTATAAAAGTAGTTATAAATTGTGGTTATATACCCACAGGATATTTTAATGTCGTTACTCTTTAACTTTTTAATTTTTTTTATATACATATATATTTCTAAATTATTAATTTCTGTTGTTGGAAGTTGGTTGGACCCAAATTGTTGTTTTTTTTTTTGCGCTAAGAACTTCGATTTGAATTGTGTAGATATTTTCTTACACTTTTTTGAGTTTTTTTTTTGCTCTTCTTCTTCCCATGGACAAGAGCTTTTTGGTCATAAAAATTGTTCATAACACACATCGAGGGGTAGAAGGGACAAAAGTGTGAAGAATGGATGTCGATGAGTGTATAAGCAAGTCAACAACTTGCTGCTGGCCCTTCGGCAATATATATACTCACACTCGTTCATATCGGTAGCATAAAGTACACAAATAAATAAAAATATAAAGCAATGGGCGGTAGGCGATTGAGGAATATTTGAGGATGGCAAAAGAAAAACAAAATTAAGTTCAATGACACCCCAAAACAACAGCCCCCGGGCCAAGTTTGAGTTGTTTGGTGCTGCTGTTCGTTGTTGTTGTTTGTTTGCTGGGAAAACCTTCATCAACGTCAAGTTGAGTTCCTCTTGGTGCGGCTCTAACGGTTTTTCCATCTCTCTCTGTGTGTGTGTGTGTGTGAGTGCGGGTGCGCCTTCAATTGGAAAACTTTTGGCTACACTTTGGGCATTTTTAATTCCGAATATTTCGTCATTCCCTGATGTGTTTTTTTTTTTTTGTTTTTGTTTTCATCGAATAAAGAGTTTAGTGACCCACACTCTCTAGTCGCAATTCGCACACACTCCATTTGCCATTTTCCTCCCTCTACACACTAAACCCACTGATAATGCCTGTCGATAGGCAAATTGGTGCAAAATATTGACAAAACAATTGATGGTTTTTTCCTGCTTCTGCTACCATAGCACGCAAACTCCTCTCTTATTTCTGCAGCTGGTGGCAATTGTTTGTCTATTTGATAGCTGCAAAATGCTATTTATACCTATCATTTTGTCGATGGGTTCAATGTTTTATTATTACCCCAGACATTGTAAAGAAACGAAAGGATACAAACATAAATTTATAGCAACCATTGAGTAAAACGTTTGTTAAGAAAAAACCTTAGCACAGTTTTGGGGGCAATGCTAAGTAAGCGAAAATTTACATACTTATGTTTCTTTCAATCGACTTGATCCATTAAAATATGCATAGAAATAAGAATGTATTTCTATTAAAAGAGATTAATTGCTTAGCGTAGAAACTTAATGACCTGTTGTTGTGCAAATTGCTGTAACTTATGGAATACATTTTAAACTTGTGTGGTCAAGGCTCAACATTTAAGACTTTCAACCATTCACAATTATCTTTATGACATATAATTTAGTTATTAAAAAGCTACAAATTTGTATTCAAGGTTTAATATCCTCTTTTAGCAAAAACAAATCAATGAAGTTGCCGACAATTTGAATAAATAATAGACTTTTAAACTTGCTTAGATATTTTATTTACGAGACACATACAAAGAAGAAATTTATCTAAATTAGAGTTTCTTTAACTTTATACAAACCAACAAAAATGTTCAATTATTTGTTTATTTTAGGAATAAACAACAAGTCGAAGATTTCATTACTGTCAACAAGTACTCTTTAGTTATAGTTATAATGCTTACGACAGTGAAAATAAAGTGATTCGGAATGAAATAACTAGTCAAAGTTTGAATTTGATGTATTTTGGATTGATTAATTAAACAACTCTAGTGAAGACTATTACATAATGTATAGAGATGATTCATTTTAGTAATCAATGTTCAATTTAAATTTGCAGTAATGTAAATGTGCATTTGAATAACGCTTAACGTTATGCCAACTGTTTACTTGCATTTACATAGGTCAACTGAAATTCTAGAAACTTCTATTGACATTTTCGACAGGAATCAAATATGTAGATAAACCACCGACCCACTCATCCCAAAAGACGCACCACACTATGTACACTACTAGAGAGGGGCCGAGTGGGGCTCTACATGTGGGTGTTGGCCATAAATCTCTGCCAAGCTTTTCATTACACCTAATTAGGCTTGGCCGGGGCATTGACTAAATTGCACGCACATTATCGCGGGAAATAAATAAATATATGCTAGGCATTAATTAATGTATATTTTGTTTGTGCTGTTAATTTGTTTAATTTTGCATATGTACAAACATTAGTATATGATATGGATGCAGCTACCACCTAATTGTTGTTGTTGTTGCTATGTGTGGCATTTTGGATATGTATTCGTGTTTATATTTGTGTGGGTTTTGTGTTTGGATTGATTGTGGCTATGATGGTTTCGTCTTTGTCGCCATTTTGACAGCTTGACTGTGGTCAGTGCATTAAATGTGGTTGCAGTTAACATTGATTGAATTCTATATGTACCTACACACATACACACATATACAGATATGTTTATATTGTGATAAAATTGTAAAAGTATTATTTAAAACCGCATTAAAATACACACAAAAAGCAGCGTGGCAATATTTTTTTTTTTTGACTTATCGCTTTGACTGTTGATGTTGTTGTTGTTGCTGCTGTTCTGCTCATTTTTCATTCATATTCATTGCTGTTTTGGTATTCTCTCTCCCCTAAAGTCCCCATAACATTTTGCTGTCCCATCGCCCACATTCTGTCTGTCTCTCCGTCAAGTTTACTTCTTTTGACTCCTCTCCATAGAATATTCATACATAATTTTTTGCTATCTGCGGCAGCTAGAAGCGTCTTTGTTTTATTTATAACATTCTCTTTACTCTTGTCTCTGTCCGCTGTGCTTTTTTTTTTGTTCTTTCTTCTTCTTGTTCTGTGTGTTTTATCGCACTTTTATCTAGTTTGTCAACGTTATCAGAGAACAGCAACAACCACAACAACAATTCGAGGAGTAAGGCGAGCCGCTCTATGAGCTACATCAACCTGCCGCTTGTTCCCCCCGCACACTAAAACCGAAAGCCACATGGCAAATGAAGGCAGCGTATTAGATTTGACGCTTTATTATAATGATAGATCGTTCGGTGTGTTGGTGTATGACGAATAACACACAGACAACATCAACAACTATGCCGATGGTGTTCTTAATTCCCGAATCTTAAACGTTTTTGCAAGACAAATATTTCTTGCTACCACCCTTAAACATTAAATGCGACAAAAATTCCGAGAAATGTAGTAGAAACGAACAATTTGGAACTACCAATGACAACAAAACAAAAACTATAAAAGAAATGGAAACATAAATAAATATTTAAGATTGGATAGTTAATTAGAATTTCTAATTTAGTTTTAATTAATTGTTAGACTTTCATTTTTATTGAATTCACCATCTTCATCATCATCTATCATGGGATGATAGTTGTTTAATTTTAAGTTGGGGCACACGTTGCGTATGCGCAACTTTTTTTATAACCGTTGGCGTCTGGTAAATAATTAATGAGTAGAAGCTCAACGGAATGGAGGGCGAATGAGCGAGATGGCTGCTTGAAGGATGGCAAAGACAGCATAATGAGCCAAATGTATACACACACATACATATACATACAAACATACGCATATACACGCATAGTAATTGTCCTTTCTCTTTCACTCGTGTCCTTTAATGCCTTAATTGTGTTTGAATGATTGAAACTAGCGGCCTTTGAATGTCATTCTCAAGTAGTTTGAGTTGGGGCAACGGTTTTGAAACCGACTGAAAAGGGGTAACTACTTACATGGATACACAAGGAGCAAGGATGGCATTTTGGTCTCACAAATTGAAGTGGGATAATTTCGTATTAGTTGGTTGCTTGATGTGCATGCATCTGATGCCTCAAGTTGATAAATGTCTCTCGAGTGGCATGTGAAACCAGAGAGGATTGGTTTCTGCATACGAAATGAGCGAGCTTCATCGGGTATATAAACAATGATAAAGAAAATCTAATGGCCAATGTGGATTACTTCTGGCAAATGGCATAGTGAATACAAAAATGAACTTTTCCAGCTATTTAAAGTGAAATTGGTATTTAGATTGTCATGTAAATTGAGTTTTCGGGAACTATAATAATTTTCTTTTGACTTGTTCCTGTGAGTTTATCAAAGTTTCAAAATCTTTTACCACTAAATAAAGTTAAATTGTTTCAACTCGTTCATATAATGTGAAATGTTAGATTCGAATCCTTAAAATGTACGCAAAAGCCAAAAAAAAACTATTTTGACTCCCTAAACTATATTTATACAGGGGCTGTAAGAATTAGTTTACAGTTTTCTCAATTTAGTTTTGATTTTCTCGACTCTTAAGTAACTCAAACAAATATTATTTAAACAAGATTTTTTTTACTAATTTGTTGTTTGTTGTGTTCAGATGATGTTCCGGAAATATAGTCATCTCAGCTTTCTTCGTTTGTTTACTAGCTCTTCACTGTGAAAATTTTAAGGACGTTTCTCTGAAATCTTTCAACATGAACCTTTCAAAAGCCAAAAATATTTCATTTACCCTCAAATTTTCATTTGAAGCCAATTTAAATGTTGATCTTTAAGCCGTTTATACTAAAGTACGTTTTGGCCTTGAACTACGAAAGAAATTGAATACAATTTACCGTAATATATTTTTCCTTCAACTCGCAGATACTTTTCTTTCCTATTATATTTAGTCAGTATCGATCTGCCGATTTAAGCTAAGAGCTAAGAGAAACAACTAATTAAATGTAGTAATAAATCAAGAATTTAATGCTTTTTATATAACATATCTTATTTTTTTTTTTTTTTTTACTTATTTATTTAAGCGTTGAATCCATACATACAAAAATAGTATCATAACAACACAAGTAGATGATATAAAAAGGACCAAACCTCATTGGTGTACCCAAGAGGACTATAAACATATCTAATTGAACCTTTTTTAAATTCTCTTTCTCTTTTGTTTTTAAGTTCACATTTTTAATCATAGCAAGTCAATAGCTTTTCTTTTTGCAATTGGACTTAATAAACATCCGATTTTGAGCATATGAAAGTGTCCTTTTTTAATTGCCAAGGGAAACTAAAAGACTAATTGTGGTGATTTCTGATCAAACAATCATCCAACTGCTGGATGGTTTAATTTAGTTTATAGATATTGCGGATAATGCAAATCTTTCTTAATTTTGAGATTTAAAAAAGCTGTTTTCATTAATTGTATCGTTTCATTTAAAATATTTAAATGACGTTAAATAAAATTTAATTAAATTTAAAACTAACGAAAATTGTCCAAATAATTGAAGGTAAATAAAACATTTTTGTTTATGTGTGTAATACGAAAAATTTACAAATAGATATTCAGTCTGGCATTATTAGTTCAAGTACAACCGGCGACGGGTAAAGCAACAAGCATTGACAAACCTCCCACCACGCCCCCCTGCCCGCCTTCGGCCACTTCTTGTCGCCAGCAATCTCTTGGCTGTGTGCACTAGAAACAAAAATCTTTCAACTTTTCAGCACATTGCCCAGCGTAACTAACAACAGCCATAAAAAAAGAGCAACTAAAATTTTATAAACACAATTTGAACTTGGGCAGAGAAATCGAACAACAGCAACAACAATAACAATCAAAAAATTGTTCTCACAATGTTTTGCTTATAAACATGCGAAAATCTTCCCAGAGGCAAAAACAATTTTCGGCACAATTTTCGATTAGCGAGAAACAACAACAACAGAAGATGAAAAAAAAACTCTTCAACAAATAAATTGAATGGAATTGTATTTTGATTTAATTTTGTGTGAGAAGTTGATGAAATCGAGAACGAAATCAAATTGAAAAGTATATATAAAACGTCTTCGACTTGAAGCACGTCTCTCTCCCTCCTCCCCACCCGCAATCATTTTAGTTTATTTTGCTTCCCAATCTTTCTTTACGTTCTTTACCTGTGGCAAAAGTTTAAATCGTTTCGTCGCTTTTTTTTTTTGTCGATTTTCGACTTTTAAATGAGACTGAACAGAGTTTCCTTCGTTTTCCGTTTTTTGATTCTGAATTCTGGGTTCTGGATTGGTTTCGATTTGAATTTCGTAAGCGGCAAATTTCAATTACAGATTTTGCACTCACAAAAGATGTCACGAAAAAAACGGATGCTGTGAAATTTTCACAAAGAACTCAATGAGTTACGTTTTGTTGACTGACTTAAGAGTACCGTTCGCTCACTCGTTCACTCTTTCTCTGTCTCTCTCACTCTCATCCTCTATGTGGGAGTGTGTGTTTAGGGGTTTATATTTGACTATGAAATCTGAATAGTTTAACTGTTGGCTTAGTCACACCAACACTAATGTATCCACACTCACACAAACATCCAACGGACAGAAATGACACGCACACACGGAATCTGACTTCGGAAGCTGTATAGGCTCTTTAAAATTGATGCGCTGAATTTACCGTGATTTTTTTTCCTTGAACTGTTTTTTGTATTTTTATTTTTTTTGGTTTTTTTTTTTATTTTTTTTTTTTTGTTAGAGAACTCAACACGACCGAACGCTTCGGCGTACCATAAATGTCTGTTGGGAAAAACTAAATGAAAATTTCAATGCTGGCCCGAAATGCAAAAAACATATCCAAAGGCAGAGAATAAGACAGCGAGAGAAAAAAAGAGAAGGAGAGAGAGAGAGAATGGGAACTTGCCAGAGAGGATAAGAGGCAGAGAAAGAGAGAGAGAGAAGCGTGTAGAACAGTTTGCTAGGGGGAGGGAGAGGACGACCTTTGTTGGAGTACCGCGAACTCTGTGTGTTTGTGTGTGTGTGAAGGTGAGCTAGAATTATGCATGCGTTTGTATATGTGTGTGTGTGTGTGCGTTTATGTTTGTGTTTGTATGTGAGTGCTTGCAAAATGTCAAATTGTAAATAAATGAAAAATGCCCCCGAAAAATAAACTGTTATACAAAATTCTACCAGAGGCTTACAAAAGGGGGTTCACGAAACACAAGTTAAAGGCGAGAATCCATAAGCATTTTCTATAACATTGTCTCTATAAAAATCAAAAGCAAATATGCTTAAGCAGAGAAAAAATAAAAAAATCACGCATACGCCTTGTTAACACTAGAAAATATTTCATATTTGAAATGAAATAAAGTTCTTGCCTAATATTAAGTGAGTTTAAATACATATGTATTTACTGTGGTGCTTACTTTATTTCATTTCAAATATGAAATATTTTGATGTTTTCAAGTAGACGTATGGTTATCATGGCGTATGCGTAATTTGATAATTTAATTAATATTGTGTGGCTAAACATTTACAGACTTAATATTTTGTATTACTGAGCACTTCAAAGGCATGAAACTTAAAAGATTTTAAAAATATAATTTGATTATTTTATAAAGTTTTATAAATTAATAATATCACAACCACAAAACTCGTTTCTGGCACGAATTTTACAAAGCCACTTGTTCACAGGAGTTAAATCCCTGTTCTTTCTTTTCTAGGATAACAGCGGCGCCGCTGTTTTTTTAAATTTATGCACCCCACCGAGAACACCCCTAATAAATGTTATACCAAAGCTTTTGGCATGTTATACATTTTGTTAGGGTCTCTTTCTCTCTCTCGCTCTCATTTTAGTAAACTCTCTCACTCTTTCTCTCTCTCTCGCTCTCTTAACGGTAAGAAGCTTTCTCTCTCATGACATGTTTTGTTTTTGTTTGAGAAAAGCTGCTCTCGCGGTGAAATGTTCTTGTTTTGATAACAAGAAAGCGGTTCTCCCTACTGTGCTCTTCCTGCCTCTCTCTCTCTTCCACTGTCCTGCTCTCTGTGTTGCCAACATTGTTGTTTGACTTTTCCTACATTTTTCTTTTAGCTTGGTTCATGCCACGCGGAGAATAATTTTCAAATAAACAAGTGAATACAACAACAATGCCAACAACACCAGGCATAGAAACAAAAGCGGCAAAGGGGAAATGAGCCAAACACAATTTGATAATAGTTTTCTGAATAGTTCGGCTGAGACGCCGAATCAAACTTTTCGTACAGTTTTTGCAACTTGTGTGTGTGTGTGTGTGTGTGAGTATATATGGGTTGTGCGTGTTTTTAGTGGGTAAGAGAAGGGAAGGAGCGGGGGTAAGTTACTTGTGGGAAAGGAAGGCGTGTCAACTATGTTACGTCGTCGACATTGTCGTTGTCGTCGTTGTCCATCGGCTGGCTAATCATTATCTAAAAACGGACAAAAAATCAAATTAATATTGCCAATTTGGTTTTGTGAGTAGTTATACCCTAGCCAGTGAAATGGGTATATTAGTTTAGGTTAAGCGAGTGGTTTAGCTAAATGTTGTCGCTATTTTAATTAGTCAAAATCATTTTTTTTTTTTAATGAATATATAAATCTTGTATAGCTCAGAAAAGATAGACAATAAGTCGTAGCATTTATTATAAGATCAGTTCATTATATATTATGGGTTTTATATGTACAAATAGATATTATTTGAAAAGGATTAAAGACAAATTTTGAAATGGTTAACTATGTTTAATATTTAAGACAGCTCTACAACTTTATTTGTGGATTTTACAATTGTTTATTATTTATATTTGAAGATGGACTTCAAAGGAGTGCGAGATATATGTATGTATATTAAACAAATTAAAATGAAAAAACAAGAGCATGAATAAAATATAGCTAAAATCGATAAAACATTATTAAAATCTTTGGTTTAAATTATTTTCAATGAGCTAGAGTTTAAAAAAGGACTAAAAAACCATATGATAAAATTCTCATAAAAAGAATTGCTATAAAATTAAATACATTTATTCATCTCTACAGATAAGTATGGGAAAAAAACTTTATATATAAACCATTAAAAACAATACTTGATGTAAATCGCATAATAATAAAAATTATATGGCTCCTATGGTCTAGCATGTGATTTTTTTTTTGTGAGAGTATTAGAAGCTATATGTTTGTACATATATACATACATATATGAATTGCTGGTATTTTATTTTCGCTTTGTCTTTGAATGTGAATCTTAATTCGCTATTTGCGGCCAAAAGAATTTTTCTATATTGATATTTTTATTATTTTATTTTGAATTTAATGAATTTTTGTGATTTGTACGTGAGTACAGCGTTAAATTGTTGAAACTTTAAACACACAAAAACGCGCGCATGTGCCGGAAAAAATAAAATAATCATAATAAATTTGAAATCGGAGTAGAAGAAATGCAAAACATATGAATATATCCAGACCTGTACATACATACATATATAAAGGAAAATACATATAAATGTACATATGTATGTATGTATATGGTACATATATTTATAAAAATGAGGGAACAAAAACTTGACCCACATTCAAAAAAAAAAAAAGAAAAAGAAAAAAATTGCTCTCAGCTGATTGACAAGGTGAAACTAGGAACGAAAGAAAAAAAAAAACAATAACAAAAAAACCTAAAGATAAAGATACAATGGCTTTTAAGATGCCAGTCTCGGTTCTTGATTGATTGTTTCTATGTTGAATTTATGAAGATGTCCTCAAGGTCAAAATGTATGTATGTATGCCTATGTATGTATATCTAAAAAAGGAAAAACATTTATTGCAAGGTTTTAAACATACTTCACATTCTTCCAACACTTCAGGTCATAAAGTTTTGCATTTCATTTGCATTCCACACACTAAAATCACAACTAAATCAATTTTCTCAATTGTTTATTTGCCTCTAAACAAATCGGCAGGCGTTCACACACACAGCCAAACAGAAAGAGAGAGCGAGATAGAGAGATGCTAGACAATGATTCGAAATGGGAAAACTTTAACATCCGGCGGCGAAAATTCTTTCATAAAACAATTTTTATTCTTCTTACTTGTGTTGTTTTTTTTTTTTTTTTTTTTTTTTGTTTCTTTGTGTGGTTTGCAGGTGTTTACAGTGGTTAAACCAAATTTAAGCCAAATGTAACTAAACAAAAAACTTTATAGTTTTGTTTAGTCCATGAGGAATGGTTAACCACAATGACCCGCAAGCTACACGTATTACAACCAACAAAAAAAAAAAAAACTAAAACAAACAATGAACTTTTTAATTTCACAGCGAAGTAAATCAACTGGATTCTTAAACTGTACCTTTATAGGTCAAGTTTTTAAATAAGGACAAAGTCTAAGTTTTTTGAAATTTATTAAGAAGCCTTTTAAATCAACAACAACTCATTCTTTTACAATATTTAATCACATAAACTATTTAAAGGAGTTCAATTGAGTTCAGTTTTATGTAATGATTCTACAATTGTTTTTATAATTACATTTGGGTCAATTATTAGCGGAAGGAAGGACAAGAAAAAATGTATGTCAAAATTTATCTTAAGCAATTCATAAATTTTATAAGGGTTTCTTAAGATATAACAAAAAGTGTTTACATGAACATCTCAGCTAATGAGTTTAGCTACTAAGCACACATTTGATGATATCCCAAACATTTTAAGCAAGTAATTTGTTTTAGTTTTAGTAAAGCATTAAATTCCAAGTCCAAAGTTACTTATAGATATGCTTCAATACATTGTGACCCTTAGACCTAATAGACAAAAAGAATAAAAAGTTTTTTTCCCAAAATTAATATTCAAAGAATTTTCTAAATATTTTGACTTTTTATTATAAAGCTCGATATCGCCTATTAAAAATTTTCTCCAAGAATTTTCCGACAAATTCAAAACAGCTTTATACTTTGGAGTCTTTTAAAATTTGAAAACTGAATATAAAGTTTTCAATGATGCTAGTCACAAATTCTAATCTGCCAATTGTTTTCAGTTGCCATTATTTAACATGAAATTATTTATTTTACATATCAATCAAGCATCCCAAATTGCTAAAAAGAAATGTAAGGAAGATAAAAATCCTTTTATCGTACGACCTTGGCGATTGTGTGATTACCCTTTCGATATTCTACGTGAATTGATTACAATATGTGGCTAAATAGACTTAAAGTTGGCCATCATGGATTCACTTACAAAATATTTCGTTAAACTTTTTGGCAATACATGTGCTACTTTAACGGTTCACTTACATATACAAGTAAGTAGGTACACGCTTACAATTTGTCTACATATATCAACTGCAAGTAATTTTCATGATAATTCGTTTATAATGAAGTCTATTTATCAGACTTGAGTGTGGCGGACCAAAGACACAGGCACTACAAGTGAAACAGAAACAACAACAAAGAAGAACAAAAAAAAAAAACAATAAAATTATAAGAACGAAATAAAAACAATTGCCAAAAATGAAAATTAAGACAAATGAAAATTGTACGTGATAGAAACAAGAAAAATTTCTGCGAAAATGTCGAATACGAAGAAAACATCTCTTGGAAAAAACTGTCATATAATTTGTTATTGCAACAATCATAAAAATTATAAAATGAATTTTAAATTTAATTTGATTTAGTTTCAAAATGTTGATGACGTCTTTCCCGAAATTGATGAAATTTAGGGGAAATGATGATGATGGGTTATCTTCGGCAAAGGAATTTTCAATATTAAAACGTTTAATTTATTAATGAGATTTATTAATAGACGAGGTTGCCAGGTGAAAGGTTGAAAGATGCGCGTGGCTTATGCGATGAGTTTGATTAGAGAGAGAGAACGAGAGAGACAGAGGGAGAGAGTAAGGGAGAAGCAGACTATGTCTTGGAGCCTATCCCTACAATGTTTTAGTTTGTGTTTTAATGTTGACGTGTGGTTATTGTAATTAAAATTATTTCGTCCGTTTTTATACACTTGAAATATGTCTATGAGTCTTGTCCTCCTTCTCCTACTCCCGCTGCTTCTTCTGCTCGTTTTCCCCACCATTATGGCCACACTTATGGTTTGTTTTTGAATTTCACTTGGTTGTTTTTGTTTCACATATTTTTTGGGCTTTTAAATACGGTAGGAGGGGCAGACTCTACTTTGGGTGTGCCCAACAAAATTATTTACAATGTGTTTCTGGGTTTTTTTTTTTTGTTTTGTGTTAGGTGTTGAATATATAAAGACGCCAAGACGAGGTGCATAAATGGTGCGAGACGGAAAGGGGGGCGTTTGGTCGTAGTGGCAGACAATTAAAGAGGCATAAAAACAAATGTACGGCAAGATAATGACAAGAATTATGGTAGAATACGGCAAACATATGGCAACATTAGCAGAGACTCTTAATACATATATACATACATACTTTGGTATGAAAATAGGATCTAATTTTTTGTTGGGCGCTGGAAATGATGTACAGGCTTAAATTAAAGAAATTATACCAATCAGCTGCTACGTGACTGTTAAATTTATATGTTTATAAATCCTAAACTTTGCAGGATAAGAGACGGGATGGAAAAATATTAAAGTGAATATAATGGTGGCCATTTTTCGGAACTCACAGGCCTATAGAAAAAAATCTACAGGGAATACGGTTATAACAAATAAGGTTCGGTTGGTTTTCAAACAAATTTGTAAGGAAGCACAATCGGTTATAACGATATACCGGTTACAGCAAAGAAAATTTTGAACATTAATACTGCTTATGTCTATCTGTAAGAATTGATCTAGATCTCTTAATTTTTAAAGATTATGTTTATAGGATCCAATTTTTATAATCGATTACAAATTCTATTTTCATAAACAGATCCAAGGGGGAGTTAAATACATTACATTAAATAGTTGGTTTTTCTAATAGTCGTCTAATTTTAATAGATTCTCATACTGACAAAATGCTTTCTGCACATATTCTCAATATATTTTAAGCCGAAAAAACTATGATTTTTGTATGCACCCCTTCCTTCGTTTACAAAATAGTTGTTCACTATTTTCCCTATTTAAATAGAAAACTGACATAAGTTCCACATGTGATTAAACATTGAAAAATCTTTTTCCTACATTGTAACAACTTGTAATGTATAATTGTATTTTAGTGTTCGGTTATTATTCCTAAATATGTATCTATAGATAATTATTTGCTTTCTGTTTGTCTGACATGAGGCAATGTAATTTTATCTTACAGTTTCAGTCAAGTGTACAAAAATTTTGGCATATTGCCTTTTTTTCTAAATGGAAATCAATTTTATTTTCCATAAAAGTCAATTTTTAACCTCTTGATTTGTTTCTAGTTGCAGCAAGGAGATTCCGTAACAATTATCTATCAATATGTTATAATCTACATTATCTACATTATCTACATTATCTATATGCTTCAATACATTGTGACCCTTAGACCTAATAGACAAAAAGAATAAAAAGTTTTTTTCCCAAAATTAATATTCAAAGAATTTTCTAAATATTTTGACTTTTTATTATAAAGCTCGATATCGCCTATTAAAAATTTTCTCCAAGAATTTTCCGACAAATTCAAAACAGCTTTATACTTTGGAGTCTTTTAAAATTTGAAAACTGAATATAAAGTTTTCAATGATGCTAGTCACAAATTCTAATCTGCCAATTGTTTTCAGTTGCCATTATTTAACATGAAATTATTTATTTTACATATCAATCAAGCATCCCAAATTGCTAAAAAGAAATGTAAGGAAGATAAAAATCCTTTTATCGTACGACCTTGGCGATTGTGTGATTACCCTTTCGATATTCTACGTGAATTGATTACAATATGTGGCTAAATAGACTTAAAGTTGGCCATCATGGATTCACTTACAAAATATTTCGTTAAACTTTTTGGCAATACATGTGCTACTTTAACGGTTCACTTACATATACAAGTAAGTAGGTACACGCTTACAATTTGTCTACATATATCAACTGCAAGTAATTTTCATGATAATTCGTTTATAATGAAGTCTATTTATCAGACTTGAGTGTGGCGGACCAAAGACACAGGCACTACAAGTGAAACAGAAACAACAACAAAGAAGAACAAAAAAAAAAAACAATAAAATTATAAGAACGAAATAAAAACAATTGCCAAAAATGAAAATTAAGACAAATGAAAATTGTACGTGATAGAAACAAGAAAAATTTCTGCGAAAATGTCGAATACGAAGAAAACATCTCTTGGAAAAAACTGTCATATAATTTGTTATTGCAACAATCATAAAAATTATAAAATGAATTTTAAATTTAATTTGATTTAGTTTCAAAATGTTGATGACGTCTTTCCCGAAATTGATGAAATTTAGGGGAAATGATGATGATGGGTTATCTTCGGCAAAGGAATTTTCAATATTAAAACGTTTAATTTATTAATGAGATTTATTAATAGACGAGGTTGCCAGGTGAAAGGTTGAAAGATGCGCGTGGCTTATGCGATGAGTTTGATTAGAGAGAGAGAACGAGAGAGACAGAGGGAGAGAGTAAGGGAGAAGCAGACTATGTCTTGGAGCCTATCCCTACAATGTTTTAGTTTGTGTTTTAATGTTGACGTGTGGTTATTGTAATTAAAATTATTTCGTCCGTTTTTATACACTTGAAATATGTCTATGAGTCTTGTCCTCCTTCTCCTACTCCCGCTGCTTCTTCTGCTCGTTTTCCCCACCATTATGGCCACACTTATGGTTTGTTTTTGAATTTCACTTGGTTGTTTTTGTTTCACATATTTTTTGGGCTTTTAAATACGGTAGGAGGGGCAGACTCTACTTTGGGTGTGCCCAACAAAATTATTTACAATGTGTTTCTGGGTTTTTTTTTTTTTGTTTTGTGTTAGGTGTTGAATATATAAAGACGCCAAGACGAGGTGCATAAATGGTGCGAGACGGAAAGGGGGGGCGTTTGGTCGTAGTGGCAGACAATTAAAGAGGCATAAAAACAAATGTACGGCAAGATAATGACAAGAATTATGGTAGAATACGGCAAACATATGGCAACATTAGCAGAGACTCTTAATACATATATACATACATACTTTGGTATGAAAATAGGATCTAATTTTTTGTTGGGCGCTGGAAATGATGTACAGGCTTAAATTAAAGAAATTATACCAATCAGCTGCTACGTGACTGTTAAATTTATATGTTTATAAATCCTAAACTTTGCAGGATAAGAGACGGGATGGAAAAATATTAAAGTGAATATAATGGTGGCCATTTTTCGGAACTCACAGGCCTATAGAAAAAAATCTACAGGGAATACGGTTATAACAAATAAGGTTCGGTTGGTTTTCAAACAAATTTGTAAGGAAGCACAATCGGTTATAACGATATACCGGTTACAGCAAAGAAAATTTTGAACATTAATACTGCTTATGTCTATCTGTAAGAATTGATCTAGATCTCTTAATTTTTAAAGATTATGTTTATAGGATCCAATTTTTATAATCGATTACAAATTCTATTTTCATAAACAGATCCAAGGGGGAGTTAAATACATTACATTAAATAGTTGGTTTTTCTAATAGTCGTCTAATTTTAATAGATTCTCATACTGACAAAATGCTTTCTGCACATATTCTCAATATATTTTAAGCCGAAAAAACTATGATTTTTGTATGCACCCCTTCCTTCGTTTACAAAATAGTTGTTCACTATTTTCCCTATTTAAATAGAAAACTGACATAAGTTCCACATGTGATTAAACATTGAAAAATCTTTTTCCTACATTGTAACAACTTGTAATGTATAATTGTATTTTAGTGTTCGGTTATTATTCCTAAATATGTATCTATAGATAATTATTTGCTTTCTGTTTGTCTGACATGAGGCAATGTAATTTTATCTTACAGTTTCAGTCAAGTGTACAAAAATTTTGGCATATTGCCTTTTTTTCTAAATGGAAATCAATTTTATTTTCCATAAAAGTCAATTTTTAACCTCTTGATTTGTTTCTAGTTGCAGCAAGGAGATTCCGTAACAATTATCTATCAATATGTTATAATCTACATTATCTCCTTCTGTAACCTTCGCCTTCATTACATCAATAATGACAACAAACTGCCTCTGCCCACTCCCGCCTCAACCACCACAATCATTGCCTAAGTGATTCCGATAAGAATTGACTTAAATGTACGTAATGAGATCATTGGAGTGTGAAGTCCAGCTACCACCCACCTCTCTCAGTTAGATGCAATCCAATCTTACTAGAATCTTACTGTTAATTGACATTATCTAAGTGTAATATAAGGAATTTATTACATTTCTTGAAATGTGTGCTACTGGCAAATAATAAATAATAAAAACCTTAGAATTTAATTCTAAATAAGTGTGCGACATTTGCTCAAACATTTATAAATAAGTCATATTTATTAAGAATGAATAACTGTGTATATGAATATGATTAATGATTCGATCATTCACGCGTTCGGATTCAGGGATTCAATCATTCTGTTTCGTTTGTTTGAAGTTTTAAAAAATTCATTTAAATGTGTATTAATATTATTCGAATAACTGAATTGTTTGGCAGTCTAGTTGCAATCTCAGGCTCAGGACTCTAGGATCAAGGAAACAATGTGTCGAATAAGCCTAATTCTTTAAAATCCAAAAGTTTATTTGTTTAGAATAATTGTTTATGTACATACTAGAGATAGCAGTCGGTATAGCAATTTTCAGAAATCCCGATCATAAAATGTTCTCAAAAAGAAAATCTTGAGAAAAAAATTATATTTAAACTGGCATATACCTCTCCGAAAATGCCCCATACGAAATTCTTACTCCTTGTTTTTGAGCTTAGCATAACGTAAATGCCATAAGTATAGTTTAGATTTATTAATATATAATTTATAATTATATGCACAAGTTTAATTCTTATAAACAATTAATTCAAGTTTTAAGATGCATTCCGAATGAATTAGACTATGCTTAGATTGGCGGATTGATTAAAATACATGAAATTATTAATTGTCCCCCCTGTCCACGAAAAAAAAGTCAAAGCCAGAGGCAAAAGCAAAAGCAAAGCCAAAGCCTAAAGCTCTCTTTCTATTCAAAGTCAGACTCTCAGTTCGGCATGTTATTCAATAAAATGTTGTTGTTTTGTGATAGGTATTACTTTTTCTGTGGTTGTTGTCGGTTGAACATTTGTTTGCGTTCTAAATTTTGATTCATTTGCTTACGCACACACACACATGTTTATATATACACATTCAGATAGACATTTGTCATTTTAATAAAATAAAATATAAATTTAATTACCTTAACGTGCGGGAAGGTATGATAGCTTTGCGGCAATTCTAAATAGTTGTTGGCAGAGGGGCTAGATTCTTCACCTGCTCTCCCAGGGGGGAGATGGTTTTGTTATTTTTTTTTTTTTTTTGCAAATATGTTGGCGTAGCGAGTTTGATGTTGTTTTATTTGTGCAGCATCTGCAAAGTTTTGACTTTACTATATTTTGTATACATTTTTTTTCAACACACGAAAATATGTATGTTACATATATGGGAAAATCACAATTGCTTTGCAAACTTCATTGATGTGCGGATTAGTTAGGGCCAAATATATTCTAAACTTTATTATTTAAACTTAAGGAATACAAAAAAACAAGCACTCAGCGGCGGAACGAAGCGGCACACCGTCCACCCACGAGAAAACAAGAACAACAACTGTCGTCGACAGTGTTGCCATTTTGGCTTATTTTAAGCTAGATCTGGATTATTTCAAAATGAAATAGCTTGGAAAGTAGTTAAGCTTGAAATCTAGCTTATAGTGACTCTAAGGGAATAAGTCCTTATATTGAGGATAACGGAAATCGTGCGTGGAATTCGCATATATTAATACAAATTTTTAAATCAGCTTTATGGGATGGTTTTTAGTTTTTAGACGTAAAATTTTGTAATATCTCACAAAATCATTGCAACGCATAAACGTAAAAGTAGTGACTTTGCCAGTGTTGGTTAAGAATACTGGGAGAAAATTAAAAATACAGGGATAAGCCGGTGGTGCCATTATTATTTTTTTTCGTGTTGATAAACGATTTATTGAGACAGTTGAATGAACAAACAAGAAAATTAAAATTAGCAAATTTAAGAATTATAAAACAAAAAATGGGCAGCAAATTTATTAACAAATTGCTACTTGTAGCTGGATTTGCAAGCCTGGCACACGCAGCCTTCTCCGCAGCACATCGTAAGTACTTACAAATATGTATTTCTTTTTGGTTTTAAAATGTGGACCTTAATTTATTTTAATTAAATACTTGACAGATCGCACTTATTTGCGTTTGACTGAACAGGAGTGGACTAGTTTGCCGTTGGATGTAAGTAAAATGCGAGAATCGTTACGATACTACGTTGTAAATGTCTCCAAATTTTCTTCAGGTTATACTTCAGACCGTGGTCAGCTTGGTGCTGGTCATCTACAACATAATCGAGGTAGTGGGCAACTTTAAGGAGATTCGAGCCACAGTGGATATGCAGCAAAAGACTTGGGACACCTTGGGCAACTTTCCATCGTTCTATTCGTTTAATCATCGCGGACGAGCCCTGAATCCAGGTTATAGTTTGGACGATGCAGATACAGATGGAAACAATTAGATAATTTTTATTTGGCTAGTTTAAACCAATTACTTGATAAATGATTAATAACCATAAACCTAAATCAATTGTTTTTAAAGCACTCGAAGCGTTACTTTTGCCCGACAGTGGAGCCAGGGCTTTGACGGTGTAAGGTCGCAGATCCTCGCCAGGACTATTATTGCAGGCTTGGTCATGGCAGAGGCGGCATTTGTCTTCACTTCTTAACATGCACTGGTAGTATAGCTCTGGAGAGGTGCGACATCCCCGAATGGTTTTCTTTTGATGAACATCGTAGTATTCCAAGCAACCTTCAATCTGATCCGCCGGCTCATTCTCCTGCCAGGGGCACGGCGATGCACTTTGACCCCGTGATACCTGCTCACAATCTGTACATTGATGGCACCACAATCGTTGCTCTGGAAAGGCTCCTTTATTGCAAAAGCTACCATCACATTTCTGGCAATTTGATACATTTGAAGACTCGCAATTGAAATCATCACGCTGGCAGCCCCGTTCTAGGGACCCATTTGAATAGCTAACTACTAAGCAAGAAGCAGCCGGCTGAGCACACTCTTCAATATAAATTCCACCAGGTACTTCCCAGTTGGCGCAGCCAGGTCCCGTTTCATCTGTGGTGCACCGATAGCAACGTGTAAAATCCAATTCATTGCATCCACCATCCTCATCGCATTCATAGCAATTGCGTATATTCGCCTCACCACTGGGCGGTGCACCACAACCACGACGTATCTCCCAATCGGTATACTCGCACGCAAAGCAGGAAGATGCCTCGGCCGAACCACACAGAGAAGTGCTCAGGGCCGTAGTATTGGTGCGACAGAGTGGATTATCCACTGAATTGCAGGAAAGGCAACGTTGCTGGGCTATACAACGAGCATTGCAATGATCGCCGCTCTGGCATGTTGCCAACTGATCCCTAATAGGTTCCAAATCCTCTGGCAATTGTGTGGAGCATCCTCTTACCATGCGACTCAGATGGCGATAGCTAAAACAATACTCTTGCTCTTCTTGTCCCAAATGTATGTCCTGATGGCATTCTTCATAGAGACTTATATTACATAATCCTGTATTCAACTGGAACAGATCAATCTTACATCCCCTTCCGCTCTGGGTGGAATCACATTGAGCACAGATTTGAGACCAGGCACCCAATTGATTATTACAACCATTGTAATCGCATTCAACAGCCGTATTTGTTATAGTATGATTCACATCCGATTTACAGCCACGATAACCTTCCGTTGTACTTAGAATATCCGTGTAGCATTCGTCTTCCTCTTGATGATACAGACATGGCCTGGGTTTGCCCAATGGAGCTGCTACACAACTTTCGTCAGGACTACACTGATGACACTTGAGACGTCCCGGCGGATAAACTCCAGAATTACAAAGATTCGTAGCACATGACTTGCTATAAGCCGCTCCGGTTGTGGGTGTATCCGCACCGCAGCCACGATATGTTATGGAATCCACTAAAATCGATTTGTAATTTAAAAATCAAATTCATACATAAATTTTCAATATTTTTGAACAGTTCTTAACTTGCTTTCTATTGTCATTGGACAATGGTTCCCAAACTATTCATATTTTTTTATTATCTCAAGTGGCCCTAAAACCCAACTTTAGCCGAATCGACAAAATGAAAATAAACTTTGCATTGTGAGCAGATTAATCCTTAAATCCTACCCACTTCAAGGGGATCAAATTGGCAAATCATTCAAATATAGCATATATGTATATAAGTATATATAAATATGTATGCACGTTATAGAATTAGGTAGGCATTAATTTTTTTTATCTCCTTTTCAGATTGTATTTTGTCCACTTTCGAACCGATTTTAGCATTTTTTTTAAGTCTGGAACATAAAGAGATTCTAGCATTCGATCAACCTGCTATGTGGCTAATCCGGCACGGTCCCATGCCGATTTCAATACATCTTTAAATGTATAAATACATTCATCTATGAATGTTCTTATTATAATAAGAATAAGCCTATGTCAAACAGATTTTTCTGCTCGTTGAAGGAAAATGATTTGGCGATGGATTCGCTTAAATTTTAAGCAACTTTTACTTACTAAAACAATTGTCCTATCTAATGTATACATCGAATCAGTTCTTACCTATGGACATGGCGCATGTCAATTCAGTGGTACACTCTACATAGGGTAATAGGCCCACTTCACCCAATGTTTGAGCGCATTCCGGTAGGGCTATGGAATCGCAATGATAGCAAACAATGGCCTCGCCAACAGGAAGGTAGACTATAATTAGAAGTACGAACTATTGGAAACGCATTAAAATACAAAACAAAAACATGTGGTCAAACTTACATGCCACTTCTAGGCCAACGAGAAGTAGAAAGAAACGATATTGAAATTCATTAATTGGCATTATTCTGCTCTTTGTCCAACTTTCGGCTTTTGCCAGTGAATTAACTTTACTTAAGCATGAAAAAAGCGAATAACAAATTGAACCGTTTAATCTCATATTTTTATGACTTATCAGAAGAGATAGAATAATCTGGGACTGGAAACAGGCATTGGTTCGATAAGGATAAGTTGGTGCACTTTGAAGTGCCAACCTCTTACAACCTCACATTACCCACAAGACCATTGTTCTTTTACTTTGGTGTAGTTTAATTTTAGAAAGCAATTTTCGGAGCTTCATTTAGCATTTGCCTTGATTACCTTCAATTAGGTATCGACTTACCTTTAAAATTGCCCTGCAATTTGGTAACTTGTCGTTTTTTCACACACACATTTCCACAATTTCTGACACATTTCTGAACAAAGTATTAACAACACAAGACATTAACTCAACTTAGTGACTATTTTACATTATTATATAATCGTGGAACCTTTGCCCCTTAAAGTAGGCACTAGACTGAAAATATGTTCTTCGTTTTCAATGAATTGATAACTTTTCTTATGTGTTGTTACTTATAAATTGTATATGAATCATGTTTGTTATTCTTACAAAATTCCTATAAATGTATATATGTATGTTGCAGAAGAGAAGTCTTGGACCCATTATTGCATACTTTAGGGGGCAAAGTTCACCCTTTTTATACTCTTCTTTTAACTTTTATTTGCTCGACTTACGTCCTTTTGGCTGTATCAAAGTAAATGTTTAAGTATTTTGTTAGAGGGCAATATACCATGGATTCCACATATGTCATAAGGTTAGGTCAATACATATGCCTTGACCCCATTATCTGTCTGCTCCATCTGGCCATTGAATGGTTCACATAATTAATAATTTATATGGCTTGGCATTGCGGTGGGTCGAGGCCTTTAATTCAACCTGGTCTACATGTATATGTATCGATTTAATTTAGAGAACCGGATAATTGCGTGACAATCAACGGAGGAACGCAATGGCCATATGACCAGGCCAATTGAGTGACTCTCAGTTGCCAATGTAAAGGCCAGAGGGAAAGACTTCATAAAAGAAAAAAAGATATATACACATACTATAGACTAAATATTTGCAGAGTTCTTCAGTATCGGGATAAAGCTGAATTATTTGATTTTTGATATAATCGCTGATAGTCGTAATTATTTTTTCGATCCAAGTCAGACGATTGGCAAAGTTTGTAGAGCGCATAACGAGAATGCGGCTAAATCAACTTTTCATTTGGATAACTTTGACGGCATTATTGCAATGGAGTGTGGCTCGGGCACAGGAAGAGGTGGAAGAGGATGAGCAGGTGCATAATGCACCTGAAGTCAGTGTCAATGCAAGCGAAGAACAATTGCCCATTAGCACAACTGAAATGCCAGTAATTGAAAAAGAAAGGGAACCGGAATCGGATCACTTGACAACGGACATGGTAGTGGAAGATTCCACCACACCACCAGCCTTGCCTGAGAGTGCCCAAGAAAAGCCAGTGGAAATAGAAGCCGTGACCCCAGAGATTCACTTACCAGCTGAGCAACATTCTTTAAGCACTGTGGCCCCTGAAGAAGAAAAGGTCACTGAGGACGAACACGATTCACCTGCAGTGGAATCCACTGATTATCAAAATGAGGAACCGCAACCTGAAGCAACTATGCCACCCACTAATCCACCCACCACAATCAAGACTATAACCGTTCCAACCCTTCCAAAAGTGACCTCACCCCAGCTACCCATTTATTGTTTTAGCTGCACCAGCCCACAAAATGGTACTTGCATGAGGAAGCCCACCAAACGTTTGCAGTGTCCCTTGAAACAAGGACAACGAAATGGTTGCTTTACTTTGGTCGAACGTGAGTTTCTGTTGAAAGTTACAAAATTAAGCTTTTCAAGCCATTCTCCGTCCTTTGTCTAGGTAATGCCAAAATAACAATGCGCGGCTGTCTCACTGAACTCTCCGAGGAAGTCTTGACTTCCTGTCTTGCAGACGACAAATATTGTCAGGTTTGCTATGAAATGACCTGCAATGAAAAAGATGCCTTCGATGCCACAGCCGGTGCCGCTCATGCAATGTGGTCATGTTATCTATTAGCCATCAACTTTTGTCTAATCTAGGGGAATTACCTGGCGATGTGATGGCGAAATGTAATAAAATAATAATACACATTTATTATATATTTCATATACCTACGAAATCGAATCAACAGTTTTTCTAATGTTAATTATATTTTCAGTATTTTATTATTAAACTTTGAATATGTTTGCATATCGAATAAATGAATATTTATAGTGGTTTTGAAATCAAACTATGGACTAAAAAGAATTCCTTTAATTGTCGGATTCATGGGCCATTCTAGGACTGTGAGATGTTTGCCCCTTAAAGTATGCAATGGAATGGAAAAGTATCCATCACTTACCAGGGAGTCATAACTTATATCTCTTCGTATGTCTTCTAAGCAATAAATGCGAGAATAATTTTTTAATAAGCAGTTCTGCATTTCGTCAGGTCAAATTATAATTTGAATTAATTTGCCACTTTTAAAGGCACATGAAATTTTTTATAAATATTTACTTCTTTGTTTGAATTGTTACCTTTAATCTAGAAACGAACCAAAAGCCATTGCGATAGGCCAATATATTCCATAATATAAAGCAAAAGTAAAATAAAAATTTGTGACCTATTAAAACAAATTTATTATTTTGACCTCTCTCCCTCTCTCTACAAGAAATGCTTCGAAAAAGACGATTTCCAAAGTAGATTAGCCGCTCATTTAAATTGCTCTCGACTTGATATTAACTAATATTTTAGCATTTGGCTTTAAGTTTCATATAAGATAGTTGATAGTTTCCTTTATCCAATCTGCTTTAGGTAGCAGTTGTATATTGTGAAAATATTGGGCCAGTTCCAATGATTATAATATTAGTTCATTATCGTAAGTACCTTTCTTTTCCACAATGTGCAGTGGGCTAATGTCAATATGTCTATGCAGCTGATAGCTAATCGCTAATCTAGAATATTGATAACAAGCTTTTAGTATTATTATTTATATGTATATGTATTTTATCTAATAGAAGTATGACTCACTGCATTCGAAATCTATAATTATTGTACGATTTTTACAAAAAATTGTTGTTTTTATTTTGAATGATATATTTTGTAAAAAACACCAAACATTACGCTAATTTTATTAGCTTAAAAACATGAGTCATAGGTACACCAAATGATAAGACAAACACATATGTAGTATGTAGATAATATAACGATGAACTCTAAACGAATTGAATAGCTAGCAGACCCATTATGAGGCCAAGACTTATTTGAATAAAGCTTGCAGCACTGTAGGTCCATTTATTGCAACCACTTGTGTCACAGACTTTGCAATTGGCCACCTCCTGGACACATTGGTATTCCATCAAGGCACTTGCCTGATCCAAACAATCTCGCACAACCAGATCACCTGTAGATTTCAGAAAAGGTTAACACACAATTGTTTGACCATGCTTATGTTTACTTACCCCACATTCCAGCAAAGCATTTGGTCTCAGTTGTATTATCACACGCCTGTGCTTCGACTGAACCTTTGGTGCATTCATCAAAATTGATATTATTACAACGTTGGCATTTGAATGTCGTATCCACTTCGACCAAATCTATATTACAATTGGCCGTATCGCAGCTAGAGCACTGAGTTTCATTTGTGCAGGCAAAATCGAGTGCCAGAGCATTTAGGCAACCACGGCTGACAACGTTATCCTTGGTCTGGGTGTAACAGCCAACGCTTTGGGTGTAATTGGATTCTGGGCAAGCTGCACCAACGGTCGCGACTTGTGCTGCGGAACAATTGTCGCATGTCACACAAGAGCCACCACTACGGGTATAGGTTAGATTATTGCAACCAGTCTCATTATTACACAGAAGACAATTTGCATCAGTTGAATCGGCAGTACATTTGGTCCCAGAATCTGAAGTGCAACCACGTTGCATGTCTGTTGCATTGGAGCCAAGTGTGTAGCATTGGGCATTGTTCAGGCCGCAGGGTGTTAGGGTGCTATTATTAACCGCATTGCATGAGTCACCCGAGCAAGTGTAGCACTGTAGCCGATCTGTGGGAAATACTTGAATATTGCAGTTACCCACATCACATGTTGCACATTTTGCACTATCCGTGCAGGAAGCTGCAGTGCCGCAGCCTCGGGATATGGTTGAATTGTCATTCAATTGAGTAATGCAAACATCTCCACTACTGCAGATGGCCAGACTTTCCGTAAGTTTCGACGGCACTGAACAATCCTGTTGGCCCTGGCAACTTTGACAAACCAGATTGTTATTACAGTTGTCTGCATTGCTGCATTGTTGACAGTTCACACCGTCAGGACAAGCATCCGAGCAATCACGTATAAGTGTCAGATTGGTAGCTAAAAATAAACAAATTTATGTTATTTTAAACACTTTGAACCCCATTTGAGCCACATGTATCAATAAGTTTGCGATTATATAAGGCTAGCATAGATAAATAAACTGGGTAACTACAATATTATATTTTCCATATCTTAGTCGTGCTCCCGATGAGTCACTTGTGCGATATTTTATATAAACCTACCTTGATAGGTAATACAGGTTGTGCTACAAGTCACTGCTGTCAGCGCAGTCAGATTTGTAATGCAATTCGGATCCAATGCACTATTACATTGATAGCATTCCAAACTATTAGCCAGGTTAAGACAACAGGCAAATAGTGCCGTCGCCAACAGTGTGGTCAATATATTGGTTTGCATATTTCTTCCGGTTTAAATTTTATCTTCTGTTTTCGTTATTGGTATTTGTTTTTTGTTCTTTTAATGAACCGCTCCACTCGACTAACGTTTCAACACTGTGGCCATTATCATTTTCACCCGAATCGAAGGGAAGCAAGCCTTTTTCGAAAGGCCACTCTCCATTTGACTTATCTGCTGTTTGATATTTGTTTCGCAAACCAATTTTTCTTTATGCTGATAACGTCAATGGAGCGATCATATAAACCATACATGTATGTTAAGTATTTGTAACTGTATGTATGAAGGTATATGAGGGTAGTAGTATATATGGTAAGTTCCTAAAAAGTTTTGCAAATGTCTATGGTGGTTGGTTTGTAACTTATTAGAAAGCTTTTCAATTTATAAGCGAAAGCTTTTTTAACTGGCCCAGTTTATAACGCTTAACCCCATATTGACCAAACACATATTTAAGACTCTTTGAATTGGAATCTCAAAAAAGAAATATCTATTCGATTACAAAAAGTATTGTCTTTATGTTTTTGGTTTATCTTATTTATTCGTTTCATCTCAATTCATTCTATTGTCTGTTGCTGTTTAAGAATAAACATCGTGTTCATCTGAAATGGCTTCACCAAATTAGATGGACCAACGAAATATACAAAACATAATACAAAAATAGCTGATATAGATTCAAGTATGGCTCAAAAAAGCACTTAAGATTGTAACAACGGCGTAATATCAAGTCGCCAAACGCTGAGCATGAAATATAAACATTAGAGTCTAATAGTTCATTGATATACACAAGACGTTTGTTAATTGAATCAGTTCATATTTTGAATTCAACAGATGAAGATGGTGTTTTAGTTTGCGGTGCTGAAATTCTAATTTGTAAGTCGTTGATTAGATTTTTAATATTTCTTTTGTATATGTTTATGGAAAAATATATTTCGGTTTTAGCAAAAAAATTGAAGTTCAAAAACATATATCCCAGATTGTCAAATTATTATACGCAATTTCACAATCTATAGAAACACAATGTATGCATTTTTGTGTTATCAGTTACCTGGCGCCTGGTGAAATGAGGTGGCAATCAGTCATTTATTACACTCATAGAAAAATCTTTAATGACTTTTATTTGTTATTAGTTTTTTTATGAGTACGAAATAGTTTATATTTTAAGTTTTTTTTTTACATTTGATGTGGGTAAAAAATATATAAGTTGAATGAAATTTCGCATTGCAAGTGATTAATTTTATTAAAATATCCAAATAAATTGTTTAATATATGGATAATAGGGAAAAGGTAATTCCAAGAGCCAGACCAAACATTGCAGAAGTTACCAGACTTCCACCACTGTTGCTGGGCTTGGCGGTGGATGTATGATCCTCATCTGAACTAGAACTTGAAGCCGTGACAGATGTTGTGTTGCCGTCTGAACCCGTGCTAAGTTCTGTGGTGAGTGTTGATTTGTCAGTTCCCGTTGAGTCAGTACTTGTGCTAGGATCATTCGCCGCTGCGAAAATGTTGATGTCGTTGTAGTTGATGTATTTGTTACACAAGTCTCCATTGCAACAAGTTGCAGCTTCATCGCAAGTCTCTGCACAGCTCATGCTTATGATAGCATCGGTTGCATCTATTATATAAAAAAAGATGATGACTTGATAAGATTATGTTCCTTGAAATCGGTGAAAAAATCTTTGTTTAATTTTCATTTTTCACGATTTTATCAGTAATAAATTCACTAATTTTAGATTCATTACTTAATTTCAGGAAACGGCACTCAAATTCTCACAAATTTCTTGCTCTGTTCGTTATTATTCTTCGATGAAAATATACTCACCGAACTTAATTTCGCAATTCTGCTCACTAGCCTTACAAACAATTTGAGATCGCGAAGTATAACAATTCTCTAGGGAAGAGCACGAATAACAATTTAGTCCATCAGCGCCTTGAAATGGAGTGCAAATCAGCACAAATGTGCCGAGCACTGACAGATACATCGAGTTTAATAGACCCATGATTGTTCCTGAGCAGAGATTTCAAAATAAGCGGAAATAGGCGGAGAATTCAAAATTATGCGGTGGTCAGTTTGCTGCGGCATTCGATAGTTAACTATCATGTAGTTGTCTAGATCACGACCCTTTTATAACGTTTCATTATAACACTTTATAAATCAATACAAAATAATGCATAGAACCCATCTGCACATGCTGGCCATATCAGTGTGAACTTAAAAGATTTACTATCATTACTGTACGGTCCCGTCATATTGGGTCATTAACTACAATATTTTCTTTGTTAGACATTGCAAAAAGGTATTAAACAATAGATCACATGTCAGTCACTTTCAAAGGGAAAAGAGAAATGGAACTAGTTCCTCCAGTATATTAGTAATGGGTGTGTGACTCATTTGGTCAATCAAGAAACCAATTAGAATATAAATATTCTATTAATTGATCTTGAAGTCGGTCAATAAGTTATATTTAGGGTTGAAAAATTGCCAATTTATGCAATCGTAGCTCATTCAATATTTAAGTACACTTGTACATATTATCAGCATAGGAAGACATACTTAAAAACTAATAACCGACTATTTTTTTACAAAAACTATGACCATTGGCTTTGACTAATTGTAAGCCTAGCCCGGAATTCGTACTGCCTATTTGACTGGACCACTTACAGTTAGACAACTCATCTACCGAGGACTGCACATTTGTGATTTGGTTTTTGGTCTTATCTCAGACTCTAGTACATAATCCAATATCAATCTCTAAATAAACTTGAACCCCTTATTCGACACATAATGTTACAATTAAATATTGCCTACAAGGGCTTGTAAAATAGAACTCAGCTTAAGTAAGTTTCCTTAAAGGCCATTAACCCATATTTCCCTTCTAGATTCATCTAGATAATCCAAACTTATTGGCTTTGACTCTCTTTTTACATGGATATATAAGCTTAAAACAAATATCATGAGTTGATGCTAATTAATTATTAATTGTTTGTTAAAATTCGATCTAGATGGACCTACAGGTAATCATTCACATAAGTTCTTGGTAGATGTTGAATCTGATGTTCCGCCGGTGGTTGTCCACAGGATGGTCCTAATTAAATTCCTTGTGAAGTGCTCTCGGCCATTGGCCAATAATCTTGCATTTTCAAAGTCTCTTTATAAAAACAAAAATAATATAAAAGCTTTATGCTATGCAATGCAAATACTATGATTTGACTAATGGAAAGTAAAATAGATTATAAAAACGACAAAACCATTTTTTATTTGTTGTAGTTAATAAATTAACAAAAGCAAATGAGTCTTAGGCCTCATCGATTAGATTATATTCCTAGAAATTGGTTTTTATTTTCCACGCCATTTTATCAGTAATAAATTCATTAATTTTAGATTGACTACTTTGTTTAAGGGCCGATTAACTTTTTCCCATTAAGTTAATGTATCAAATTTAATGTGCTGCTATTGTTTATATATATGTAAATAGTTTATCTTAAATTTCGACGGCAAAACATATTATTCAACCTATGATCGAGTCCTTTGGAAATCGTTTTCGCTAGCGCTGTTTTAATCATGCGCAATTTTTAGTCATTTTACTAAGTGCAAACTTAATGTATTAGGTACACTTTTCACAGATATCAAATAATATAAAAGAATATAATGGCTTTAGTACTTTAACGTGACTCACTTTGGACGACGGGTCTCCATAAGAATTCCACTGTCTATTTAAAGATATTTATTGCTAGATCAAATTGGACTTACAGTTTTTCTCATATATAAGTATATTGCGTATAAAAATAAAGTGAGTAATTCATCAATAATAGCCCATATTTTCAGCATTTTATTGAGGTTTTGAATGGGCGTTCACAATAAAAAATAGGTCATGTATATACTCAATAATTTTATTCATAAAACTGTGATTTATACTCGAGTATTTTGTTATTGATTTATGATAAGATAATGTTTATGTTTGAGTAATAAATTAATTGGATAAATTAAGTGCACGGAAATTAAAAATAAATAGGGTACCCTTATTGATTTCCTTTATTACCTTTTATTATTATTTTTTTCTATATTTTCTGATCATATCAGAGACAAAAGAAATTCTAAAAATTTTAAAGCAACTGCTCCTTAAATTAAAGTGCAAACAATAAAGAATTCTCTGTTCTTTACTTATGTCGATTTATGTTCTGTTTAGCTAGTGTCGAGTCTTTTCCATCAACCCAACTAAATACTTTATATCCCACACATACATAGGTACATATACTGACGAGCAAAACTGTAACAACAGCGTACAGTTTTCAGTTGGGTAGCACATAACTCTTTTCGGAGTTAACCTACAATGATGATTCTTCTATCATTTGATTTTGTAACTATTTAACTCTCTTGCCCAAAATTTTCAAGTTATTTGGTCACCCAGACTTGAATCGGTAAGCCAAAATGAAGAAAAAGCCAAGTGTTACAGTTTTGCACTCTCATAGTTTTTATATTTATTTTTTTATTTTATTTTTTTGAACTTATTTTATTACAAAATATCCCATTTGACATATGTTAACAGCATTATCAAATAAAATTCAAGTATATTTTTTTCCCCTATATGTCCTTTGGTATTGCCTTAAATCTATCAAGCCAAAAAATAGAAATTCTTATTTAATTACTCGATTTTTTTTAAATATTTAAATATTATTTATTTCAAATAGTATTTAAAAATTGATTTATAAACGCCAGGATCTATGTTTCAGCCCATTTGAAGGCGTGTTTTTCTGCCGTTTGTTGATAAAATATTATGATAAAATATTATTATTTTAAGAGTTTTCCCTCGGAAAGGAACAAAAAACTATGGAATTAGAATTTGTTGGTAAAAAATGTTTTCAATGGCCCACAACATTGAAAAACCAATGACCATAGCAACACCAAATCCTTTACAAGTTGATCGTGCTACACCACTATTGGAGTCTTCGGTGGTGCTTGAGTTGGTGGCTTCGGTGGTTGTAGCAGCAGTAGTAGTTGTGGTGGTAGTAGATGTAGTTTTAATTTCCAGTATGCTTGCAGCACACTTAAAGAAGTCACAGCAAGTGTCGCAGGCCGCTTCACATTGTGAACTTGCCAAGAAGTTGTTTTCTAAGAATGGTGAAGATTGGGAATTTTATTATAAAGTGGTTAAATCCTTGTCCTTTAAAGTATACAGAAAGCAGTCGATTTTCAGACATTTTAAATACTCTTCTAGAATAATGTACATATACTTTTAGGGGCAAAGCAAATTTTAATGCTTACTCACCAAATTTAAACACGCATACTCCCTGAGCTTCCTCACACGAAACTTCTGATGCATTACAATTTTCAGAAGTTGGACAGGAATAACACTTTTGTCCGTAGATTCCTTCAAATGGAGTACAGATCAGAAAATATAAGCCAAGAACTAGGATCGAATCAATTATACAGAGCATAGTCGTTGTACTACCAAACTCATTTGCCAAATGATGTATACCAAATGTGAACATATCTATTTATACCCTCTTAAGCTGGCGGCATTTTTTCTGCGCAACATACCAATAAAAGGTTTCATGATCTATATAACAATTCCAGAAAGAAAAGTCAGTATGTTTTGGTGGGTGTGGTGTTTCGCATTATTTGAAAGGTGTGGATCTATGTAGATCAGAATATGGGGGAACGAAATAAGAAATGAAGACGATTCGGCAAATGTTTTACAATCTATAATTATAGTATCACCAATAATGAACCAAAAAGAAATTTGTATTTTTATTGTACAATAAAACTATGTGTGTAGTGGACTGCTTATTTATTAACAATTTTTTTTTTTAATTTCAGATACATGTTAATGATAATTATGTAAAAAAAAAGTTTATAATAATCTACTTTTAGGCTGAAAGTCGAGTTGGACTTTAACAAATCATCTTAAGTGGCATTTACTTTTATTTAATTACAAAAATCATTAGTTCAAAGTAAATGCATAATACAATTAAAATTTTGCTTTTGTCAGAGCTTCACCAACCAAATGTAATAAGGACGAACAGCATCAGATCTAGAGAAACTCAAAGACGATACATTTGACAGACATCGCCCTTATTGCCAGTGGAATCGGCTAGCAGATCCACATCATCATATTGACAGTAGGGAATATGAAACCACCACTTTGAACCACTAGAATTGTGAAATATCCTGTCCTTATACCAAAAACTTGATTTAAACTATTTGTTCTGCGAATAACGCCACATAAATCGATCGACGTATTGTTTGGGCTTATCAGAGTGATTGGTATTTGAATGTCTTTTGAATAATTTATTTAAAGATATACCTACATATATGTATACTTTTTTTTAATTTAAATATTTAAAATTACAATTTGTTTTTGAAATATATTTTCAAAGACGCTCAGCATTGAAAATCCAATAACCAGAGCAACACCAAGTCCTGTACAAGTCGATGGTGCACCACCACTATTGGGGTCTTCGGTGGTGCTTTCGTTGGGCTTTGGCGTGGTGCTCGTAGTCGCTTCGCTGTCACTTTCAGCGGTGCTTGAGATGCCATCTGATGTGGATATCGTGGTATCTTCGGTGGATGTGGAATCAGCATTGGGGTCAGTATTAGCTGTTGAGCTTTCGGTATTGCTCGAAGTGGCGTCAGGTGTGGTAATAGTGGTATCTTCTGTGGTTATGGGATCAGTATTAGCTGTGGAGCTTTCGGTTGTGCTCGAGGTGGCTTCCTGTGTGGTTATTGTGATAGCTTCAGGGGTTGTGGAATCAGCCGTCGCTGTATCGACGATGTTCGCAATACAAAGATCAACTGTACAGCAAGAATTCGGATCCGTTTCACACACTTCGGCTCCAGCACACTTGGCACTTGTCATTGCGTTATTTGTATCTATGAAAGGTGAATAATGCATCAAGGAAGATAAAAATTTTACTATGGGTGTGCAACCAATGCAATTTAAACACTAATTAATTTATCTAGCTTTGATTTACGATCGTTTTTAGCATTCAGGCACATTGTGCCGATTAGATTAGTTTCCTGGGAAATATAGTTTTTTTATTGCGATAATTTCACGATGACTTTATCAGTAAAGTGTCCGGTTAGGAATTAGTAATTAAAAATAATTCGATTCGAGTGGCCAACACTTTCGAGTTTTAATGCACTTTTAAAACTTACATGTTTAACTTTGTTCTTTACTTACCAACTTCAAAAATGCAAAATAGCTCAGATTCCTGACATTCCACTTGTACTATATCTGCTACATTACAATCTTCTAAAGTTGAACAAGAATAACATGTTAGTCCGTATATTTCCTTTAGTGGAGCACAGATCAGAAAGCAGAAACCAAGAACTGTCAGGAATCGTATTCTACAGAGAGACATTGTTGAACTTTTAAAATTGTTTTGCCAAATGAAGTGTCCCAAATGTGAAACCATCTATTTATACTCTCTTCAGCTGGCGGCATTTATTCTTTGCAACATTCTAATCAAAAATTTCATGGCCTATATAACAATAAAGGAAAGAAAAGTCAATATAATTTAATGTACATTGCAAAAGTTGGGTGCGGCTTTTCGCATTGATTTAAAGGTTGGTTTATAGCAGAAAACTAAGGATGGAATTGGTGCACATTGATCAAATTTAATGAATCAAAACGAAATCTTTATAATGCATTATAATGGCAAAAACAAAATAAGCAAAATCACTTCAAAACAAGCTGCTATGTAGATTGGTCGGTGCCCCCTTCCATGCCCGAAACTCTGTGTCACACAGGGCCTTACAAATCCCCTCAGTCCACAAGGATGTCCTGAGATTCGGAGTTTGCCACTTCGGTAGACTCACAAATCACCCCAACGGGATGGCAGCCAAATGAAGTCTATCCTCGCAGACTAAAAATATTGCACCCTCTGGATCTACATTTCAGGCCTGATCCTGACTGGTAGGGCTAGTCTCCTCGGTCTCAGCAGATGATAGTTGAAGACGCACCCGATGAACCCTTCTGTGGCATTGTTTTTTGATTGTACTTTTGCATATGCCATGTTTTACATGTTTTTCATCGAATTTAATCATGGTTCAAGTCTGAACAGATTTTTAATATACTTAACAATCACAAAAACTTTAAAAACTTAACGTTAAGGTATCATAATAACGTTCAAGAATTAGGAACATCTTACTCAACATACTACATGCATAACTTTAATTTTTTTCCGGAAAGTTTTTGATAAATGTTTATAAAATAATTGTGTAGAAACCATTTTCCATTCCATTTTGGGCTAAAAATAGATTTGGGTTTTAGAAATTAATTGTGACTCGTTATTATTATAAGTTAATATTTATTTACAGGAATCATAAGTTGAACGTAAAAGTATAATACAAAATATGGCTCGCACATTTACAGGCCTCTCAGACCAAATGTGACAAGGCCGAGCAGCATCAGACCTAGAGAAACTCGAAGACTGGTGCTGCCATTGCATTTATCCATTTGACAGACATCGCACTGATCGCCAGTGGAATCAGCTGGCAGATCCACGTCATTACGCACCGCTTCGCATCCACCTTGTCCATAGGGAATACGAACGCAACCACGTTGAATTACTGGAAATTTAAAGCGATTATATTATATATTGTACGATAAACAATTTATATTCATTATTTCTTACCATTGTCCTTCACAATACTGTAGCAGGCAGTCGCCCGTATTTGGTCCTCTGCATCTCGTCTATAACGTGCATAGGAACGATAGTTTTGTAGCAATCGATCTGTGGCCTTTGCGGCGAGAGATCGTTTTCCCCGATTTGTTACTGTAGCTTCGGTTGATCCCTCAGTAGAGCTAATTTCAGTATCAGATGAACTCGACTCAGAGGAAGTCGAGGAGGAGTCAGAAGCAACGGAACTGCCCAAAGTGGAGTCGTTTTCAGTTGAACCGGATGTTGAGGATCCGGCATTTGTTGAACTTTGCGAAGAGGCTACACCTTCAGTTGTGATGGACGAAGAAGAGTCGTCTTCAGTGGAACCGGATGTTGAGGCTTCGGTATTTGTTGAACTTTGAGAAGAGGATTCACCATCAGTTGTGATGGACGAAGAAGAGTCGTCTTCAGTGGAACCGGATGTTGAGGCTTCGGTATTTGTTGAACTTTGAGAAGAGGATTCACCATCAGTTGTGATGGACGAAGAAGAGTCGTCTTCAGTGGAACCGGATGTTGAGGCTTCGGTATTTGTTGAACTTTGAGAAGAGGATTCACCATCAGTTGTGATGGACGAAGAAGAGTCGTCTTCAGTGGAACCGGATGTTGAGGCTTCGGTATTTGTTGAACTTTGAGAAGAGGATTCACCATCAGTTGTGATGGACGAAGAAGAGTCGTCTTCAGTTGAACCGGATGTTGAGGCTTCGGTATTTGTTGAACTTTGCGAAGAGGATTCACCATCAGTTGTGATCGACGAAGAAGAGTCGTCTTCAGTTGAACCGGATGTTGGGAATTCAGTATTAGTTGACGAGGAAGAGTTGTCTTCAGTTGTAGTGAATATTGAGGAAGAGTCATCACCAGTTGTGTTGGACGAAGAGGAGTCTTCATCAGTTGTGGTTGGAGTATCTTTATCGCCATCAGTTGTTCCCGTAGGGGTTGATGTCGTACCGCCATTAGTAGTGGAAGAAGTTGAACTTGGTGTAGATACCTCCGTTGTGTCATCCGTTGAGTCCGTCTTATCTGATGGCGTTGTAGCGGGTTCATCATCTAAATTGCAATTAACCAATTTATCGTCGGTCAATTCATCGCATTCTTCGCCAATGCATTGATAGCATTCCAGGCCATTTGCTGTAAATGTGAAAATTTAAAAAATATAATAAAAATCGGGGGTCGCAAAAGATAAGGTCATTCGTCTACACTCAAGAGTCTGAAGTTGCGCCACTTGTCAGTTGTATTCCATATGCAATAAGTCTGATTGATAAATCAAATAACCAGTTACAGATAACATCACAGATATTCGCTTTACTTTGCACTCAGATAAAAATAAAAGTGTGACCTAGAATTTTTTTTTTTTTTTGGAAATAGGTAGAACAATTAAGCAATTTTTCTTTTATCTTCCAAAAGGCACTGATTCACTTTGGTAATGTCCTTAATAAGCTTGATTAAGACTTGGTGACTAAAGCAAGCTAGACAACTTTAAATTTATCTAACAAATTCCATATAAAATATATATATATTTTTTTTTTTATATTTATTTCAATATCTTATGGCGTTTGTTATATATATTATACACTTATCGAAAATTTCGCTTTACGTTAGAGCCAAGAGTTTTTAATATGCTTTAAATTCCGATAGTGTGACAAATAAAGGATCAATCAAGTAAATATTTGATTTACCATGTAGATATAGTTCGTTAGATAATAGAATATGAAAGCTTGCATATTTAGTGGTATATTTTTTTCTTCTATTTCTTTGCACCACAACTAAAGTAATTACAATAATGGATGGAACTCTGGGCATGGTTAATGTTTTTCACATGAATTTTGTGCACAACGGCGATAAGGAGCAGTTCATAAAACATTCAATGTGATCGACATAATTATGGTACGTTGATTTTCATATATTTTAAGAATACACAGGCACACTCAGACACTTCACTGTTAAATTTTTGTAAAGGTTTTTGGTTTTTGTTTCGCACCTGACCAAATTGTGGCACCTGCACAGATCAAAGTGACCAGTAGGAGACTTATCAAACGCATATTTTTATAAAGGACCTAGCCGTCAAGGATCTTTATATACTAGAAAAAGAACGAGCAATTCGCTAGTTTGTCAACAGCTACGTATGACTTTCGATTTGGAACTACCAATTAAATATAATATTAACAGGGCTTTTTCTTTATCGAAACGAACCAACGATTGTGCGAGCTACAGGTCGGGCCACGACCGTTAACTGATAAGCAGCAAGCAGCAAGTGGCAGCAGCAGCAACAGCCCCACAAAAACCATTGTTTTACCCAAAATCGGTGCCCCATGGGTCCAATGATTTTGCCCATGCATAGGTATTGTATGAAATATTCCAAAGCTATGTAGGTATATATAACAACAACAAGGTCAGGGGCAGTAAAATATTAATGGTCATTATAAAACCACATTCGTCGAAATTCGTGGTATTGTATTGCCTTTTGCGTCGATTACTTCCTCAGGATGCGTTAATGACCACTTGATTTGATAAGTTTTGGCAATTGTATTCTAGGAATCAATAAAATTATTTAAAAAAGGCATCAAACTTCAATTGCGGGCCAGTCCCCTGAATCATTTCCTAAATAACGCAATTCTCCATTTCTTTTAGACCCTGCGGCTAGAAATTTGTATAATGACTTGGTTCCAATCTAATCAACTAAATTGATTTCTAAGTCGTTTTAAGTTTTTATTCATTTTTTGCTCTTTAGGAATTTATATTTCTTTTATGATAAATAAAAACTGATATTATCAATTATGCGGCGAGTTTAGGTTTCAGTTTCATGGAATTTAGTTAGTATATGCTGCATGACTCATCCATTTATTTTTTTCTGACATTTTGTTTAAACTATAATCGATAAGATTTCTGACCATGGAGTGACTTTCCATTAGAAATGGGGGGTTTTTTCTCTTCTGTCTATCACTCCAATTCCATATCTTTTTCTTATCTGTCATATAGCTACTATATTCAATTATTGCTTATAAGAAACATTATCACGCATTCAGATAGCCCTTAAAGATTTTACAGATATCAAAATCTTGACAAGTTTGAACCACATAAAAAGGTAAATAAAAGATATAAGCTAAAATGACATGGTTACTACATTTACACAGCTCAACAAAAATTTATCTAATTTAAGAGAAATTCTATAGAAAACTCGCATACAAAACAGAAATAAGAGCAGTGAAATTGTTCAACTCATTAAAGTTCAATTACCTTCAATTAATTTTGTCCATGCTGATAAGACAAAGAACTAGTAAGACATACAATTTGCTAATCGTAGTGTTCATTCAATTTGAAATCGCATTCGCAAGTTAATCGACACATAAGGAATTTCAAAACCACATATAGACCGAGATTGTCGGATAATGCAATCTGAGTTTGCAGATAAGAAGAAGTCCCTCTTGAAATTGATGTCTGTACATATGTACCTACATATATGTATATATTTATAGAGTTTATAGTTTATGCCCAGTCATAAAGATTTGCGTAATGATTTATGTCTTCTTTATTTGTGATAATGGTATGTAAACTTTTTGCAGTCAGTGTCTATTGTTTGATTTTGCTTTTTTTTCTTAAAAATTCTTATTCAATATGAGTCTATCTTATCTTATCGATGAACATTTTTGGCTATAATCTTTTAGCATAAAAAAATGCCTAAAAGTATGCATTAAATTATTACAAATATTTGCCAACAGCAAATTACTTGTCGTATGAGTAATTTAAATTACGTATACGTCAATTTGATCAAAGTGATTCCCCCAACGATAAGATCCAATGGCATTACTACTCTATTTGCCCAAGTCCATTTATCTATTTAAAAAATATTCTAAGCCTTTCTACACAAGCGATTGTAACTGTAATAAAAAAATGTAATAATTAAAAGTAATAAAATAACAAAGGTTTTAATCATAGGCCATATAAGTTTGGACAATGTCTCAAGTGTTAAAAGAAATACCTTAAAATATGAAAATAGTAGAAATAAAACATTTATTCGATACATTTCAAGACGGTAGGACAAATACAAACACAACTTTTAATTTTTTTTTTAATAAAGTGAAAGATAGTCCCATCCCAATTGTGTCTCGTTTTGCTTTAAAATTTTATTGTACATTCATTGGGGTCCATTTTTTTTATATATACAAGAAGACATAAAATATGCAGTTTCAACTACTAAGATATAAATTCAAATATTTTCATTTTAACTCCCACATCTCCATTTTGGCAAAGAATTTAATGATCCACTCACAACTCAAGACGTTTTTTACATATTATAGAATATGGATCTTGCTTTTGGTCATCGTAATATAAGTCGCACAGTATTTGTTATTTTCCAATTTTCGATTATTCCAGAATCAAACATCGATTGGCCTTTGTATTTTAGTAGAATTGTTTTATTTACCTTTCCTTCTCTAATTTTATTGTTAGGAATTATGTTTCACGTTGTTTCTATGAACAATCTTTTTAATCGTGAGTGAAACTCGTCTGAGTTATTGACTAACTTTAATCTATCGGTACCATGTGGATGTTCTAGACATATCTTTATTACTATGCCTTGCATGAAACGTTTGGATTGTCTTCCTCCAGTGAACTAAAAACTTGTATATAATAAATCTTTATCCGTTCGCTCTCATTATACATCGTCGATAATATATGTACATATGTCAACCAATTAGACGATTTGGATTAGCAAAATGATAATTTACCTAATTAAAGTCACATGTTTTAAGGCCTTTGCTTTACCAAACAATCATTTTAAATCTTTCGTTTAACTCTATGTGTTTATTTATTAAGTAAATATTTTCTAATGTTTCACATTTTGTTAGTTTTTAATTTGTAACATTTTTGTTTTGTTATTCAGGTAAATACATATTTAATTAGATTTATATATATTTCGATATTCGTTTCTTGTGGTGTGATTGTTGTGTATCGTGTGTTTATGTGTTGGGCGTATGTGTGTGTGGGTTTTCATTGCTTAACAAAATTACAACAAATGAGAGCTCGCTAATGTGAATGAGTGAAAACGAGGAATACTAATATAACACCGGTTGATAATGGTAATCACAAAATGACTATGCTATTGACAATGATCGTTTTTAGTTGGCCTGCACCAAGGCAGCGATAGCAGCCAGCAAAACGGTGACTAACATAGAGTTTTGCAATAGGGAACTTCCATTGCAAGCATTCATACTGCAGGGATCGCAATTGCTGAGCTGAGTGTTGTTATTCTGCTCCATAAGCAATCCGCAAACAGATTGATAAGTACTAACACGAGAGCAACCGCGATCTGTTACCGTAGAGCCATTGACTATAACAGGAGGAGAGAGAGAGAGAGAGATAATATCAAATAAATATATTGACTCAATCATTCTGAAATTCTTCAATACTCACTTGACTTTTGTACGGTATAGCAGTGATAGCTGTAATCTGTATTGATCAGAGCACGACGCTGACGGATGGCCAAAGGTGTGGCATTGCTAGAGCTTTCCTCCCCAATCTGCACCAAGCGCGTGGTATTGGCTGCTGAAGCTGGCACTGCATTCAAATCCTCTTGTGGTGGTGTAGGCACTCCAGTCGTGGTCTCGACTGGACCAGCTGTATTTGGTGTGGGAATGGGTGCCTCTGTACTTTCAGCCGACTGCTCTGATGTTGAAGTGACTTCCTCTGTGGTTGTCGATGCCGGATCAGTACTACTCTCCTCGATGGTTGAAGCGATGGTCGTTGGACTAGTCTCCATTGGTGTAGTACTCTCCACTGCATCTGTTGTACTCGCTGGTGTCGTAGTTGTCACTGTGGAGGCTTCTGTGCTGCCGCCAGGATTAAAGAAATCTTCATTACACGCCAGCAGGGGGGCATCTTTGGGCATTGTGGCACAGTCATCACAAACATAGCACATGAGATCGGCTTGAGAGACTGCAAGAAGGAAGCACAATATATGAGTCTGAAGGGAAAACGTTTCTGGTCTAAGTCTAGTCAAGAGTCTAAAGATAGACCGAAGAAATGAGATGGAACTGTGTCTTTTCCTTCAGTCTAATCTCAAGTTGAATTTTAGACTTCGGATACAATCATTTTCTTTTAAATTTGCCGATATTTTACAAATAATTATCTATCAGTTAAAAGTGCTCAATTTACAAGCCCATAAATGACAAAGCGGCCAAAAGGCCAAACTTGGAAACATGTGAACATCATAAATCAAACGGTCTAAAGCCCCAGCAAGACAAAAAATTGCAAGAAGTTTCGGTTTAGCTAAGGTATTTTGGCGTATTATTTGCTCATTCATTTTATGAATATATTTAACTTAAACTTACTGAATCACAATTGCCTTTCAATAAATAATCTTGGCATCAAAAGGTATTATTAAATAAAGAGGTTCAATTTATTGAAATTATGCCTTCTACTTCTAGTAGCCGGAAAATAACGAGCACCAGCTGTATGAGTTGCAAAAGACATTGGCCACGGTACCCAATTTGCATGTTATCGTCATCAAACTAATTTGACAAATATTTGTCAATGGCAAATATGTGTGTGGAGCAACTTTATCGGATGGGCTACATTGCCTTAATTGCTTTAATTGCCTTATCAGTAGTAATATAAGTAGCAAATGCGGCAATATGAACAAATTTATTGGCCCGACGCACAGACAGTGACTCATTCACCCAGAGCCAGATGATCCCTGATTTGATAATAGTACACATATAAATATATATATGTAAGACATGTTCACCTGTGTATACGAAACAGGGCTTTTTTTACACTTGTTTGATTTTGTTCAAAAATTAATCATAAATCACAATGATTGATAGCACAATGAGGTTCTGTATGGGGGGAGGAGCGTTCAATGAGCTTCAACGTCACGTGATTATCAACAACGTTCTAATGACACTTGCTCAATCAAATTGAATAGATATTTTTGCATTTTTGGGTAATTTATTTAATTTAAAAACAGATAATAAACGATTATGAATAGGTCTATAAAATAACCAATAAATATTTGTATTTAGTTTATATAAGTAGAGTGGGTTCCACTTACTTAAGTGGAAGAAGAATATTTCGCTTCAATAAAGAAGATTTTTTTGCCTCTTTGGTTCGAATTTCTTTAGACTGGAGACTTTTGAGTATGATTCAAATTAAAATCGAAAATAAAAACTGTTTTTAGGGTTGCCTGGAGCATATATTGGACAAAGGTTAAACAGAATACAAAAAGGTCGTAAGCCGTTTTATTTAAGATTCTAAGTATATTTTTTATTAAACACAAAAATAAGTAATAGGATTTATTATTTTCCCAATTCATTTGTAGACCTCCAGAAACTGCAAGACTGCTAAGGGAGTAAGTAGAAGAATTTTGTTTTTTAAAGCGGTTTCTGATAAATATTTTCATTAATTTAAAAAACTAAGTAAGATAACAATAAGAATAAAAATCTTACATCACACTTTTTGTCTTGCTTTAACATATAGCCTACTTTTTTTAACTATGTGGATTTTTATTATGACCAAATTATAATAAATTTTAGATTGCAATCCTAAAATGGCATGTCTATTTAAGTATTTAAATGAAACACTTAATTTCTGTATATTTAGAGCAGTTTAATTAAACGTTTCCTTTTTCGAAATTTTCTTCTAAAAAACTTTCCAGTAAACTAGTTTCCAGTGAAATATGAAATGACTAAAAATAAAATATATATTATATAGATTCTCTCCATTCAACTGGTGTTAATGGGCCGTACAAGTTTTTCCATTTGGAGAGGAATTTTTTGTTGTTGTTTTTTAGATTTCTCATGTGCTAAGTGTAACTATAACAATTTCAATTAGCAGTTGCTTTTTTTTGCGTTTGCCAGCAGCTGATTCAATGTCAAAAATGGTAAAACCTTTCATTTCGATCTCGTCATAAATTAGATAGTTAGTGAAACGCGGGCGGGTTTTTAGTTATGACATTTCCGCATTACAAAAATAAATACAATAAAAGAACAAAACAATGGAAGCTACAGGAAAACTGAACGAGCAAAATTCCCCAAGCAAATGCAAATGCATTATTTATGACAACAAAATAATGATAATAATTTTCCCTTTTTAATGATTCTCTACTGATATGCAAAAAAAAAAAAAAATAACAAAGTATTTCGTTGAGTGTGTGATTTTGCATTTTAATTTCATTTTAATTCAATGTTTTTTTTGTTTTCTTTATATCTTCTTCATTAAATTTATTTATAGCTTTGTTTATCAAGAGAATATTTTATGGTTTTTTATTTAATTCCGAATATTATTTCATACACCACCATATCATTTCATATCATATCAAATAATGAGATATGTCGAACAGAATGAGAAGTTTGCCCAACAAGTGGCACGTCCATTAATCAGGTGCCCATCATTTCTTTTATCACTGCACTCAAAGATATTCTAATGTGTGTGCTTTTATTTGGTTTGATTAAATTTAGTGAATTCTATTTATGCTTACCTGGCAGGGTAATTAAACATAGCAGCAAAGAGCTAGCCAAAATTATATTAGTATAACTTTTGTTAAACATTTTGTATTTTGTTTCTATTTCGTTATTTGCAACAGAAATATATATATTTCAAAATGTATATACTCTAAATATCTTTTTAAAATATATTTATGTATAAAGCACTTGGTTTGGTTTTTGTCACTTTTGGCACTTGGTTTCAGTTGTGGCTTATTTTATGCATATGTTTCTACATATATCTGTATATATATATATGTATATATATTTGAATTTTGGTTTCTTGGTTGACCGTCGATTGCAAATTCTGAAATTTAACTGAAAATCTTGTGATTTGTTTGAGACTTTTTATAGAGTTGTTGCTACCGCACATGAGACTACACCTAAGAGAGGCCACAACAGCCAGCGACAGAGAAAGAGCGAGAGAGAGAGAGAGAGAGAACAACTACAAGAGAGAGAGATAGAGAGAGGAGGAGCACACAAAACCAGTTTCACTTTTTATTCGTGTATTTTTAATATTGATAACAAATTAATTTATAATGCATACGCCGAGCATTAAGAGAGTAGCAACAATTATACTCTCGTTATGCTCTTTACTTAATTATTCTTACTCTCTTATGCTACGTCAAGTTTTTCGTAACGGTCAGCGGAAAACCAGTTGAGTTTAAAAAAGAAAAGGTGCTGACTTTGATTTACTCTTTAAAACTTAATGGAAAATATTCATAATTTCCCTTTATTCATGCTTAAAATATTCATTTTAAACTAAGAAATATATAAATAAACTCAAAATTTTTATCTCAAGTCTCTAATTTAAGTTCTTATTGCTAAGGTTCGATGCCCTTTTATAAAATCCTACAAAAATAAACCAATAAAAGTATTATAATCATTAAAGAGTCAGATTTTGACGACTCACCGGCAAAAGTGAATCATTTATGAAACATTAATGTAGGATCTTACTCAGATGGATGCAGTATTATTAATAACGGTTTAAAGAACAATAAATTCTAAATATAATTTAAAAATTATGAAAATTAAAAAATACATTTTTAAAGGGTATGAATGAGAAATAGATGTAATAATGTTTTCATTGCAGTCTGTTGGTAAAAAGAAAATACCTAATTTTATGATAGTTAGATATGAATAGCCAAAATTTAAACGTTTTAGTTCTTTTCTTTTAAATAAACCAGTTTTTATATGCGAAGTCTTAGACACAATTTCAATATACCTTTTGTAAGATAAGCGTATTCAAAAAGATTCTAAAGTGAAATTCCCTTTTTACGAAATGAATCAAATGAGCGGGGAAATTATTGTAAACTTAAATGATTGTCTGATGTATGCATAAGTTGTGTAGGGTGCTTTCCTTTTTCCCATTAGTCACTTCGTTATTCTTTCTTTTCTTAATTTGGTTTGAAGTCAATCTTCTATTTAAATGTCTCATGACTCCATTATTTAATATCAAAAAACACGCAAAATCAACAAAACTTGATTATTGCTTGCCATAGACAGCGCAAGTCAATTAACAGATTTTTTTCTTCATATATTTGTGTGTATATAGTATATATCTCGTTTTTTTTGCTCTCATAATATTTACTCAACTTATTGACACCTTTTTAAATTTTGCAGGGGGTTTGACAGGAGGAGCGGAGGGCTAAACGTAGAAAAAAACACAGCGAAAAGAAAAAAGAACTTTACGATGTTTCCACTCCAGCGCGTAGAAAGGTCATTTGATATTTGAAGGCACTTGAAAGTTAATGAAATTCCCAGTCTGACCTAAATACAAAAAAAAAAAAAAAAAAAAAAAACAAAAAGTGAATTTTAAACGGGGTTGGTTCTGTCTATCTATATAAAAGGTACTTGTAGGTAAGGTAAGGTCAACCGATAAGAACATTGTTCAAGTTAGGTAAGGTTAGTCACATTCGGGGAGTGTCGTCTGAAGATAAAATTTCATTGAAAATCTTATTCTAAGACAACAAATCTGTTTTGACTTAACGGAAAAGTTTATATCTAAAAACGTTTTTATTGTTATCAGTCTGTATAATGACGTCGAAGTCCGCAGCAAACTGGAAAAGGCCGGAAAACTTGGCCAAGATGTGGTTCAATTGAGTATATAAAAATAAATAAAACAAATTTGGTTTTCTATATGTATACATGTACATATATATATTTAAAGGTATCTCTATAATATGGGCACGTTATTTATTTGTCCATGTTGTATGAATTAAATTAATCAATGAGAGACTTGAGCCACCATGTCGAATACGCTATATCCTCTATTCCCAATTTTATTCAGATTTTGACAACTTTTTTTAAAAGTCTTGCTATTCCCAAGATAACTACAAAACTTTTGTTTTTCAAATCGAGCTGGTAGTGAGAAAAGTACTTGGAGATAAAATCAAAAAACAATCCAAACATTCTTATTAATTGTTTGCACAATTATTTAATAATTCAAACTAAAAGCTACACATATGTAAGGGAAATTCTAGTGAACTAGTTTAATTACAATATATAAATTGGTATTTTAAATAAAAAATTAATCTACTACTTAAATATAAGTAGTCAACACTTGAATTTCCCTAGACAAAGGTAATTTGGAAATTTCGAAAACTATTCAATATGTAGATAGTCGTAAATATTACTGGGCTTAATTTGTCTTAGCTCTGATTTATAATGCTTAACCTTGATTCAAGTCTGATGCAAAAAAAACTACTAGATCATGAAAAACATATATCATTCATTATTCTAAACAGTTCGTGCCAAATGATCGAAAATTTTGTTTAGTGTCGAGCTAATTTCACTGACGCATCGTCATCGGACAACTGAAAACCAGACTTGGTGATAATAAAAAAAATAAGTTGCCAAAAAAAAAAAAAAACAAATAATATATAAAATATAAGAATAAAAGCAGATACAGAAACAGAGTTAAAAATGTTGTTCAAATTGTTGGCGACATCACGTAAATCGCTAAAATGTTACTCTTAATCGAGTCGAGAGAATCGAGAGTGAACTTTTGCACCCTCTCGCTCTCTCTTTCTGTATCTCTGCTCTGATGCAATTTTCGGAGATGAAATTATACATTTTATGGCTTATGGGCTTACACATGCCTGTCGTCATTAGCAGTTAGTACAGATACCCCCGGAAGTTAAATACAAGCGCTGATTAAAATTAAAACGGGGAAGCCAGACGAGACCAGCCCCAAGCTTCATTCTTGATTCCCATTTCCCAGTCACAACTCACCCAAAAAAGAGAAAGAATTTATAAGTAAGTGAAATGCCTATATTGGTGCGTGTGTGTGTGTGTGTGTGAGTGTGTGTGTTTGTTATGAACAAGCCAACAAATTTGGCAATTGCGAAACAAGTTTCCTTTTGTCAAGTGATTTCCTCATTACGGCCAGTGTTGCTCATCAAGCTAAATTGAGAATCCTTATATTGCAATTGTAAATCTCATTTGAAACTAAAGTTTAATAAAAATAAAAAAAATTTGCGATTGCCACTTGAAATAATTATGGTTATCGCTTATCAAAATGAAGTCATGGCATTTGATTTTAAAAACTAAATTGGGGGGTGCGCCATATGGTCATTAGTTTTTTTTTTCCTTTCTTTTGTTTTACCGTGTGTTATCTTTAGTTAATTGATTGCAAAAAAATTCATTCTGAATAGTGGTGGTCTCCCATGAGTTGGCACTTTCACCTACGCCTGTGTACCCTTGCCTGTGCAACGCCCTTGGACTTATCGTTGGACCCGCAATTAAACAATTATGCGAAAATAACTGAAATGCTCTCACCTTTCTGGCTTGTCACTTGTGTCTTTATAGAGTAGTCGTAAGTATGCCATAAATAGCACCTAAGTAACACCATACAACCAAAATCACAATCACAATCACAACCACAACACACAACCGCACCTCATAAATTGTAAAATAATCAAAAGAAAGACATCGGTAGACATATGGGGCCATATATCGTGTAGACTACATGCATATGTACATATGTATTTGGTATTGAGGAGGATTACGAACCCCAAATAAAATGTTATTAATTAGGCAGAATTAAAAAAGTGAGAGTACAGTAGTGACGCTAACATTGTCCATTCAACGTTCGTTGAACTAGCTATATTTGTCCAAGCACTATTTGATAGATTTATGGGTCCATTGCAAGTGTTCTCTTCGCATGGGTCACATCCGAGAATATTCCATGGATCATATAGATTTTCACAGGCAGCCGAACGATTACTACTCACAGACACTGTACAGCCGCGATTTGTAATCACTGTGCCATTCACTAAGGAAGAGAGTAGAAAAAGTGGCAGAAATAGTTGAGATTAATATAAAAATAGCAACAAGATCACATAAAGTTATTTGCTGGTGTCTAAAATTGTCACTAAACCAATATATTTTATATAATAGACATGGATTCCAGCAATTCTAATCGATAATATTTGATATGGAATTTACTAAAGTTTAAAAGATTCCATAAAATTATTAATACTAAATGTGAGATAAAATTGCCCATCCATTAAAATAAGGTCAGCTAGTTTAGTAATACTTAGGTTTTACACCGTTGTGTAAGTAGTTAAAAATGCAGGTGTATAAATAGCTTAGACTAACCGATTCGTACTAAAGCAATTGCTAACAGTTTAGGTTAGTCATAGGGAAAGGCCATCCAAAAGATGCTTTAGTCTCAGATAGTTTTAATAAAATCAGATGAAATATGGTGGATATAGTTCATATTAAATATGTTAGGATCTACTTACATTGAAGTCTCACTGTATAGCACACAGCATTGGGTGTATCGATTATTTGTTGCCTGACGACCATACGTCTTCTACGGCGATCATCATAGTCGTCTTCCTCTTCCTCCTCCTCCTCATCTTCATTGGTTTCTTCCTCTTCCGGTTCACTATCAACTTGAGCGGGAGCAGGAGCTGGATTTTGTGCACCACCACCATTACCTGGCATAATACCCACAGTGGCCGAGTCATTGCTATCGTAATCTTCATCATCATCCTCATCCTCGTCTTCGCTTTCATTTCCACCCCCTGCTGGTGGTGGTGCTGCTGGACTTGGACTTGGACTAGGACTGGGACTGAGACCAGGGCTTGGGCTTGGACCTGGACTGGTGACAATTCCATTTTGAGGCGGTGGACTGCATACCTCAATCTCTAGGTCTGCTAAGTTTGCATACTCATCACAATCCTCACAGGTATAGCAACGCAATGCTGTGAAAATACATTTACACAAGGCCTTGAGCTTGATAATAGTAACCACATTTGTTTATCTTTATCGGAAATGTGTTATCTGATAGGCAGGTTTTAGTCATGCAATCGATGGTGCATGGGTTCAATGTTGCGTATGAGTAACTTTCGGGTCAATCAATTAGCATAGCTTATACCATGATTTATGACTGTGGCGATAAATTTTCTCACCTTGTTACCTACCTACCTGTTATACAGCTAAAACCACCAGCTACAAATATCAAAAATAGCGCTACAAATTGCATTTTCCCACAATATATATGTTTGTGTGTGTGTGTTGGTGTGTTGTTTATCGTGCGCGTCTGAGTGTGCTTTCAATTTTCCTTCGTCAAAAAGTGGCGGAAAATGCAAATTCCTGGCGTTTTTTTTTTTCCGATTTCTCAGTTTTTTTAATATATTTTTTTTTTTTTGATTTCTTTGCGCCTTGCTGTCGTGTCAACAGCAGCTACCGAAAATTTAAATTGAACTGGTTGACTGGAAGCAACGACAACGATGCCGCGTTCTTCTATCAGAATTGGCCCAAATCATTTGCGGCAAAATGCCAAAACATGTCGCTACAAGGCATACTCGTCGTCGTCGTGCCAATGATAGCATCACCAAAGTGTTTCAAATTAAATGCGTAAAGATGATGGTTGGGATGGTTGGTAAGCAGAGTGCACGGTGCGACGAACGGCACATCTTTTTCTACATGAGTAATGGAAAAATTATCTTTGATTGACAAAAAAGAAATACACGAAAATGAGCAAAAACACACACAATGAAACAAGACAAGTTCAGAGCACTGAACATTGTATACAACTTCACTCAACTCTTATAAATCACTCAAGCAGCTGCTATAGGTCATTCAGAAACCCATCTCAGTTTCCAGAAGTAAGTTAGAAACAAGAATTCTTACACAGGCTCTAAAAAATGTTTAAAGAGTATTATATTGAACAAGTAAAGGGTATCGAGATGTATAAATAATATAATAAAGATCATATACACATGGTTAAAAGTATTTTTCTATGTTCGTTGTCGTTGCCTGGAGCTGAACCTATGCCTAAACGTCGAAATTCACTTATCTCGAAATCACTTTATTCAGGACGAAAAATAGCCGCCGGCTTCGTCGACTAAAAAAGGAAATTTTAGATCAACAAAAACTTAAAATGGTCTGAAACTTATGCCTTTTAGCATTTTCAAATGATGCTGATGACCTTTCGTTTTTAAATTCAGATTACTCACTCTTTAGGAATCGTGTTGAATCGTTGATAGATAAGAGTTGAGACCTGGTCCAGAGCTAAAGCATTGCAATTATAGCTATCCACAAGATTTACCGCGTTCATTATTGCTAAATCCACCCACTAAGGTTTAGCAGTTTCAGAAATCCATCCAATGGTATTTTGATGATATCCTCCAGTAGAGTGAATTTAAATGCGCCTAAATTCCAGTGTCTGGCCACCTTGATTATGGGACACTCACAAAGTAAGTTTGGACTATTTCTGGCCCACAAAAACTGTTTAAGGTGAGTTCTACCTTCTGGTGTTGTGCGCAATTGGCCAGTGACCTGTATTCTTCTTCTTGCTAATGGGTCTCGAGGTCCTGTTAGAATAACGATTGCCATTGCTTGTATTTATTCAATTTAGACGTAGATAATCTTGCTGGGGGATCTGAGGAGCTAGACTGCCTGGCTAGATTATCCACTTTTTTGTCACCCAATATATGATGCCATTTTTATATTTTTCTTTTTAAATGTTAGTTGATATGTAATGGAAATTAAAGTTTCTAATTTTAATCCTTCTCTAAATTTGTTTAGAAGTTGGCGCATAATCATTTAGATACTTTTCACGAGGAATAGCTTTCTAGTAAAAAATCCATTATGATGTTTTACATCGATAAGTACATTGTACTCAGTATTTCATATCTGTGTAATGAGATATTAATTTATAATAAGTTTAAGAGGTCCACATTGTTCTCAATCATCACCAATAAAATGTCCATAACGGCCTTACAACTACGTAGTAGAAAGCAAATATTGATCTGAGATAAACACAACTGATAACTAGCAGACAAACAGACCTCAAATAGTTGCATTTTATTTTATTATTTAGTCTTTGAACTAGTCACAGTGGAAATACTACAAACCGGTTTCAATGAAATTGTCGACAGAGCTATGCCAATATATTAATTTGTTATTTTCAAATGGCTTTTTATATCAATTAGTTACTCAAGGTCCTTAGGTTGCTTACCAAATTTTATTGTTATACACACACTTACATAGAACAAACTGTTATACTGTCATACAGTATGCGCTTTATTTGCCAACATCAATTCTGATTATCATTACAACATTCATTTTAAAATTAAATATCAGTTATTATTTATTTGTATTTTGTTGTCAAAGTGCACTAACATTGTATCTCTCTATTTAGGTGTGTGTGTGTGTGTAGATGTGTGTTTGTATGCTTGTGTGTATTACTATGGTGTAGGCGTGGCATTTTTTAAGCTCTTGTTTACTTGCTTTTATTGCTTATGCGTTTTTGTTGTTGTTTTTTTTTTTTCATTTTGATTTTTGTAAATTTGTTCTTCTGGCTCAACTTCTAATTGCACATTTAATTAACATTTATTGCTGATTTTCACACTCGTTTTAGAGGTATTCTAATACATTTAATTTTTATGAGTATTGATTGTTTTTTTAATTTTTATTAATGTTGCATATGTTGTACAACTGAAAAACATACAAATAATCAACTGAAAAGTTAACTTTTTATATAAGCCTAATCAGATTTTTGCTACCTAAATTTGTTAATATTATCCAGTTTTCATTCTTTACTTTTTTTTTTTTTTTTTGTTTTTGTTGTTGTCAATTTTATATAAAAGGAAAATTAAAGGCATTTGGTGAGTTTAATACATATTAAAACTAGTTGCGCCTAACAATTAATAACGCATTGCTATGCTATTTTAACAAAATCAACCAAGAAAATCATATCTTTTCCATACCCCAACAGAGGAAAGTAAAAAATGTTCAATGAAATTGTTAACTAAAACAGAAGATGCCAATCGACTAAGTTCTTTACTCGTTCTCGTTCGGAATTTATTGAAAATTGGAGATTAGAAACTTTTCATTTATTCAATTCAAGAAGGTGTCATGATGACTTAAGATGTTCCGTTGTTGACTATCAAAGAATTGTTCAAAAAATTAAAAGATTTTCGAAATGCCGGAGCATTTCTTGAAGACTTTCCACTAAACTGGGTATGAAATATATTCGAAATGCCGAATTTAGTTATCTAGAATTTCGTTTATGTATATCATATGTATGCAAGTATATAGATAACATTTTGATATTGAATTGAAATGCTGCTGCAGTTGCTGGCTGTTATATTTGTTTAGATTCAAAGCGTGTTTTCTGCAGAAAGTAAAGAAGATTGCAACTTTGTGTGTGTGTGTGTGGGAATACTGGTATGTGTGTGTGGGTGTGTGTGCTTACATGTCTAAGGTTTGGGTTCTCTGGGTGTGTCGTGTGGTTCTTAGTTAAGTTTTTCATACTGTGGAAGGAGGGGTGGGGTCGTTTGTACATTTCAACGACATTGCTTCTGCAAATATTTACAAAGTAAATGAGAACAGTTAACTCAATCTAAATGCAACCAACTCAGTCGCCAACTGTCACTATTTCAACAACCCAGCTGGAGAATCCCCATAGCCATCATCGCCATCATCATGATAGAGCCAGTGTAGAGATTCAACGTAATGGCTGCGGCACCATTGCAACGATCCGTTTTACATATGTCACAGAAAAACTCATCCTTGGGCGCTGAATCATCATTGTCGTCCTGACCTCCATAACTGCCACTGTCATAGCCACCCTGTTGACCCTTGCGTCCCTGCTGCTGGTCCCGTTTGCCTCGTCCCTGTCCTTGTTGATTTCCCTGGCTTATACCCATTTTACTTCTTAAGATTGCACATGCATCCGAGTCACCAGTGTCCAGTTGACAAAAACGAGCCGTAACGAATCGATTGTAAACAGCTGATAAGAAATATGCATTGTAAGTCAGAATTTATTATATGTATATATCATAATCCACCACTTACGCTCTCTGGCCACCACCTTTTGGCAATTCATTAATGGATTTTTACCGGCTCCATTATCGAAATATGAAAACTTATTTAGGTCTAGGAGCCATGTGTTCAGCGATCTCATTTTGTCCAAAGTGCATTCCTATATCGAACGATACAATAGACAAGTTAATCTTCACTTAATACCTAATAATGTCATATAATTGTTTAACGCTCGCTAACAATTGATCATTGTTGAGGCGACCGACAAAAATCTATTTGACAATTCTTGTCTTATCGATGAGTTTTAATTGTCGCTGCATTTCGTGTTAACCATGTCAATTTATCTTATCAGAAGAGACATACAATCATCATCTACCATATATCTGATAGATAGTATTAAAAGTGCAATCAGAACTTTGAAAAGGAAACGAGAGTAGCGCCACGGAAATGTCATTTCCTACTTTTCGCTGCCTTTATCTTGAAGTCATTTTGTTGAAGTGATGTCTTCTATTTGAAATTTTATGGTGGGAATTACAAACAATTTTATTGTTTAAACAAAGTTGGCTACATTAATCACACCCTTTTAATAAAAAGTATTATTCCTAGAAGTCACTAATTTGTTAATCAAATGAACAATCGCAAGATTTTGTACTTTGCTTAAATTATTGGTTATTATAAGTCGTTTAACCCGTTTTACACTGCCATCTAATTAAACAAAGTGCAAATTTGAGGAGCTATAGAAACTTTTTACAAGTTTTCTACACAAAAGTGTAAGTATTAAGTATTTTTAAAATTGTTACATTGGATTAATGTTTAATGCAATAATTAGATTGGGAAATATATATTGGGAGATTTATATTTCAGCAAAGGTTGAAGTAAATATACTTTAGTTGTTGTTATTGCGACCTTTTTGATTCAATATACTTTATTTAAAACTTAAAAACGTTTAGAAATCATGTAGTTTAACGGATCACTAATTCATTCATTTATTTAGTTTACTAACTAAAAAACTCGGACTATTTCAAAAATAAAAGTGTGCATATATTGTAACATACATTCCTAAACGTCAATTAAGGAGAACCCATAAATTAGTGAACCATTTTAACAATTTCAATTTCAATTATTTACAATAAAAAGATAATTTTAGTTGTCTTTTTGTCTTCTTTATTTTATTGGCAATCTGTTTGTTCTATAAACTATAAAAAAACTGATGAAAATTTATTAAAATTTAAACAAAAACTGCTAATGACTAACACATTATTAAAGGAATATTCATAAACAGATTCGAAAGTCCAAAAAGTTATTGCAAAAATTTTGTTAAACATAACTTTTTAATACTGATTATTGCAAGTTTCTATTTAAATACACATTTATATTTTCCTTTTACCAATAAAAAAGAAGAATTCTAAGGGAAATTATGAGATCCTTAAGACTCCTTTAAAAAAAACACCCCAAGCATGCCCTATAGCCTATGTAGATACTTATATCCAGTTTGGGTCATAGCGGATTAAATATGTTGATTTTTGTCAAAATGACTTAAATTTGAATATTGGTTTCTGGGACTAATCTCAAGTGATCATTAAAGAAGCAACAAAATCGGTTAATTTTGTGAAAAATATTTAAAACAAATGAAAGTAATCGGGAATCAATATGGTTTAGAGAAAAATCCATTGAAAGTTTCAGCAGTCACTCTCCAAAGTGACCTTGTAAATTTAGTTATAGATTTGCAGGAATATTACTTAAATTTACTTACATTTCAAAAGTATAAAAGAAAAAATTTGACTTTGTCCAAGAGGTTTTTGTTTTAAGTTTAATAAGTTTTTAGTTGATACTTATCTATAAATTTACACTATATTCTGTTGATTCAGCTCAGTCTTTTAATATTTTATTATCTATGTTTATGCCTATTTGTAAATATATGGAATTTTACATGTGTTTTACTTTGTTTCAATGTTTACGCGTCAGCTCATATTTATCTATTGAGTATTTTTGTTTATCTGCGAGAAAATTGAAATATGTTTTTGTTGTTCAATAAAATGTTTATGCCTTAAACTATGCTACAATTGTTTAGACATCTGCCTAATTTGAAATGTATGTAAATAATAATCAGAACTGCGAAATAAAAGAAACTGACTTCCTGAAATCGGACTGTTCAAACGGAAGCTACAATTTTCGTTTAAATTTTAAATTAATGTTTTTCAACACGAGAAAGCTGTCAAAGCTACTGCTCTTACAGGTATTTGTTTAGAATTTACGTTCTTTCGAGTTTCACAAAAGAATTTCAACTGTTTGGCACGTGGCCGGGTTAAGTTTTTGGGTCTCGTATCGTTTCCTTTCACCTTTTTTTTCTGCACTGGCTTTATTTTGTTGTCTGGGGCCAGTAAATTCACTTAAAAATACGACAAAAGCGAGGACGTTTGCAGGTTTCCGCTTCCGTTTCGTGAAAGCAAGAAAGGTTGACTTCAAAAATTTGCACTATTTTCACGTTGAAAAGGGGAATGGAGAATTTATGTGCTAAGTATGGGTTAAATGTAACTGAGTCAAGAGTGAAGAAATCATCAATCACTTTGGTTGGAATTTTGGTTTTGATGAATAAGTTGATTAACTTACTTCTGCCACAATACTTGAATTTGAGCCAAGATCCGCACAACTTGGATTATCCGTGGAATCGCAAACGTAACACTTGATAGCTGAGCCTGTATGAGAATATCATATAAATTAAAGATTTTGATCTAAAAACACACACACGCACACACACACCTTTGGAAATGCAGCAGCTGATTAAGCATAAAATAATTGCTGTAGATTTAATTGAAATTTGATGCATTTTATTTTGCTTCGTTATATTTCACTTAACTCGCGAGATTTTTGTATTTTTGGATTTCCTTTTCGACAATTTGCGCAAATGTTCCGTCTATGCCGTTGACCAAATGTAAACTGAAATTGGCAAGCAGCAAAGAAAAATGAACAAACGCTAGTCTAGGGCCGAGCCAGAAACGACTGCGTCATCGTTCCCAGGATACAAACGACGACTACGACGACGACGACTTGTCTGACGGCATGTGGGTGCGTCCTTCGTCCTGCGTGGGTGCGTTACTCGAGTGGCTTTTGGCTCCTGACTCTGACAGTAATAACGTCTTCGGTTACCCCCGTCGACAGAAAAAAAACTACAAAAAAACGAAACACAAGACACACACAAAAAAAAAACCTTTACAAAATTATTCAAATTGCAAAATGCAGCACCGAAAATGAGAAAGAAATGTATGAAAAAGGTTGAAGTGTGCTCACTTTAGCGCAAACTAGAGGGTAGGAGATAAGCTTAACACTGAAAGTGAAACTAAAATGAAATTATGTATTCATAAAATAAACGCAAAATGAAGAGACACCACGAGAACAAGCCACAAAAACACACACAAAAAAAAAAAACAGAGTCAAGGGGATCTGGTAAAACGAAAAACCCAAGAGCAAAGGGATGCTGTTGAAATATGAGTGCCTAGGGAATATCATGCGAAGAGCAGGCAGAAAACTGGGAACCAAAAAAAAAAAACAAGAAAATAAACGTGGCCCGAAGATAGAGCGGAATAGCAACAACAAAGGGCAGCAATTAGTGGGCGCCCAAGAGCGAAAAATTCATCCGCATACTAAATACATTTTTGTTTTTTGCTGCATTTTGTTTTTGATACTTGTCTTTGGCCTTACAAAATTCTGAGTAGGTGGTGGCCGGGCTCATTTCTCGTTTCGTTCCACTCCTCTTGCTTTATCCTCTTATCCCTTGTCCGCGTGAAATGCAACTGGCAAGCATTTCAATTTATCATAAACAATGCAGCCAGTGATTGGTATAGGTCGCGGCCCTGGCCCCGAAACAAAACTGAATCCAAACGAACGAAAGAAAGAAAGTGTTAGGCTAATGCGGTCGCTTGTTTATGTGAGAGACACCAAGGGGGGCAGAGCAGGACGGGTGGGTGGACCCCTAGCTGTGCCAACTTATTTTTCTGGCTATTCTAATCAGAGTTGGCAATATTTTACATTTATAATCCTTTTCCAAAAACGGTTTCAGCAAACAGTTTCTCAAAAATTTCCCAAAAAAAGTTGAGAAGTTGTAGACAGAAGTTTTTTGCCTTAAACAAAATGAACAAAAATTAATGTTAAATTGTTTACTTGAATGCATTTTAAATTCAAAAAGAATTACCTGATCAAGGAAGCTAAGAAAGTTGATACAGTTGAAGTTTATGGAGGCAATTTATGGAGGTGGTCCTTTTCAAATGGGAAGAATGCATGCAAATGGTTAAGTCAAAGTAAAGCATAGACAAAGATTGAGGTAAACAATATGTGAAGTGTAATCAAGCCAACACGCTAAGGTATCTGACAAAATATTAAGTTTGGCACATAGAGAGACGTCTAGGTTCTAGAGTTTCATGCTTAAGAATAAATATACTTAGCCTAAATTCTTGGCACGCCATTGTAACAGACACTAGAAGTTATATTCTCAATCTTTAAATATGTGACACAAAATGAAATGAGACTCAACCATAAAGAAATCTATCTTCATAACTATGATTTTAAAGGTTAATCAATCAAAGATAATTTATTGCTATTTATCATAAACGTAAAATTAAATAATTAGATTAAAAGTGTGCCTTTGGAAACGTTTGCTATACAAACCCATACAAAACCCCAAAGAGTAGGCACGCAATGGCTGATTCATTATATGCGTCTCTTTAAGGACAGTCTTAAAGTTTAAAGACTTAAAAAGATATGACTTGACAAAGTCATCTGAATTGTCTTATTGATTTTAGTATATTAAGAACGTCGAAGGACTTTCGTTTTGTCTAAAGATATTTAAATTTGTATAACAGATGAAAAGGTAAATATAAAAGATGCTCAAAGGCTTTTAATTTAGGTAGCTAGAATGACATTTAATAATGTCGTTGCCTTTATTACTTTTATAGCTCTTCACACTAAAACATATCAATTTGCAAAAGGGCTTCCATTGCTGATTTGTGAGTTCTAGGCGAATGGGTAAAACGGAACACATTAGAATTTCAATTACCCTTCTTATACCATTTCATGGCTTAGGTTTCTTGGCTTCATTTCAATGTTGGTTGCCATAAAATTGCCGCCTGTTGATGCTTGTGTTGTAATGTAAATGAGTGAAGCTTCAAAACTGAAAAAATGAAATCAGAGCCTAGGCAATATTTGTGACTGTGACTGCTGCGTGACAAGGTCACATTTGGATATGGCAGACGAACCGGGAACAAAGACGATGACGTCGTCGTGGTCAGAGTGACCAGTACGAGTTGATGTCATAATTCCTTCAATACTCATGGCATGCGAAATACAGACACACATACACATTCACAGCACATTTTGGACGACAGGACATAATTAAAGCTGTTTACGCACGTTTCCGTTTCCGGTAGACATTTTTCGCTCAAGCTAAAGGTCAGCGAAAATACAGCAAAGGAATGGTTGGTGGAAATAAATGTATATTGCATGCCATTAGATTTACAGCCATAAATTATGTTCCCGATTTTTACAACTTGACACATTTATTTTTGTGTTTTTTTTGTTATTTTTTACAGTTGTTACTTTTACTTTACTTTTTTGACTAGCTACGGTTTTATCTTGGCCATCGTAAAGAGGTTTTCTGCTTGGCCTGGCTAGACCATAAATTTTTGGTGAACATTTTTGTGGGTCAAAGTTTTGGCCATGGCCTTTAATTAGATGAAATTTTCGCTTGGCACGCTAATTGAAAAAGTTTTTCTTCTTTCGGTTTTTAACGGTCGGCGCACAAAAGTATGCAAGACAATTTGCCAGTGCTCAATAAAACAAGCTGCTGCGGCAAAAAAGAAAACCCAATTCACCAAAGAGATGCAAAAAAGAAAGAGAGGGGGAGTGAGAAGGGTGTGTAACAGTGGATAAACGGCAGCTCCTGTTCGTGTTTACTCTAGTTTAATTGAGTTTTATTACGTATACGCATTGAGGTACACACACACACACACACACACCGACAAACACCGTCTGAGAGTTATATGCAAACCCTGCCAGTTGCCAATTAACTTGCTCAACAAGGACAGCTGCAAAACCTGCCAGGCAACTAAAACCTGAGCAGGAGCCCGGACCAGAGACTCAGACCAAAACGGCTCGGAGCCATTGGCAGCCATAAACATAAAACTTTATCGCTTTTCCATAGAACTGCAGCAGCAGCAGCAATAGCAACAGCTTCTGGGCAAATCAATCAATGGAGAAATGAATTTCAAAATAAAAAGTAAGAAAAATAACAAGTTGAAGGAGTGAGACAAGAAAGAGAACAATAAAATACACCTTAAATTTTAAACCGGATTTAAATAGTAAGAAATATCTAAGATCGTATCAAATTTAAATAAAACTTTCTTCCTTTGTCAAAACTATTCGATGTTTATGAGTTTCACCTTTCTTTTTATATTCAATGAAAGAATCAACACTTTGTTAATGCTCGTTTCATTAAGAACTGTCTTATTTGCCAAACAGTTATCAATAGAAGGAAGAATTTTGTTGGCCTTTAACACTGAAATGAAACCGACTGGTCGATAGTGAGCACAAAGAAGTAATTGGAATAGCAGGGCTTTGACTTGAAACTATTCACAAAGTGGCTAGGTAGAGATTCAACTAGAGTTTTTTTTTTCTAAGGTTTTTCACTTTTTGCTATTTTACAGTATATCAATAACAGACTGTATAAATTTTAAATTCTTAAGACTTATGTGTGCTTGATCCTGCTATTTAAGATTCAGACTGAATTTAGATTTAAGAAAATTGCTTGCAAAAAAGCAAACCGCGATAACAGCAAAAGTTTGATTGGCCAGTATATAAACTGACGTTTAGGTTTTTGTGAGAATGTATAAAGGGTTCAATACTAGCAAAGTCTTATCAGCTAATTCTTGTTTAATTCGTTTTCTAATCTTTCACAGAATTATCAGTGATTTGACGACTGGGTTAAAGCTGAGCTTGGGAAACAAATGCATATTCAATTTCTATATATGTATTATCATGCTTCTAAATAGCCATAAAGCTTTTTGGGGATAATTTCCAACTAAAAAGTAAAATGATAAATTTCAAGAGTTTTTCAAATGAATGAATTACCAATTCAATTGCATTTTTTCTTTGAAGGAAGGATGAAGGATGAGTCAATCAGAGATAAGTAATTGAACTCAACGCATAAAACGTTCATGATTCACTCAGGATTTATAATAAAAAGTACTAAAATTTACTTGCCCATGAATGGAATGGTGAAATGAATACCAGGAAGATTAATGCACTCTAAATCACAGGCAAATTTCTTTGAGTCGTTTGAGGACATATAGACGTGATTAAATTCAATTTTTTTTTATTACACACTTTAACTTATGTTTCCAAAGACAGTAAAAAAAAAGTTACAGAATGTTTTATGAGTTTCGCAAAAAAGTTTTTCCCTTTTAAAGAACATCCATTTATGGTATTAAAGGCAAAAACTTGTGAAATCAATTTACCAAGCCAAAGTAGGTAATTTTTTGTTCCATTACGAGCAGTCTTATTGCACTTGAGTGCAGGCAACAACAATGGCATCAAATTGAAGTACCTTCAGGTAGGTCGAGTATCTGAACAAAACTACATACAAAACTGAGATGAAAAGCCGTCTAAGCAGGAATTTTCCTTTCCTTTTTACCTCACAGGTCAATGAGCCATCTAAAGAACCAAAAGGAAGCAATCACAAGTTTTTGCTATGCCTCAACGAAAATAACCAACTGCATCAAGTATCATCATCATCATCATCGTTGGCATCATCATTATCCACAGCAAAAGCATCGTATTCCTTGTGGCATTGATGTGAGGGGGAGATAGAAATATATATTGTGCACCACATTGCGTATACGTCATTTATTTGGTACGTGACTCAGTGGTAGCAGGATATACATACATACTTATTTATGGTAAGTATGTATATATAAATCATAGAACTGATTAACATACGAAATCTGCGAGCAGATTTAAAATGCAAAACAACACCAAGAAAATATGAGAATAAAAGAAAAGCCAGAAGGCAAAAGCAGGAAGAACAACAAAAAAATAATATAAAAATTGTCAAATACAAAGCAAGCAAGCGTGGGACACAATGCAAACTTTGTTAAGCGATTTTAATGCTCGAATAATAAAATGGTTTATTCCTATTTTTGGAGCTTTCGAGTGGATTTTCCGACTAAGTAAATTGTGCAATAACACATTAAAAGTTTTCCAACAACAGTCGAACTAATAAATCTTAAGTATTTGTTATTTGGTTTAAATCTTTGTTCTGAGTAAACTCATTTTAAGGCTTTCAAAAAAAATTAATAGATCAAAGATAATACTTTGAAAAACTTCTTAGTCATCATTTATTGATTTCTTTTCTGAACTCAGTAACATAAATAGAAAATATTCAGTTACTACTGGGTGTCAATATCATCTGAAGTCGTATTTTTAATTATACATACTATACTATACATATTATTTCAATTATCATAAGCAATAAATTTTTTGTTTGTTTATCAACACTACGAAAAATTAATTTGAAAGTAGATAAAATAAAGATAAATCTATAATTTCTAAGCATTATGCGTTTCACCCACCAACTGTTTGGAAACAATTAGACAAGCTGTAACTTCTAAAATAATGTTATTAAATTGATTGATAAGTATAATTATTAAAGTCATATTCTATTAATTATCAAGTTATATGTAAAAAACCTGTTTATGGGTGTCAGTACTTGAACCGTTGTAGTTTAGTAAACTACTCTTGACGAAACATAATGTCATATTATTTTCTATTGCTAAGTAGAATTCTGGCAGCAAATGTTTTTGACTATCAATCTCAAAAGCAGCACTTTGTGATTTTAAAATGCTGGATTAAATATGTGAATTTCTTCCAGTACTTAGTTGTCTTGCCGTATTTTTGTTTTACCAGTATTTATACTTTCATGATAGTGGTTATAGCCGGTTGGAATGTTTGGAGTGTATCGGCTTTCATAATGATTGGTGCTTATTGGATTTGGGAAATCAGTGTACTCTATTGCGGTTGGCTTCTTGTATACAAGTCCAAGGACATTTGCGAGTTGTTCAATCAATTAGTAAAACTAATTAAAACCCATCGTCATCTTATTAGTAAGCCCGTGCATATATGCCGATATAGTTTAGTCTGTCAATGGTTACGTGAGTTTATGTTACTTATATTGTTTGCTGCAATTACAATCGGTTTCATGGAAGAATCAATTGAATCATCACTCCAAATTTTGCTCTGTGGACGTCTATTGATTGTATACTGTTTCATTGACTTTCTGACTCTATGGCATTATCACTTGATTCAAGGATTGGATGAGTTTTTTGAAAAGCGTTCACCCCAACAGAAGGTGAATTGGTCTCTTTGCTTGGAATATTTTGAAGAACTATTAGTTTTACGTCGAAATATGCAAAAACTTGGCTGGGTATTTCACACCCTCAGATTGATTATTGAGCTCAGTATCGCAAGTTATACTATTTTAATTAAGAATGCTTATGTTAATCGTTTGCCCCATAGCTCCGATATTGTAGAAACTTGCATTGGGATTGGTCTTTTGTCAAAAATGTTGAGAGTTTTCTTCATAACCAAGAAAATTAATGAGCTAGAACGAAAAATTATAAACCATTTTTATGTGCACGAAATACTTCGAATGTTACAATGTCGTCCATCAAAAAGTGACCATTGGAGACAACGATGTGTGAGTATATTTCCCATGTATGTATAGAGAATACTTCAATAAGAAACTTTTATTTTCAGTTAGATCAAATGCATTTGAAACGAAGTCTCCGTGGCGAACGATCCCAAACTATTGGGAATTATAACTATGTGCGAAAATCTCTTTTAATTGAGTTAAGCGATTTTGTAATTGTCAACTCTTTCTATCTATCTGCTCTTAAGTGGACTTACCCAAGTCAATAAAATTGACGTGCATTTTAAGACAGAATATTTTCACTATTTAGCTAATGTAAATGCCTTTTTCTCGGAACAAAATTAATGCTTACTTAGCAGCTCCAACATATGAAAAGAAAGAAACTTACGAAACCTTATCTGTAAGATTTTTTTTTAAAGTTCTGGACTATTTTCCAGAGGCTATTATAAAATGAATAGAATATAGAGTAAATCTTTTAATTCCATAAATTAATTGGTTGAAAGTTTGTATTTAACATTTTTAGTTAAAGTATGAAATTTGGGTGGATCGTAGTATATCGTGGTGGAGACATACATTAACCTAAAGGTAGCTCATATAATGGTTTTTTTGTATTGTGTTAATTTATTTAAGTGACACAAAAAAGTAATTTGTTACTGAAATTGTGATACGTTTTTGTTGTTGATTGAATTGGTGTTAAGTAATTACATTATCGTAAATGCTTTGCATGGGACAAATAGATGAATGGACTTGCACAGCTGCCATACTTCCAATGGATTCCGTAATAGTGATTGGAAAAACTTATATAAAACAATAATCTCTGGTGTTTTGTTAGCAATTTTGTATCTGCCCTACTTACAGCGGTTAAGTTAGAGATTTAAAATAATTCCTAACTGAATATAATGCAAAATTAAAATTGTTTTAGGACAAAGAACTGAGGTAAGCTTATGTCGATCTCTTGTAGAGTTTATCTCCTTACTACTTGCTTGTTTCTTTCATTCAATCTCTGTTTCTCTTTTCATGTCACTCACTCTAACACCCAGATGCAGCAATTAACTTGAACGTGATGCAGCTTCTTTCGAAGCTTAGAGCAGACAAAGAGACAAAAGGATGTGCCAAATTTACCTCAGCTTCTGTTCACTTATTGTGTAAGTTTGTTTAGGGCAACTTTTGAATACTAAATACAAGTGAATTCACTTTTTCTTCTTTCTCTTAACAACTTCTACTGAAATCGGTCAACTATTTACATGACTTGGTACGAAGCACATTATACATCAGGACAAACTTTCATCTTCAATCAGCAGATATGCGAAAGCTGACCAAATGACGTAGTCCAATGTAATGATCATGAATAATTATCAAAGCGCTGATGCAAGCCTTTAAAAGTTTTGGTAGTTGCTTTATTTACCGATTCCTTTTGTTAATTTGATGTACCGCTGCTGTTTTTCATCGTGTTGAAAGTCGTTCGTTTAATTTACATTTAAATTAATTTATTGCTGAACTTTAGATTTTGGCCTTCATGCTGAGGAAATGCGTAAATTGATGCGTGAACTTTTATTCTTGGCTCTGACTATTGGCAATTGTGATTCTTACATATACTAATAAATATATAGAATGCATTGAAATCGAAATATGTAAAGCAATAGCAGCAAAACGAATGCATGAATTGGCCAAGGACCTTCAAGCAGTTGGTAGTTTTCAGAATGCCAAAATGTCTGCAAAAGGGCCAAATATAATAACGACAATGTTGTAGGTTATTCTTGTTGTTGTTGTTGTTGTTCTTGTAGTTTGTCTGACGACATGTTGGCCCATTAAGTCAAGCATACACCAAATGTTTGACTATGGGCAAGACACTTGCGTGGCTTTAATGCCAACCCGGGACACAGTTGTGGTTGTTGTTGTTGTTCATTCTAACACACACACACACGCACACTTAAATATGGTTATAGATATAGCTACAGATACAGATACAAGCGACCTACATACATGCGTTTGGAAAGGACGAAGAGGGGATAATTTTTTTTTTTTTGTGCTCTCTCTCTCTTCCTTGCTACTGTCGTCGCCAGTTCAAATACATAGTTTCAGTTCTTTTACTCTCGTCCTTTGTCTATGGGTGCGTTCTGTCGCCAGGCTGACGCCATCAGCAACAGCATCCGCAACCCACCACATCCGACATGAACCATCCAGCCAAGCCACCCGCTCCAACCGCCCGCCTCTAGTTTCCTTTTATTTTTGTGGACAGCTTGGCGCCAACATAAAGAATGTAGAGAAAATGTTAAATAAAAACCCATTGATTTTGTGTAAAAGAAATGTCTGCTTTTCTTCATTTTACCATCACTTTTACTTATAGCAAGAGCACTTGTCTGCTATTTCATCTATTGTGCATAATTATTTGGCTTATGTTTGGGTTTTGTTCAAGGAAATTCAGTTTGTTATTGCCATAAATTGGAAAATTGCGCCAATACACAAAAGTTTTATCCTTGAATGGCGCTTGAAAGTATGCAACATAAAACTAGCAGCCATAAATTTGTTTATTTTCTGACTGTGTGAGAGTGTGTGTATGCATGTGTGGTCCATACAAATGTTGTAGTTGTAGTTGTCTATTATGGTTAGAAACCAATGGCAGTCAACTGCAATTAAAAATATTTTACTACCAACAACAAGCTTAAATCATCACAATTTATATGTAAAACATTTAGTTTGGCACACCAATTTTTGCAACTAAGAAAATCAAATTCAAACTTTTATCAAATTTATAAATTAAATAAGAGAAAATAAGAAAGTTGTACTCTAAAGTTCTATGGCCCAGTCTATAACTTAATATTATATTGGATTCTCTTTTAGCCATCATTTTCTTATCATCATATTTTGCATTAAAAGAACATTGATTTCCTTTCTTTTGAACTTGAAATGTAAAAATCGTTTCTCAATTTATTTTTTCTTTCGATTACCATTTTGAATTTTCAATTTAATCATCATTAGGCATTACCTTTCTTATATTTATTTTTACTTTTTGCAATCATTACCAATCTGGGGGAAATTTTCTGCTTGCTTAAGCAATTTTCTGAAATTGAAGCCGAGAAGGAATAAGAGCACGGCAATTCAGGAAACAATAACAGTTCACTTAGTTGGCTAGGATGATAGGAATGCAAAGGAAAAACTTTACCCTCCTGCGTGTTATTGAAATCCTTAAAGCTAAAGTGTTTTTTTCTTCGCTTTTGAGTTGAGCAAAAGAAATCCAAGGATTAAAAGTGGAAAATGCCAGCTGAGGGACAAGATTAAAAATGTTCTGTGTGTGTTATTTTTTTCTTTTTCGTTTTCTGTGTTAAATATTTAGCTTATATTTTCATAGAAATTAAATGGAAATACAGAAAGAAAAACTAAATGCGAAACAGTTGCAAGATATTAATGAAGAGTAAGCTTAAATTAAGATTTATTTGTATATATATATATATGTATGTATAGAAATGGCATTAGACAAGAACTTAGTGCAAACATATTTTACGATTTAGGTTTCCAGTTTCCTATTTTGTTTTTTTGTTTAAGGTACTTTAGGTTGTGGTATAAAGTGAATGGTTTTGCATTTTTAATGGTTAATTAAATTTACTCCAATTAGACTTAAGATAGTTGCCATCAGACTGTAGGCCACTTGACGTGCTCCCAGCATGGAAGTTGCTCCATTGCAACCCTCATCACTGCACGTGCAGATAATCTGTTTGTAGCCCTCATTGTCGGCGGTAAAGCACGAATTCTGTGACTTCTCTTCAATCCATCCGCAACTACGTTCGATGCGATGCTCGTTGTTTACCTCAAATTTGATCACAGTCTTGCGGCAGAAGGCCTGTTCCTCACCCTTGGCGGCACAATCTGTCAAATATTGATTGTCCCGCTGGGCACGGGGCGTATTCACCAGCAAACTGGCACAATCCTCGTTCTCGTGTGAATTGCATTGATGGCAACGCAAGGCCGAAACTGCAAAAGACCAAAAAAAGGATATATCGGATGTAAGAAAAATATGTAAATATATAAATCAATTGATGTGTTGAAAGTTCTATTACACTAATTTGCATTTCATTTGACTTGCTTAGTTTGCCCTTTTCAAACGTCCAGACATTCTGACAGTAAAATTATTTTTATTAGCCAGTTCACTGACTGACTGACTGCCTCACTGACTGCCTGACTGCTTGACTGCAAGAAAAGTAACTTGAATAATTGCATGTCAACCACATCAGACAAAAAACTTCTATAAAAAAAAAACACACACACAGTTAAAGTTAAGGCTAAAAAACACCTCAAGACCAGAACACGCAAGAGACTTTGAATTCCAAAAAACACGATTTGAATACCCTTCAAATCTAGAAGAAGTATGTGTAAATAAATTCCTTAAAGCCACTTAAAGAATTTATGTAATTTTCCATTGAAATGTATTCTCTACCGATATCGGTAAAGTATATAACTATTGATAATACTGAAAGTGTCTTTTGAATATTGTAGAATTTAATTTAATTAACTTTTTGTTTTCTATATATGTATGTGTAAATTGTAAACAAATGCTGTTTAGTATCTACCAAACTCAATTCTGTTTCGAGTTGTAAGAGCCCATTGACATTCCGCCTATCTTCGAAGTCATCAAAATAGCTTAGTGACACAACTAAATGTAGGAAATGCGAGGTAGGTAAAGAAATTAAACTAGACAAAAGTTAAAACGTCCTACAATCGAGTCTGACAGTCTGTAAATTCCAATATACCTAAACTAGTCCGGTGAATAAATGTCGAGCGTTTTATGGGGCGTATAAGTAATTTTTAGTTTGCTTTCATTTCTTACAGGATTTTGCTTTCTTTTAGCTTCTTCTAACCTATTCTTCCTTATTTTTTGGGAGGTGGTTAATAGGGCGGGACTAATTAAAGCAAGCAAACATTGAAAAAGTAATAAAAAGCACCTGCCATAAAAATCTAGTTGCTGGTCTTACATTTGGATTTGAATTTGTAATTTGCTTGGATAATTTGCATTTCGCTGCATATGCATATTAATAGAAGAGAGAGAGAAAGAGAAATAGAGCGACTGTTGAACACAACTTGAACTTGTTTGTGAACAGTTGAAACTAACCTCCTCCATTCTCTTTCTCCAAATGCTAAAGAGTAAGGTCTGCTGATTCAACTGTTGCCTTTTGTTGCAACTTTTGCACTTGACAATTGTTCGCTAATGAAACGGGCCTCATGAATGGCCATGGCAATGGAGTTGGGTCGAGATCGAGTAGAGTGAAATTCATATTTGTCTGTGAAATGCATAAAAGACTTGAATCTATCTATTTGTTGATCATATTACAGTTTACTATATAAGTATGTAGACTAATTTAAATACCATTTATTTGCCATTAAGTAACGTCTGAGTGCAAACTTAAATGTGTGAGAGTGTTGATAATTGAATCATGGATGATAATTGATATGATTTTAAGTCAATTTGCATGGCAAAACGATCGCAAAACATCAAATTTAAAAGTCCAATAATATCAACAATTTCTTATCCTTTTATAATATTTTTGTTTTGAAAACATTTAGAAAAATATATTTTTTACTCATAGAACTAAAGTAGTTTCTAGAAATATAATAAGAAAGATATCTGCCCTTTGGGCATCTGCAGATAAAGCATTTTTCCTCCTCAAAATGTTATTTGTTTGTTTACAGATATTTACAGATATTATCTAATGTAGGATATGGATAGACTTACGGGCAAATTATTTAATTTAAACTGATTTAAGCTTATATTCCTCTATAACTAAGTATACTCATCCTTCAAATGAACCTCTTTAATTTTCCCTTAGTTAATTTACCTGCCTTAATCATTTACCGGCAGAGCTAAAACACTTGATTTATATTGGGTACCTGATTAATTTATTGCTCATTAGCCAAGAGCCGTTCATCAAATGGCCTGCCTATTTGTATTCAAACATATATTCGTTAGCCCTCTCCTTCTTCTCCTACCACCCGATGCTCTAGTATAGAGATCAAAATGATTCAATTAAGTTTGAGTTGAAAACAATGGATGGTGTGGGGGGAACAAGAGGGAATTTCATTTGCTTTTTCAAATGGCGTCAATTTACATTTTATTGCATGACAGATTCAGACAAGTGAAAACGGGAAAACTAAAAAAATGAAAAGTGTTGTCTTGGCTTGGCATTGGCATTGGTTTTCCGCATCAGCGCTTCTTTGGGGTATCAAATTGAAATTGAAACAAACAACTAGCAATAGCAACTGCCACATTAAATTCAATTGGGCAAATATATTCTTTTATGCATTTTAATTTGAAACAAACGAACAAAAATAAACTAGAGAGTAAATCTAGGTAATCATTGACATAAAAAAAAAAAACATTTGTATACTTTAATGAATGTATATATAATTATTGTATATATTCACCTGATAAGAGATTGGCAATCAAGGCGATTAACACAGCGTAGGCGAGTGATGTGGACATTTTGTTACTTGGAACTTTTGTGGTTATTTCGTCTAGAATTGCAGGTCGTATTAAATTATGATATAATAAACTTATCTAATGATCAAGCTGTAACGAAAATAATAAAGAGAGAGAGAGAGAGATAGATATCATATATACGTATTCACATTTCTCGTTTGATTTGTTTAACACTAATTAAAAGTTTTTGTTTGAAAAAATCGAGATTATCCATTTATAATGTGTTTCTTAAGCGTGACAACATTGTTAATACATTTAATTTAAAATCTTCTTTTTAGGAATGTTAATATTAAATTTTAGACAAATTAGTAGCTTAGCTTTTTAGCCAAGGACTCTTTAAACTGTAAATTCTATAACCCTATTCACTCTTTTTTCAATTGTTGTCCTTTTAGTTATACCCTTTCAACTTATTTTTCTAGGGTATTTAAATTAAAAGAACTCAAAATCTTTTAACAAGAATGTTAAGTACAACGACCTTGTGTTTCACACAAAAATATATTTACAATTTCTTGAACTATTTGGTTTAATCTAGGTTCTCTGGAACAAGTCTGAGTCACCGCAACATGATTTCTACAAAATGTTTTTTATTTAAATTTTTACTGATAACACTTATGAGTTCCATTAGTAAAATTAAATATATAACATTCAAGAGTCCGAAATTATAAAATATTCAAAATAAACAATCGATCTATTCCTTTGAATAGTTTGTCATTGAGTATGGTTTGAATTTTCTCGATAATTCTTTAAATTTAAAAAAGATTTGTTTATGATTTTTAAAAATGAAAATATTTTTCAATCGGATTTTTTCTAAAAGTCTCAAAATCTTTGAATACAAAGTGTCAAGATATTCATCGAATTTATTTATAATATACATAGTTGACACAATAGTTTTATATATTCTGCTCATTTGAATCACAGCACAAATTACAAATATTTCACACATATGTATATATAGAAAATAATTATTGTTAATTTCATTAATTCACACACAATTAATAGATTGAGCGAGCGAGCGGTGCGAAAGGGCGACAGGGAGAGCGTGAGCACAGAGAACAGTCAACTTAACGCTTACAATGTCGAGATGAATCTGAAAACTTGTATTCAATTTTTCAAAAAAGTTGATTTTGAAAAAAAAATAACAAATTACAATCACACACACACACACACAGACAGCGATAGAGAGTGGGAGAGAGAGTAAAAGAGTCAGAGAGACTTAAGTTCATTGTTAGTGTGGGAGAGAGTGAGAGAGCCCTAAAGAAAAACTTCAGTCAGACGATCGCACGGCTCAGGGTCGAGTTTATAGGCAAGGGAAGACAATGGTGGTAAGGGGTGGTGGTGGTGATGGTAGTGCTTCTGCTATTGTTAGTGGTTGAGCTGCATTGATAAGCACAGCTGAGACTTCATTCTGCATAGTTCTGGTTGGTTTTAAAAATCGAAAAGCAACCATTTACCGGCTCGTTGCCGGTTCAAACCGGCTAAGAACCAAAACTAAAAAGTACAACCCATTGAAATTCGTTTCAGTAGCTTAACAATCAATTAACAGGTAAATACTTATGTAGCCAATTGGCCAAGGCCCGTTAACTGCAAACAAATGGAACAAAACAAACCCGTCTCAGCTATCTGAACTTTTGCATATTCATGTTGATTTTGCGTTAGAAATTTCCTGGATGATCTGATGTCCGTCTAATCAATTTAATTCCGTTCTATTCCATATTCCTTATCAATTATCAATTTGCTTTAGTTGAAACTGGTTTACGCCTCCAAAAACTCAGCTTCTTCGGATTTGTCTAGAACAGACAAACCGACACCAGTGTCTGTCATTTGTTTTTCCATCATTTAGAGGAAGTTTTTGCTTATCACACAACACACGTAGCCAACTGGCAATCTTAGTTCAAGGCATATTTGTTTGACTCATCACAATTTCAAAGACTTTGTACTCACATTCTGTAAATTATGCAAACTTATTAAAGAATGTTTCACATTTCTTTGCATGCGACCAAAAAATGCAACAGAATATAACATCATATTTTTACCAAACAAATCTCCACCGCAACTGTCGACTGTTGACAGTTTAAGCCAGTTTGAAGCGGATTTTATGTTGGAAACTTTTTTTCGTTTCAAATTTGACTACACCAAAAATGTGAAGGGAAAATTTCATGAACAGATTCAGATTTTGATTGGAAAATTTCTAGAAATAAATGAACTCATGCATTTGGCATTTGGAAAAATGAATTCACTTAAATTTTAAGTTAACTTTGTTGCTGAATTATCGTTGTAAATTTTTAGTTCCATTCAGTTAAAATATTTAAATTAAATATAATTATTTTTACCACTGTTAGCGAAAGTTTTAATGAGTAATTTATGAAGACTTATAAAAATTCCAAGTTATAGCTTTAGCCTTTAAAACTTAAAAATGGAATCTCATATTTTATAGAAACTTTTCCTTTTTTTTCTGCCATTTTTGCTCTTTCTTTTCAAAATAAACAACAAATTTTCTAAGATTATTTACCACATTGTTATCACAAAATATAAAACATTTTGGCATAAGTACTATAAATACATATATAACACAAATATTTTATTTATCTTCAACTAGTTTGAAGTCATTTTACTTTTTCAACAGAAATAGATTACAAACACATTTATAGAAAAACCAAGCTTTGTTTCAAAAAATTCATAAACTTTAGCACAACTCTTGGAAATTTTTTGATTACTTACAATATTCTAAAATAATTCACTTAAATTTTAATTTTTGGAGGAATACTGAAAGACAACCAAACAGTTGCAATTGACTTTGGTTAATAAGGGTTTCAAAAAATGTTGCCTCGTCTTGAAGAATCGAATGAGGAATATGGGTGGGAGGGCGCCGGTTTGTTTCCGTCAGAAACGATTCTAGGCCACCGACACTGCCGAGAGGAAGCAGCTGATATTTTGTGATTTGAGTTTTTAAAATGGCTTACGTTTCAATTAGAGGTCAAAAATACAGTACCTTAGCGTGAATCGCTGCTGCTGCTGCTTATGATGATGAAAACGAATAAAAACACATTCTTGTTTGTTCAAACCGGTTTGGTTTGATTTGATTTGCTTAACTCTGAATCTCAGTCAAAGTTATAAAGCGATGGTTGGTCCCGTGACGCAATGATCTATAAGATTAATTGCAAAATCTGTGCCACGGCAACATTAATAACAAACAACTTCACTTTTAGTCATATCGAAAGTCATATACTCTTCTTAATGAAATTAAATACTAATTAAACAAAATAATAAGTAAATTAAAGTATATGTGTTAAGTCTACTTTATATGAGTTGTGCCAAAATAGATTAGAATCGGATCCAAAACAGTCTCTACTTTTTGCTCTAGGATCAAAAACATGATGTTCATATTATTTAAGTAGACTTCCATCTTCAACTAAAAGTAACGATTTAAAGTTTAAGTTTTAAACCTTTGAATGTTGGAGTATAAACAGCTCCTGAGCAAAACTCCACTTACTCTGCAATGGCCATGAAATATATCATTCACGTCCATCAGGATAAAGTTGTCTGCATAGATATTAAGTCGCAGTAAAGTAAATTATATATTTGCTTTAATTTGTAAGTGTATGATTGTCAAAACACAAGAAATTAAATGAAATGCCGGGTTCATTGAGCTAACCAGAATATGGGGAAATTCTCGAAAGAATAAAATACCCCATTATCTAAAAAGCTTTTAGTCAATTACTTTACACTTGCTAAAAAAAAAGCTTTGAAAGTAGTTTGCAGGTGAAGGGAAATTAGAACGAATTGGTTTCAGAATTTGCTTCTCACAAATTTAGTTACAAAAGCTTTCTAAATCCTTGAAGTAAGGTCTGCCTATAGCCTTTACAGTTTTCGAGTGGTTCTTCATCTCGTGAAAAGCTTTTACCGTCTATCCTAGTTTTTTACAATGCATTTATATGTTAAATTCTTTTTCATATCCTGTCACAAAATAAATTTACCCGGTTAAGGTTGTAGAGAGGTTCCAAGAATTCATAGAAAAGTAATGAAGCTTTGAAGAAAATTAACTTTAATGTTTTTAATTAATGTTTCTCCAGCAAATCATTAACAAAAAAAGCATCTTATTTACATTTTTCCAATATATAAAAATCTAAGGCAAGAAGTAAGATTCAATTTTCAATTCTTTTACCAAACTCTTCCATTCGATTTTCTTTTTCGGCAAAATGGAAATAAGGTTATTCTAATTTAATTCAGGTAACAGAAAGTCAACTGCGAAAATACAACTTAATTGAAATACTTATGAACTATGATATCTAATTTCTAACATTTGTTATTACTATGGCCCGGCCAGTTGTTAATGACTTACTAAGTGTCAATCCAAGATATATCCTTGCCACAAAAACGGGCATCAAATACAAAAGGCGATGACAAATTTACTGCAATGTAATGCATTTTCCATGATGTGTTTTGCCTTGTGAGCAAAGGCGTTGAAGGTGGCTTTTGATTGACATCAGCCATTTTTCCTCACACCCACACCCTTAATCCAGACCAGCGATACACATAGACAGGGACAGAAACGGCGACGAGGAGAGAGAGAGAGGGAAAGAGTCAGTGTCAACTGCAGATGTGGATGTGGCACGGCACTACGAAAATGGTATTAATGGGGCTCTTAACGGCTTACGCATAATTAAGGTCGTCGAGGGCAGAGGTTTGGGCTAAAGCTTGGGCTTGGCCTGGTCAATGTTGTCTTAAGCGGTCCCTAATTAGAGACACGGCTTGGTTGTTGTTGTAGTAGCTGCTTGTTTGGCTGTTTGATGAAGTGCATGATTGGTTTAAGTGTCGGACGAACTAGCTGCAATCTATACGATGTGTATGACGTTTACTTATTGATATTTTACTTAAGTTTAAAGAAATCACACATATCACACAATAGATTTGCTAAACAAGTGGCTTTCATAAACATTTAGAAAAGGTTTTATCTAGAACGCAATTTTAGATAGGTCTTAGATGTGAGACAGTCAAGTTCTCTTTATTGTACACTCTGTGAACTCTTTGAAATCAAGCGTAAAAAGCATTAATAATCGTATTTAGATATTTTCTAAGCTCTCGCTTATAAAAAGGAACTAAATGATTAAGTGTTACTAACTGTGTTACTACAGCTGAAATTTATCAACAAAATTTTCGTACATTATCTTTCATTCCTTTTCTGTTCTGGTAGTTATTAGTCTGTGTTCATTTTTAAGACGATTTGACTGCTTAATGTTTTGGCCCACGTATAGACGCTTTAAAGAAAATGTACTTCTGGCCAAAAGAAGACAAAATGTTTACTCAAATTCTATATATCGCCAAATGAAATTGCAATTTTGAGTTTTACTGTATACATACGCTTCAGACAATACGAGACTAGCAAGAATCTTTAATCGTTCTCTAGTATTTAGAATTAGGTTTTAACTTAAAAGCGTTAGGCATCATTATTTCCTTTCTTTTTAAATTTATTTTTTTAAATTTAAACTTACTTTAAGTACAACAATTCATTGCAATTTTCAAAATTGTGATGTATTGAAGAACTGCTGTTTCAATTAGCAGGTCCAAAATATGTCACAATATGTATATACTATATAATTAATTCGATTACTTTCATGCTCGAATATAATTATATCATGAATATTTATTTCATTCGTTTAGATACTTACGCATTTAAGAATAGCAAATTAAAGTTATGGGATCAACATTTTTTTCAAGTGGCATTAAGTCACAACCAGAAAAAGAAAACGCAAAAGAACAATCACACCAGTTGCAATGTCAGAACCAATGGTCAGCCTCTGCTAGAGGTAAACAAACGGCGTCTGGCTGTCACTTAATCGAAGCCATTAGCGTTATTAGTCGTTCCATACAGCCACCACCCACCACCCTAGCAGCTTCTCACTGCCCTCTATTCCCAAGCCTGGCTGGCAGCCAGGTAGAGGGCAAAAAGTGTCTGCACGTTATGTATATAATCCGTTTGATTGTCCAGGGGGCCCTCAATCCCAAATCGTTCGCACAGCAATCGTATATAATCGGACAATGAGATTTGCTGTTGCAGGCACAATCGATAGGCCTGCTCGAGGGCATCCTTGGTGTCACTATCCCCGAAGGAGCGTGGCCAGTCTTCCATTAGGGCATCGATATCCTTACGCGGTTGAGCGTCGTACAGCGATTGTGTCATATGAACCTGTTCAACCTCATTGATCCATTTATCAATGTCTTTAGCGGATCTGGCTGTGGGAACGAGTGAGGCAGACGATGCATGTCGTGGATTTGGCCCTCGATTACCACTCAAAACGGATCTTAACTTCATATTCAATAAACTTGGCTCACTCTGTGCACCGGATGGTTCATCGAGTAACCACAAGCCTAAACGTTGGAGATGCTCATCAAGGTCACGTTGGCTCTACAAGATAATATTTGTATATATTTATATAGAAATGTAGACTTAATGTATTTTCTAACCTGCTGACTTTGGGGCTGAATCAGGGCCGGAGCTTGAACCTTAAGGAAAGCATCAACATCTCCCACAGCGGGCACAAATTCCGGTATGAATGGCTGCAAGTGGTATGGCGTATCAATGGATTGCGGCGTATATTTCAAAATATAGGGAAACAGTTCCTTCAAATCCCCAGGCAATGGCAACTGTTCCCATTTGTCCGGTGTTAAATTAAATGTCTGATGCTCTTGACCTCGCATTTGACCGGCACTTCTTCTCTGATGAGTAGGCAAGGGCAATTTGTGATGCGGAAACTTAGAGCCACCCATCAAGGCTTCATCACTGCCAGAACTAAGCTGATCGTCATTGGGCGCAGAAGTCTTGGCATTGCGTGTACTACCAGGACGAGTTTGTGGTCGAGGAGCTGGTGCTGGCATTTGCAATCCAACCGCAGCATTGGCTATTTGCATTTCACTATCATCATCGTCATCGTCACTCTCTTCGGCCTCATCATCGTGATCTATAATGTCCTGTAGTAAACCATCGTCGTCTGTTGAATTTCCTTGAAAGTGCTAAATCAAAAGGAATAACTTGATAAAATGATGGAAAGCACTTTATAATATTCCCGTGCAAAAACATAAAATTTCTTTTTTACCACATTTGTCATATTACTTTATATTTACTTAATTTAAAATGTTAATTTATAAATAATATTGAAATGAATTTTCGAAGCATAACAAAGTCGAAGTAATTCATTTTAGTATTTTTCTTTCAACATTTCATTTCCATTCCCGCATTTACTTACCAATCCTCGTTGTCTGGCTGCTGCTGCCCTTTGTCCCACCAAAGGACCTCCACCTGCTGCCCCGCCGCTACCGCTTGAACCACCAGCACCACTCCTATCCATTTGCACACTACTCAGGTGTTTGCTATTGGGCCTCTCATTGATGGTGATCTCCTCGTCGTAATAGTTCATGGCCATGAACGTTTGGAATACCTTTTTAATGAATTTTCACTGGGATGTCCTTTTTGCAGTCTATTCTTCTCTTCCACTTCTCGTTCGTCTTTTTGTTTTTTTTTATTTTTTGCACAACTTCCGCGTTGGTTTCCGTTGAATCTCAATGGGTATGCACTTGCCGCCTCTTACCTCTTGCAGGTGCAGCACTTTAGTTCACGGCTGAAAATTTTTTCGCTTTTCTTGTGTGTTATGTCTGCGGCTCAACTACCTGGGAAACTGTTTGTGTCAATTGTTTTGGCCAAGGCTGTCGCATTGGTGTACTGTTTGTTGTCGCTTTTGTTATCGTTGTCTTGACAACGCCCGCGTAATCGAATGTCGCCCTCTCTTTTCGGTTTCTTTTCATTTGCCGTTGCCGTCTCGATTTCCACTGAAAGGGGTCTATATAATGCCAGCCGGGTTGTAAATTGTTTTGGTTTTAATTACTTGAAACTGAAATGCGATTTACATTCGCCTTTTATTAGGCATTGTAAGGTAAGTAGTGTCTCATTTAAATAAGTACGCAAAAGTGTGCTACTGGTCCATGGTCTCTTAGTCGCCGAGTAGTTTATTATAGGCTTATGCCCAGTGACAGTCGGGTTGTAATTCATTAATGAGCTGACAATTTGTGTAGATTTTGTGAACAGGCGCCAGATAAACAGATAAAAGGATTTTAAAGGTCTGTTAATGACTCATCCAAAGTATTTGAAAAGTGTTTGGAATAAGGTTTTTGTTGAATTATATGAACCATTGTTCAGCTATCAGCTATCACTTTATATTTTTCTTAGGTAGGCAGAAGGCAAAGGAAACAAAAGTCTTTTATTTGTTTATTAATAATTTTAAAAATGAAGCAAAAATTATGTAAACATTTATCTTTATTTAAAATATAAGAGTAAAGGATCTTGTATTTCTGGCAATAAAATTTAAAAATGCAAGTGTCAACGAGTTTCAGATAGATCAATCAGTCTATTCATCTATCGACTTAAGATTTTTATGTGTTTTTTTATTTACTTGCCAGAAGATTTGTTTAAAGCATTTGTTTATGAATAATTCCACATTTAGTTAAGCCTTTTATTTGTTAAAAACAACTATGTATATGAGCCACTGGGTAGATCCATTTAAAAGTTGCTAAAAACAAACTATTGATGGCCACGAAATCGCCCATTTCAATTAAAAGAGATCGCCGTAAGTAGTTGTAATTCCTAAAAGTCTCAGAGCGTTCGTCCCGGAAATTTTGTTTGAAATTCATTTGATCTAACTGAAAATAAAATTGTTTTCATATTTGTTATTTTTATTCTCTACTTTAATACTCATATACTAACCCATCGTTCTTTCCAATGCCCATTTTTTGATGGACGACATTGTAACATGCGGCGTATTTGATGCTTATAAAAATGGTTAAATATTTGTTGCTCCATTTTAATTATTTCCTGAGCTACTGATATGATACGCAACATTTTTGAAGTGAGCCAAATAGCAATGAAATCTGCTACAATTGCTGAGCTAGAAGTCGCTCGGCTTTCGCACATATTTTGCATAAAGAATAAATTAAGTATGATACCCATCTCCAAGATTAATCTAAGGGTATGAAATACCCAGCCAAGTTTTTGCATGTTTCGACGTAAAACTAACAGTTCTTCAAAATATTCCATGCACAGAGACCAATTAACTTTCTGCTGTGGTAAGCGATTTTCAAAAAACTCCTCCAGTCCTTTAACTAAGTGATAATGCCATAACGTCACAAAATCAATAAAACAGTTCGCAATCAATAGACGTATACAGAACACAATGTGTAAGAGTTTTCGTTGTGGCGTGAAAACGTTTGTGATTGTAAAAAAACCCGCAAACAGGGCAAATTCACGTACCCATTGGGAGACTAAATTATATCGAGATATATGCAGTGGCTTATTATTAAGACGACGATGAATCTGACTGAGTTTTACAAGTTCATTTAAGAGCTGGCATAATTCGTTGGCCCTGAATATCAGAAACCAACCGCAATAGTGCACACTAATTTCCCAAATGTAAAAGGTGCCAATGAGCATGGCGAAGAATATGGAAAACACATTCCATTCGTCGAAAACTGAAAACATAATAGCATAAATTGTGGTGACACAAAACGACGGCAAGACAATAAAAATGTGGAAGCACTTCGCAAAAGTAATCCAGAATTTCGAAATCACAAAATGCGGTTCATCGGATCGATAGCGGATGACATTTAATGCCAGGACTTTAGTTAACAATAGCAGAAAGTGCGACATTCTATTTCGTTTAACGTAGTTTACTGATGTACAACAGTCAAGGTACTAACATCTTTAAACGGTCATTTTATATACCTACTTGTAACTTAAATATAAAGATAATCAATAGCATATGAGTTTATTGATTATGTGTATTAATCGCTTTAATGACATATTTTTGGAATTAATAATTTGTCTAATTGTTTGTCATCGATCGCTTAAATTAATTCAAATATTTGATGGCTGTGAGGTTAAACCAATTCAAGAATTAAGTAATTCTTACAAAATTTATCTATATTTCATATTTGCCCATTGAAACATGTGATCCTTGTGGATTTTTAAAAGAATGTGCTCAATGTGAAGTCTAATTTTTATACCCTTGCAGAGGGTATTATAAAATTGGTCAGATGTTTGTAACGCACAGAAGGAAACGTCTCCGACCTCATAAAGTATATATATTCTTGATCAGCATAAGAAGCTGAGTCGATATAGCCATGTCCATCCGTTCGTCTGTCCGTCCGTGCGTATGCATTTTACTCAGCCATCTTAAAAGCTATCGGGTTGATATTTTTTATCTTTATTACCTGGAGCAGATCAAGTATGAAAATCTTAAGGATCGGAACACTATATTATATAGGTCTATACGAAAAATAGGTATTATAATATCACAACTACGGCCACCAAGATAGTCAAAATGGTTTTTTATAGAATTCAAGGATATTTCACTTTGGGCTGTGATTATGACTGAACATTTTCGAATTGTATCCATAAGCTAGATTTTCATTTCTTTAAATTTCGATTCTATACCTTGCTGAAATACGAAAGTATCTATCAGATACATTTCTATCTGCTGTTTATTCAATCCTCTCCTACGCCACCCATGCATGGCTGACTCCTCTCATGCTTACAGTGCTCATGGTTTCGTTAACAGTTTCATTTCGAGTCAACAGAGTGGACTGTTAGCTGACGGTTCGACTTGGCAGCGGCAGCGGCGGTTGTTGTGCTGTTATTTGAAATTCGGTTTCATTCTGTTTTGGAATTTTGCGCTGTGCGGTACGAACGAACGAACGAATGTTTTTTTTGTTGTTGCGTCTGCTCTTTGGAAAAGGTTTCGTCGTCTTAATCTACGTGTTTGTGTTTTTATCACGGCGTTGCTATCTCCGGTTGGCCACTAAATTAATTGCCAAAGTGAATTCCCCCCTCTCTGCACCGCGCTTCCCGGTGTCACAGTGTGAGTGTGTGTCAATTGAATTTGTGTGACTTTTGATTGAATTAAAATTACCAAACCAACAAGGTTCATGGCATACCCATAGAATAATAGCATTGCACAATTAATGGTAATTAAGCCGGCTGATTGTTTTTAATTACGCGGTAAATTTTTACATTACATCCAACAACTTCCCGCCCGCTCGACACTCTCGTCTCGACTCACGTGCTATATTAAAAACGGATTTTTAGCCCAAAACGAAACTTCATTAACATTGTGTCTATCCGACTGTTTGTTGTCTGTGTGCTTGGGAATTTTCGTAAAAGAGTAGCGAGGAGAATATTTCATTATCAGGCACTAAAAGGATTACCATAGCCGTTCATCTTCATCAGCAGCAGGAGCAGGAGCAGCAGTAACATCCATCCAACGCCCCCGAAATATTTTGCGAACATTTCGCTGAACCAAACACGGTAAGTTGACCCGCGTGTTGCTACCCCAACAACAACACTGCGTTTAATATGAGTTTCGCCTTTCACACCAGCGAACTGAACACAAAACCCAGAGCAGTTAAAAAAGGGTTGACCATATGCTTTTTGTGTAAGGTTAAACTGGGCTTGGGGTTTTTTTTTATGTGTGTGGGCGGAATCCCTAAAATCCCCATTATCATCCCCGTCCTCGACAACAATGGAAACATACAATTTTTTTTTTCCGGCAATAAAACCGAAATTGTTTTGAATTATTGAGTTCTGAGACTTTTTGGTACCCGTCTCAGTTCTTTTTTTTTTAATATAATTTATATTTGGCGCATTTAAGGGACTCGGGATCCAGGACCCAAACCGAAGAAGGCTCAAATAGGTGTCTGGGGGCATTAACAGTTAACATGTTGCGGTTTTTGATTGCTGCCAAAGAGTTTTATCAGCATATAAAACGGAAAGAAGATTAACTCGTATGGGGATTTTCAAGTTAGGTAGTTCCCCCCAAATTGGAAAGTTCATAAGGCTTTGTCAATTGAGTGGGCTTAGGGTTTAGAGAATGAAATACTTTCATAGTAAGTATATTGTGGGGAAAAAGCACTAAAGGCCCTAAAAATAATTTAACAATAGAAAGAAATCAAATTTAACAGCAACTGTTTAGTCAAACAATAAGGAAAGTAGGTAAAATGCCCTGAAAATAAGTTCTAATAGAATTTAAAACTCATAAAGCAAATTTACTGATGACTAAATAAACTAAAGATGTACCTCAAGTAAATTTACTTACAATTAAAACATTTAAATTCTAAATATTCCTAGGATTATTTTCAACCAGTTACATCAAGCAATTAGTTAGAAATGATCACACACACACACACTCATAAGAATTTGCTATGCTATCTGTGGGCCAAGCAGTCAAAATCAATTTCCACCTCTTGGCCTTATTTGTGGCAAGCATAAATTGAATTTCCTTTGGGCCAGTCAGAGAGATTGGGAGAGACTTTTAGGTTATTAACCGAAGCAAACCAAAACCAACTACATTTGCAATTCGACATTTGAGCCGTGGCTAATTAATTTCTATTCATCTCAGAATTACACGAGAAACAGAAACGGCGAGAGAGAGAGAAAATTAATTTCCACACTAAATCGAGTGGCGCCCAAAAAGATCATGACAAACCAAACAGAGAATAGTAACTATAGGTATATACATATATAGTATATATATACTCGTATAGTAGATATATCTTGGAGCCAATATAAATATCTTGTGGTCGCTTTTATTTGTATTTGGTTTGGTCATTTTGCCTTTTGTGTTTGGCGTTTATTGTAATTTTTTATGGTCCAGCTTGTTTTTGGTCTAATAACTAAACAGCTAACAAGCGGGCAGGGAAACGACCTACATATTTTCACTTTCGCTTTTCCTTTTGGCTTTTCTTTAGCTTTTCTTCAGTCTTTGTTTGAATGTCATAGCCCGAGAAAGGCGAACAAAAAAAAAAAAAAAAAAACAACAAAATAAAATAAAAGACAAGCCTGAGAAGAGACACAGAGAGAAAGAACAAAAATTGTTTGCTTATCACTTGGCCCAACACCCATTTTTATGTCTGTTGCCTGTTTTTGTTTCAGCCAAGGATTTTGGTCGCCTTCTCTTCAGGATAATCATCAGCATGCACAGCCATGTTTCTGTCGTTCAAGTTCACTGAAAGCGAATTGAGTGTACCCGGCTGGGGTTGTGTGTGGTCTTGAATGGCATACCCACCCCACTTCGCCCCCACTCCACTCGACCTCTTCCTTTTCACAGCTCTCTGTCATAAAAATGAAAATTGTTGTGCAGTCGCAAAGTTTCCGCTTTTGCCTCGAATTATGTTGCCTAGTCCCCAGATTGTTTTTATTCAAATTAGTTTTAGATATTCTCACCATCTGAAGGGTTATCCAATGTTCGTTCAAGTGCAAAAGACGAGGCAAAGAAAGAAAAAATTGATTTTCGGCTATCAGACTGAGATTTGCTTAACAGACAGAAATGTGTTTCGCTCAGCTGCCTTGGATGGCTAACAATTTCCACGGAAATCGTTTTTCCCCTCCTGCATCTCCCCTTGACAAATAAAAAAAAAAAAAACTGAGACTCACTCAAATTTCAGTGTCGCCCTCACTCTATATCGATGACAAATTGCAAATAATCGCACAAGTGTATAGAGATATACATATGTGTATCCGTATTCATGGCTATTTTTTTTCTTTTCAAGTCTAACAAAGATTGAGTTTCAAGAAGACATTGAATAAATGTTGTTTTTAATATACTCTACTGATAGAGTAGACAATTTGTTTATTCAATTATGTTGGGTTTTGTGCATTCTAGTAAAACTTCAACAATTTAATAAGTTTTCAAAAATCGAACGACTAAAATAGTTTCCAAAAGGTTTCTAGTTTTGTTAAAATCCACTTTCTTTGTACTTCTCCCAATAAAATATTGTAATATTGTAAGAAAAACTTGAAATACATTTGAAAAAATAGATTATTTTGAATTTTATGTCATCTTAAGCTATAGATGGGACTGAAAATTCTTTAAACTTTTTGTTAAGTTTATCATACAAAGAAATAATTGAATGTATTGATTTTTAAGGGCATAAAATATTCGTTGTAGCTTAACATCATTTGTTTCTCAAATATTTTTTTTGTTTATCCGGCAAGTTTATAAATAAAATTTATGATTTGCCAAATAGCAAAAACTTTTTTTAACCCTCGTCAGAGGAAGAACAAAAAATTATAATGACAGTTTGCTTTAGATCATATCTCTAACTTTTAACCTTTTCGGTTTTTTCTTCTTTTTGTTGCTGTTGATGAGGAAAAACAACTTTCCCAAGCCAACACACCCAACTTTAGCTTCCCCATTATCATCATCATCATTATCATCGTGGGCATCATCTTGGGCATCATCATTGCTGGCTGCATTTTTTTGTCTCTCATCATAAGCCGATCTCAAGTTGTTTTGTATCATTTATCAAAATTTACCCGAGACACACACAAATGTCATTTATATGGCGAAAGGTTGTGAAAACATGAAGGAAAAGTGAAATGAAAATATCTGCATATGATGCCGTTGCTGAAGTGATGAAGCTATCAAACAAAGCCTATCACAGATTAAGGCGGAAACTGTTCAAGTTGTCAATGAGATTGATTATACAAAAGGCAAATGTGTTGAGAGATAGATGGAAGGGGGGGAACAGAAAGTAAAAGGTGTGCAAACAAATGGTTTTTTTTATCGAGTAAACATGGGATAAGCAAATGTTTAATTAATAATGCTGCTATACAAAAAGCAATTCAATTGAACAAGGTGCAGGGAAATAAAGAAAATATCTTTTGTTAAGAGATTTATTTTTTAAATTTATTAGCTAATTGCCTTGGCCAAAACGAAGTCTCCAATTGTAAGCAATATCAAGCATTACATAATCGAAAACAATTTCTGTCTATTCATTTCGATTCTTTATTGCGCCAGTTCTCAGGCTGCTCTAGACCGCTAAGTCCTCATAATAACTTAGTCCTATTGTGACCCATTTCTTATTAGTTTCGTCTGATGATTTTCAATTACCAAATAACTGACCCCAAAACGACACAGAAAAAAAAACACTTCTGACTTTTCTATTTCTTAGACATGGTAGGGGTAACATGGAGAACTGCTTTATCAGCACAAACCATAACAGACCAACCGTTAGGCGTATCAATATCAATGAAGAGCTGTTTTAGTCGGTTTGGTATTTGCTTTTCGATAATGGTATCAATAGGGTCTCCGGCAGTGCCCCCAATAGTGGAATGAGCAATATTTGCTTAACGATAAGCAACCAAAACCCCAAAAAGCCAGTCTGAGGCATAAGAGTTAAGAATATTTCGTTTACAAGTAAACAAATAACAATCGGTTGGCAAATACAAAGAGCAGTGTTAATAATGACCTCATCTAAATATTTTCGGGACAGGTTGACGTGAGTTTACACTTTTTAGAATATTTTTTTATTTTTATAGATTTATCAGCGAAGCATGTGAATACCTTTTTTTATATATAATTTATTATTTTTAATTTGTTGAGGCAGTCGCTGAGTCAACCGTAAAGGTTCTTTTAGGTTTCTTTGTTTGCATCTTTATCATTTGTATGTCATCGAGCGGGTTTTTGGTTACGGTTTTTATGTTTTTGCTTTTTAACCTTTTTTTTGTTACTTGTTCTGCTTTTTTGGTTCTTATTCTTTTGCTCTCTTTCTCTTTTTCTTTCTGTTTTATGGCTTTTGCTTTATTGCTTTTAAGCTTGAACAAGTTTTTCCAAACAAACGACATCTGTTCATAATTTTAATTAAAAATCGCTTAAAAATCCTTTTTGTTCAAATTGTTTTTCGCACAGCCAGAAAAACTTTATACCTATTGAGAGGAGAGAGAAGAGGAGATGGAAAATTAGAGAGAGATAGAGGGAAATAGAAAAAGGTGACTGAGTGTCAACACGTGCCAAATTCTTTGTGTATCTTTCAAGTTGAAAAACTTTTCGCCACCACCCAAAAAAACAAAACAAAACATAAAAACAGAAAAAACAAAAAACTTTTGCCAACAAATGCAAAGTATCTGCAAGATATAGAACTTTTTTATGCTTATGCAGTTCTTTTATCAAATTGTTGTTGTTTTTACTTGACGCTCTACCGCATTTAATATAAACAAATAGAGACAAATTCATAATTGGCCTGCCGAGGCAAAAAAACAACGGCAGAAAAGGGCAAATACTGAATACATGAAAGGGGCGAATCACACGTGAAACATTTCAATTGTTGGCTGACTGTGTGTGTGTGTGTGTTTTTGGGGAGGGGATTTATTGTTGCTGTGCAGGGAATTTGGTTTTGGGCGGTTGGGTGTGGCAACGAGGGGTTTGCTGGCTGGCCTGTCACCATGGCGTATGATGAATTTAACGCACGTGCATGTCACACGTCGACATTGGTTTCGTTCTACTTGTAGTTATGGTTGTACATGTTGTTATGCTTTTGTTATCCTGTCGGCTTTTCATCCCGCAGTCCTCCGCATGTAAATTTTTACACTTCCTGTATAAAGGCATTCTCATTTTGTTACCCAATTGAAGGAAGTAAGGATGTGTCACAGAAATGAATTTTGTTTGCTTTCGAATTAAGATTACCAAGTGGAATAAAAGTAGTTTGTTTTAACATGTGAAGGCGATAAAATAAATTGTTAATAATTGTGAATATTTTCCTTCACAATCTTCTTTTACTCTTTATGGCAAATAAAATTCAGAACATGGTGTAAGAAGTTAGATCTTAGACCATCTATTTTTTAATGAAGATCCTTAAAAAAATATTAAAATGTTTATGTTCATTAAGGATTTTTTTATTGCAATTTTTGGAAATATTGTTAAAGATAAAAAACTATCGTAATAAAGTTGAGTTGAAGCTGTATAAAAGAGTTACTCAATCACATCGAATGCATTCTGTGTTTATATTTCAATAAATTTATAAAATTTCATTAGAGATGCAAAAATGTTATATACGCACCATTGACCCAATTTTTTCGCCCCTCTCAGGCACACCCCCCTGTTAAAAACCTCTCCTGGGAAGGAGATATAGACAAACCAAACCCATATGTCAGGCATATACGAAACAAATACCAAAAAAATGTATTTGGCAGCACGCTCCGGAATGGAAAAGATGAGCTGCTAAAATAACAGAAAAAGGGTGGCAATTCACTTTTTTTTTTTTGTTTTTAGGGGTGCGGGGGGTTTTTGTTTCTTTGCCTAGCCTTGGTTAGGCATTTTGGGTGCGGCATTCTACCACTAAAATTGGGTCAGGCTCTCTACTGCATTTAGTACAATGTGCATTAATATATACTTAGCATAATATAATGCAAAATGGCATTTTCATAGTTATTATTTTCATTTAAGTTGAGCTCGAGGGCATCTTCAGTGCTCATTAAGCGATAAAATGCTTCTTTCCTCTCCACTCTGACACTTTTGGCCTGCTTTGCTTTACATTTCTATCTTTTTGCCTTATTTGCTGAGGCTCTTTAGCTAATTATGAGTAAAAACTTTAACATTTCTTCGGGTTTTGCACTCCTTGGCATAAATTACCACAAAGTGAATTTGCCGCCAGCTGTGTCCCCATAAAACACAAGAATAGAGTACAAAGTGTTTTTGGCACTTTTTCATATGCATTTGGCTTGAGATGAGACATAAAAAGAGGGGAAACGATGAATTTGTTTCAATTGCCACTTTTTAGTGGGTAAAGTGGTAAGAGCGCACTTTGGAAAACTAAATCTAGAGAATAGAACTTATTCTGTATACCATTCTTGGCCAATTCTAACTAAACACTTTTTAGCTTAGCAACTAGTTTGGAATTAAATTATCGATACTAAAAATAGCTTATATATACAACAATGATTAAAACAGATGCATAACTCTATAGAACACATTACCCACTCAAATTGGCCGATTAAATGTACCCATTAACCTAGCAATAAAGCACCGTGAAATAAGAAAAACACCATTAAAATTATAAAAACAACACTTGTTTAAACAAGCCAAGAAAATATGCTATAAATAATGAACAATAAGAGCCAGGAACAGACAACTTAAACAAATAAAGTTTTTAATACTTAAACTCGAGTTAAGAAGTGTTAACAAAAAAACAAACAGTTGGAAAATATGTCGGAGACATATATTTAACACAGCTCAAAAGAGAGAATAAATAAATAAATAAAAAATATCTTTGAAAAAAACATAATATTTACTTCGACGAGGAATTCGATTAATCCTTTCGTTTGTCATAAATGAAAGATGCATCTTGCATTATGTAGGTTAGATCCTTCTCAAGCAATTTGCCATTGTTATAAGTATGCAAATTATTTTTCCAGTGTAGTGTATTTTCCTTAGATTTGACACTCACACGTACAATTTCTTATTCTAAATGTAGTGTCGTAGCAAGCCAATAAAGTTCTTTAGCAAAAACTGCTTAAGTGGACAAAAGTGGGGTTAAAATGCTGAGTATAGATTATGAACTTGACCTTTTTTCCATTCGGTCAGTGCATAGTAAATGGAATGCACTTGGCTACATGTGATGCTTGTGTCATCATCTTGTTCACCATCATCATCATCATCATCAGCATCGATGTTGCTAGCCCGCCCCAATGTCTGCCGTTAAGTAGCTGTGAGGCTACTACAATATTTAAGCCGCTTATGCCCATGGGCAGCACATGGTCTATTGGTTGGTCTCATATCTCTCTCTCTCTCTCTATCTTTTCTTGGTCTTTCTCTTGAGGTCTTGCGATCTCGTGTGGCGCCTGACCCAATTTCGTATAGCTCACGTTTTTTGTTGTAAATACTTACATATGGTGGACTATACTTATAGTACGATTGTGCAATCATCTACTAGTGTCTGCCTCTGTGGCGACTGGACATCGACTGGAATACTGGCCAAAAGCAGATCAAGAAGGGGGGGCATGTTCTTTCTTTTGCGGCTGCTAATTGGATTAATAATGACAGAAACAATGGGGCAGCAATCCCGACAAAAGTATGTGGCATAAGTAAGACAAAAGTAGCAACAGCAGCAGCAGCAATTGTGGCATATGCAAGATATGTTGGGGATTATGTAAGTCAATTGGTTTGATATCTAGTTATGGCATAGAAAAAAAAAGGGAGAATGAAAGGTTTATGGTAAAATTAGTTTCAAATAAACACAGATTCAAGCTACGAAATTGGTTCATTAAGATAGTTTCAGTTCAATTGTTATTTACCTTCAATTTGGTTTATTTTATGATCTGTCTGTTTAAGTACTTACGCCTAGTTAGGTTTATTGTCTATAGTTTATTTAATTTCAAGTTTTTTTATGAAATTGATGAAAGATACAAAAGTAACTACCACAAAAGACTGAAATCGTTGTCTTAATCATATTCTCTAAATTTGCAATTGTTAAAAATAAACATTTGCTAAAGACGTAAAATATTTAATCATACAGCTGGTCAGTTTTTTGTTTAAGCAAATTCTATTTATCAGTTATAAATTCTAGCATACATATATATGTATGTATATGTATATGTGTGTATATTTCTTTATGCATTCCATTTTGTTCAATTAGTCATTTTCTATATTAATTAATTTAATTTTATTTTGCGTCTCAGATTAATCATAATATATGAAGTATAAGTAAATACGATAATAATTGTGTTCCTGGAAATTACAAAGAAATCTCTAAACAATATGTATTTATTTTAGGGGATATTCCCGACAACCACAAATTATTTTAATTCCAGTTAAATTATTCCAACACAAATAATCGACAGCTATAAATTATCAAGTAAACTTTGTCAAATTGGCTAAAAAAAAAAAGAAAATAAAACATTTTGAATTGTGTGTTGTTAATTAAATTATTTGTGCATTGATTTTTGCCATGAAATAAATTTGTTAGGCTAGGCAATTCAAAGTGAAAGGAGCAAATTGAATTTATTTATGAATTGAATCAAATTTTTGCTTTCACAAATTTTCATTTTTTATAAATTTTTTGATTGTTTTATTTAGATTAAAGTGAACCTTATCTCATTCAGCTACCTGTAAACAAAATACACAATGCACTCTTTTTTACCTGATTATCAGGCATTCTCATTTCCAGGGCTTATTTTGTTTGACATATGTGTTTGCCTTGTGACAAATCCACAACCAATTTGTTTTTCTCTCACTGTTTTGTTGACTTAACCTTCTGGCTGTATCTCTGTATGTGTGTGTGTGTGTGTGTGTACGTCCTAAGCTGATTATAGGGCTCAGACAACATTTCGACTGGCTGACAATTTGAAGAAGTTATTCTTTGTGCTTTATGACTAATCGCATCAAAATGCATAACCATAGAAGATATCTACATTAATATTACACTCAGTGAATAAGCGAGATACAAGATACAACAATTGTGGTTTGTCATAAAAAGAGAAGAAGGCCAACTGTAAGGGAAAATATAAAAAAGAACTCAAAAGAGGAAATTCCTGCACATATTTTCCTAGTAAAAGCATTTTTCTATATGTGTATGTATGTCTATATGTACATCGAGTTGAGCATTGGCTTTGATTGAAGCACACTCATCTTACACACACACACATACACACACACACACAGATAGACACTCACAGACATTCATGCATTTGCATAAGTTGTTGAACTTTAGATAAACGTTCCCGAGTCTCTTAAGAGTTTCGAGACAACAAGTCTGAGGCATCAAGTGTCAAGGCAATGGCCACAACTATCACCTACGCCCCTTTCCACACACTTCGCCTCCCTCAGCCACCGTTTCTCTTCTCTATACATTGCTCGTGGCATAATGTAGTAGAAAGAGCTACATTTCACACAGATTTTATTTTATTTTTTGTCAATTTTAATTTACTCAAACTTCTCGGGTCTAGCCCGAAGGCTCATGGCTTAATTCAAGTGCTGGTACCACTGGGTGCTGGGGGCCTATCAATAGAGTTGCTGCTCAGATTTTTTGATTTGCATAAATTGCCAGTGGGGGCGTCAGCAACAACAGCATAAATAAAATAAAAAGTGAGGTAGAAAAAAAAAAGAGGAGAAAAACTTTTTCCAAAAAGTCTAAATTGCTGTTACCTGAACTCGAAAGTTGTTTCTAGGATTTGCCTTTTTTCTTCGTTTTCATTCTCGGCGCATGTTTTACGTGACATTCATGAAAACAGTTTGTGAAATATCTCAAATGTTTATACCACATACATATATATATATAAAATTGATAAAAGTGCAATTTGTGAGTCAGTTGTGAGATACGTAGAAAACAGCATGGCAAAGGCCTGTTTTTCTTTCATTTCATTCTGATATAAAATACCCTAAAAAAAAGGTAAAACGAACAACTTTTGGCACGACTTGGAATTGATTGTACATTATGTTAATCGGTATTCTAAGCGAAAAATATTTACCTAAATAATAATTTGTTTAAGCTCAGTAAAGATTAGAAGACTTTTTGTTTCTCATATGAAATACTATCTAAAAGTTATGGAATCTCGTCATGATTTTATATTTAGTGCAAATCTGTTAAACAATGTGACAACTATCCAAATCGACTATCTTAATATTTGTCGTGCATGGAAAATGGATTAAATTTTGTTATCAAATGTCATTTTCTATTTCTATTATATTTCTTTTAATCCTAAACAAAATTTCTAAACTGATTGGAAAGTTTTGCCTGAAAGTGTAATCAAAGATTATAAGGTTATGCGATTTGTTTGTATTGGAAATAAGTAAATAGATTTTATGGGAAATTGTAAACAAATTTCAAAGATAGGAATTTCAAGCTTTATCAGCTCAAAAGAAAAAGTAAACAAGGTAGATCAGCTTTGTTTTAATTGAGTCATAGTTTGAAATTAAATAACAATAGAGATCAAATTTATTTTCGACTTTATTGTAGATATATTAAATGACTTATTTTCATAATTATTATTTAAGGGCCAATATGAAAATTGAACACGTGCATTTTCTTATTCATCTTTTGAATGTGTTTCCATTCGAGTGAGTGTATTTATATGATTCACAAAACACACAAAACCGAAGGAAAAAAAAAAAACAAATCGTTAACCTTTTCCATTTTTTTGAGTCAACTTTTTCGAGGTTGTTGCTACACCGCCTCCCACCAACCACCACCACCTCCTCGCTCAGTGTCATCTCCTTTACAATCTTTTTGTATACTTTCTGTTCTTGTTGTTGTTGTTGTTGCTGTTGCTTTTGGTGTAGCTGATAAGCAAAGCATCGCTGGAACGGAACACAAACAAAAAACGACATTATCATAATTGCTTATGCTTCATTACATACATTTGCCGGAGAGGAGAGAAGGGGAGATGTGGAACATGGTGGTCATACAGATAGGCTTAAAGAGTGCTCCTCTGAAACGATGGTAAACCAAAATCAAAATGAGGAAAATAAAAACCAAACACACACACACACACACAAAATACAAGTAGTTAGAATCGAGGCAAAAAAACAATGGTTTTTGTCGTCTCAGCAAGTTGCCTTCCTTCGGCAAAGTCGAAAACATAATCATAGTATAAACAAGCTGATAAAACAAAAGCCACATAAATTCAGAGCAAATATTTGAGTCTGAGGCGGAATAGGAATATATATTTACAAACATACATACGTCTATATACATACATATGTATGTATCTGCCTACATACATTGCTATGTATGTACATATGTCCAAGTGCAGATTAAGATAAAGATCACGAACTTGGATGAAAACACAAAAAGAAAGATGAACAAAAATTCCATAGTTTAGCTTATGGCACCGATTTGAAGATACCCTTCAGAAAATGGGATATATTGGGCAAAGGAAAGCATGAAAATTTGAAGAAATCCAACTGGACCTAGCTGGTTACTAAGGATATATTTGATCATGGCTTGTTCCACTGGATTTGCCCATAACTACTCTCCCCATGGGACATACAGGGTATAAAAGCGTAGTCACTTATTTGACTTTGGTTAAAAGTTGCTTTTGTCCTCTACTTAGTCGGTCAGACTAACGGTATTGTCTGCGAGGCACAGTTACCAACTGGGTCCAAAAAAGGGCATGGTCTTCGCCATGTGTGTCGGTCCTCTCTGTCCGCTTGTTTTTTCCATCATCTTTGTCTTTTTTTTTTTTCATGCCCAGCCCCATGAGTTGGCGATTTTATTTTCGCTCCATTTGTGGCCATAAATATTCAGTCAAGTGTCATCGTTGTGGCATGTCTAGTGGAGTTTGAAATGAAATAGAGGCAACAGGCAGCAGCCAACAGCACGACAAGCATATGAGAAGGCTTAAAACGAGTTAAGTCACTTCTGTGGTCGCCGGCAAGTGGCCTTCTCCTCCTTCTCCAACTTCAACCAAAAACCATTCCTCGCCTGATTCCGGACTCGTCTATCTGCCAATTGTGGCATATCCAGCGACCA